>NC_138822.1:42038384-42542703 GCF_965178545.1 Coloeus monedula | reverse complement strand
GTCATGGGGTTTGTTCAGGACTTTCTTTTTTTTAATCAAAAGCCCCTCAGCTCTGTCTTATGGCCAATATTTCCTTCTGATAAAGCAAGACTGGTGACAAATGCAGAAACAGATAAAGTGGTTTCAGTGGAGCCAAACACCTGCAAACTCACAAGCCACAATTTGAAGCCAAAACTAACTCTTGCAATAGGGCTTAATAGTTAGAAAAGTGTTGTGCATTCTTCATAATTATAGCAGAATAGAAGTTTAAAGAACATTCCTCACCATTCATGGAAATATGGGACCCAGGAGAGCCTTCCTGCAATGTGCAGATATAAAATCCATCAGTAGTGTAGCAAAATGCGTGGTCTTTGTGGTATCTGCTGTGGTGACATGTGCTCCAGGCCATTCCTGCAGAGCTGCATGAGAACTGCAGCAGTCTCCTCTGACACAGTGTAGCACGCACTCAGCCATCACAGGCTGGGCTCATCAAGTAACATCAAGACAAAATAATAAAATATTCCCAGTTTGTTTTATACTGCATATAGCTGGACTATACTGGTTCCTAAATTCAGGAATCCCCCACCCACCTTTCTTTAAAGTGATTTCACCTAAGCACTAACACCCTGATCCTACTAAGAATGTTCCTGAAATGCTAATTGGAGAGACTGAAAAAACAAGTTCCCTTGATGTTTCCCATGACATTCACAGAGAAATCTCAACATCTCTTTCTAAGACCAGCAACCTCCTCAAAAATGAAGAAAAATGAATAAAACTGCCGGCTAGCTTCTCCACTGTGTTTAAATACCCATACTTAGGAAGGCAAAGCTTAAATAATCCTGTTGTGTTTAAATTCAAGGGGTTTTCAAGTAACTTAGGTCAAAGTGCTCTCCTTGCTTTATTAAATAAGGACTCTCCATCAGACTTCAAAACCCTTCTTCTCTATTCTTCCTTCAAATTTACAAATATGAGTTGTATAATCACATAGGCAGAGGAATCCTCCTTATCTGATTCATTCACATTAGAATGGAGGAAATATGACTGGAAAAGTCAAAACAAATTTAGCTTGCTTTTTGATTGCATTTACAAAATAAGTAAAATTATTCCTCAGCTTGCTGACTTATCATCAAATCCTAAGAGCTCTCCTAGGAGAAATACACATGGAAACCTGGTTCTCCTCTTATTTACCCTACTTTTACATTGATGTAATTCCACTGACCTTGAACAAGTTACTTTAGACTTATGTCAACAAAAATGATTCGAGACAGAAGACTTTTGGCTGAAACCATTATTCACATACTCAAATTCAACCATGGGCAAGTTTTACAGTCTCTTTCTCCTCTGTAAAACTCAGAAAAATCACTGATAGTCAATCAGTCCCATGAGATTTATGAAGACATCTCTGATACCACATTAGAAGTCTAGAGATATACACACAGACAGGTATGAATGAGCAAAATCCCCAGGAATTACAATTCACCTTACATGTGAACCACCAGAATTACAAACTCTACCTAAGCAGTGAGATAAGGAATAAGAAGAGAGACCTTAATGCAAGGGAGAACAGATAGGATCTTCGCAATGAAGAATTAAATGTAAAAATTAAATTGCTAACACATTTATTTCCCTGTAATTATATTAATTTATTTGCAATTATTCACTGCAATAACACTGATCTCAATTAATTCATTTGGTACTAATGCTGCTATGAGAAACACTTACAAAAGAGATCCCCAGTAATTCAGAAGTAGTTAATGCACCATTAAACCAAAATGTGATCAGTTCATTTCTTTTGTTATTTCCAGGATCTACTGAAAAAATATTTCCTTTCAGTCAGTTTTCTGAGACACTCATCAGCCCCGTAGTTTCTATGTCAGGGCGTGCCTCTCATTTAACCTTATTCCTCATTCAATTTTCATCCAGATGCGTTAGTATTAAACCATAAATAAATGGCAAATGAACATTGCTTTGGCTACACAAAAGAACAATCATTAAAGAAACCTCTCATAAGGTATGAATCAGAGACAGGAAGCCTTTACTATTTTTCATTCAAACTTCCCCAGCTGAGGAACTGCCTGCAGGAGCATGCTCCACTTATATTTATGTCTGGCCTTATTTTTTCATTCTCAAACCATTTTTACCAATTTCTCAGTAGCTTTTCTAAAATATACCCAGGCATATCCAGGCAATAGACAGTCTTCTACTGACTGGTATAGTATAATCTTATATAAGACTGTTCTCAGTCTAAAATGTAATCCAGCATAAGGAAGCATGAAAACAAGAAGGAAATGAAGGCAAAGAAACAGGCATTCTGATGTGAAAAACATGTCTAATTAATAAAGTAAGATATGCAGAGAATTTAAATTGTTCATCCTAGTGACCTCTGCAGAAGATAGAGCAATGAGACTGGCAAGTTTATGTTTAGCATGCAGAGATGCACATTAATTTTCACTGTTTCTTTTCAACAGCTCAAAGCAATTTTCCATAACCTACATCCCTGCATAGCCATCTAATGCTTCTGAAAATCAATGAGAAGGTGTAAACCATAACAGGATCAGTTCTTTGCTCTTAATATTCCATACACTGCTTCTGTTTCCTCTTATCCTTCTCCCTTATTTAATTTGCTTCATTGTGTGTTCTGTTTCTTGAAGGAGTCAGAGAAGTCCTTGTGTCCTTAAACTGAGAATAATTACCTTTTAACTAACAGAAGTTGCTGGCCTCAGCACTGTGATAACCTGGTTGAATACAGGGTACATTATACAGTTAAGATTAGTTGTTTTGTGGATTCCAAATCTCTGCAACACAGAATTTTTATGTCTTATCCTCAGGTCTGGAGTCTTTAAGTATTTAAGACTGTTATAAATCGGGATTGGTTCAGTGATTCCACTTCTGCGCAGGTCTACACAACCAGATGCAATGTTTGCTTGCTGAAAATGGAGGAAGGGAGGGAGAGAGGGAGGGAGGAAAGGAGGCAGGAAGGAAAAAAGCAGGAAGGCAGGCAGGATGGAAGACATTTCCATGTCCTATTTTACTATTCAAGATAGTAATGCCTCTGCTGAAGTCACTTGAGCTCTGCTGCTGTGAGATTCAAATACAGAGAGAACTGGACAGGGTTCATATCAGAATTAAACCCTGATCAAATGTAGGAGTCCCACACTTCTAAAGAAAACCATTACATGGCAGAACATAACCACATGTTCAAAACCCAAGGGATGCATTTTTCAGAAGCCAATATCCAAAGAAATCACCATGTGCAAATTTCTGCCATCTCAAATCTGAGTCCAAAGAAAATAGCAAACAGCAGATGCTGCTACTGGCACAAGTACATCACAAGCTATGGCTTGCCCTCCAGATTTGGGGTGTTCATGATGTCCTTGAACACTGCTCTAGAAAAGGAGTACAAAAGAGAAGAGGGACCCAAACAGAAGAATAACTCTAAAATCAATAGCACATAAAATCATTTTTACAGAAAAAATAACATGCGTTAAATCACGTAATACCTTGGGCCCTGGCCATGGTGATCTAGGCGCTTATTGATTTCTGTGGAGTTTATGCTGACATATCATTAGCTAAAAGCCTGGTCAAGAATTCAGAAAGAATACTAAAAGTGTTAGATTTATCCTGACTGTGGCATTACTAGCACCAACACCTTGTGATTTATACCAGTGTGAGAGGGAAAAACCCTGTAATACAGACACAGAACAACTGAGCAGCTAAAGATCATGAGAACAGCAGGTTTTCTTTACTATGAGGGTAACACTCAGAAAAACAAAAACATATGTTATTTTAGATGAACTTTCCTAACTTTCATTTGAACAGAGGCACGGATAAATGACAGAAAATAAAAGCTTAAGGTGGCACAGGAAAAAAGACAACTGACTCAATAAAAACCAAAATTAATGCCAGGAATAATTTCCTGTCTCTGAGATCTGGTTAGTCTTGGCCTAGCACTCAAAAAAAAAACCTGTATAAAGCTCATGGATGTAATGTTGAGAACAATCTTGTCTCATCAGAAAGATAATATCTGCATTATCTACGATTCTATAATCTAGGATTAGAAAAAGAAAGCAATGTCTCAGTAGTACTGAGCAAAAAAAATTTTGGCACAGCATACTTCTTGTTAGAGCCAAATTAATAATAAGATGCCTTCAAAGAAATAAGCTCAAAAAATAAGAGAGAAGAGTGCCTAGTCTTAATCAAAACCCTCTATAGTACCAAAATAAACACAAACTGACTCCCAGGGCGGTCCTGTTCCAGATAATATCTACCTCACCCACACAACACAGAATAGCCCCAAAACATGTACCCATGTAAAGCCTCAGGAATGATCAAGAATGACTGAGTTCACACATCTTATTTTTATTTATGTTCCTATTTCCTCCCAGATTGCAAAATTTAGCACACAGTTATCAACTAGTATATCAGAGAAAGGGAAAAAAAAAAGAAAACAAAAATAGCAGGCACCTGTAAAAAAAAAAGAAAAAAATAATGTTTAATGTACAAATATTTCATCTTTGACAGGTAGTACGAAGAAACAATGCAGCTAAAAAAGTAGCAAGAGCAAACATTTTTGCTTCTCTAGTATTCATTCAAAAGAGGAAAGAAGGTTTGTAAATTCAGATAGAACAAAAAAAGAGTGCTACAAACACAGTGGTATGTTGGGTAAATTAATCAGGGTAGCTACTTCTTTTAAAAGGTCCTTCTTAAAGGTTCTTAAATCAAAAAGCAAATAAGCCATCTGGTCTTTTGAAGTTTATTGCAGCAGCTTATCAGGAAGGAGGAAAAAATACGTGGAAGAAGAAAGGAATATTTAGAGCAAAAGACCAGCACTCTCAATAAATATATATTTTATTTTAATAGAGAGAGATGCATAGTCCTGCTTCAGTTTTGAAATCTAATTTCAGTTTTGAGACATTATGTGAAAAAAAAATTTTTTAACCTTGATATCAGTTTCTGCTGATACTTGTACCAGTGTATTTGCTAAAAACTCTTTGAACTCTGTTTCTACCAAATACACAGTATTTGCTAGCTGTATGTCAAGCATATTGGACACTGCCATCTCTCTTAATATAAATTTGCAGGTATTCCAAGCAATGCAGTCAACAGAAGCCCTCTTTAACAATGCTGATGTTGCAAAACAAATAGTAGCCCAAAAGATGAAAATCTCACTCTCCCTTTCTGATAAGAACCTCTGAAAAGGTGGATCCTCCAAGCTATCCCTCTTATGCACACCAAGCAATGGTGACAGTGGGGTTCTTACACACAGCAGTGAACAACGTTCACTATCTTTTTGGGGTTTAAATAGGTTGAAAATAAATATTGGGATAAATATAGTATTGGGATTAAAAATTGTTAGCTGAAGCATCCCAAAACAAACATTGGATTTTTCCAGTCTTGCAATTTTAAAAAAGGAAAAAAAAAAATAGCAATAAATTACTGTTACTTAGACACACTAAACAAACATGGTTACTGAAAACAGTAAGGCAAAGGATGTATAATAAATAGCTCTAAGGCCTGCTAAGCAAGTGCTTTCATTGTGATATTGTTGTTGCTTCATATGTATACTGGGTAAATATTTAAACCACAAAGATAAAAGATAATAATAATTATTATAATTGTCATATGAGAAGGTCAAGATCCATTTTTATGCAAAAATCCAAGAAATAAGGTTGAAATTTTGGATCTGGGAGAGATTTCTAGGAAGGCTAACACACCAGTTAGGTCAGTTTTAAGAGAGAGATCATATTGTATCCAGAGAGTAATGGCTTTAACTGACAGTCATTTAAAAAGTATGTGGAAAGCAATGTATGTATCTATAATAAAAAATAATTTTATGCATTATCTGCATAATACGTGGATTGTGACATTCATAGAATCATAGAATGTTAAGGGATTGGAATGGACCTTAAAGATCATCTAGTTCCAATTTCCCCTGCCATGGCCAGGGATACCTCCCACTAGACAAGCTTCATTTTCCCTCCTATCTCTTCTGAAAAATGTAGGAATATTTCTTCACCAGATCCAAGGTACTTCTATAGATAATGTGGACCAACTTTCAAACAAACGATCTCCTACATGGAAATAGTTTTTTCTTACGATAGTTCTGCCATTGTCTGCACTTTAAAGAATGCTGGTTTTCTTCTGATTCTTTGTTTCACTTTTTCATTAATCATCTGATGTAAGATCTCCTTTTCAGTAAGTGCTAACTAAGTGAAAGTTATTCCAACAGTACATAAGATGTTGGGAGAAGTTCAGAGAACAATCTACATGCTCAGCTGCTAGAGAAAGATGCCAGAGGAAGGGTCACCAAAATTTAAATCTTTGGAGAGTCTTCCAATGCAGCTTGGAGCAGAAACTTGGCAGCAGCTTTGCTATTTTCTGTTTAATATATGGAGAGTATTGACAATCATGGTGTCTATTAAGCTGTATTATTAAAGTGTATGTGGTGCTCTGCAAAATCACAGGAAGAGAAACATTCCCTGATTCCAATTATCTATCTTATTTAGCAGGCAATAGCTCACATAAGAGAAACGTCTGGTGACAAAGAGGTGAGAGGAAGACTTACTGCTTGTCCTTGCTGGAGCAAAGAGATAAAGGCAAAGATTGAAAGTGAGCATGGGGTAAGATAACATTAGATGCTGACAAGAACTAAGTCATAGAGCACTTTGAAACAATAGGTTTTACAGCTGCAGTCCTGAGGCAAGGAAGAGGAAATGGAGGAGTGATCAGGCAAATCAAGAAGTGAGGAGTCTGAAAAGTGTCTTTTTCTTTCTGAAGTAGGAAAGCAGGAAGGAAAATGAGAGGCATTGAAGGAAAGGTATAGTTATCAGGGAGATGGAGAGATCAAAAGGAGAGCTGATCAGCAAAAGAGATGGAAGCAGAATTTTACAGTGAAATAGGTGTCTGATTTTCCCTAAAATACCTCTAAATGCATGGCAAGGTCATGCCAGAAACCCTAAGATGCAGATGAAACCACTTAATCCATAATTCAAAAAAAATTAGTTTGCGCAATGAAAAGATACTGAACCGAAAAAAAGTAGGGAAAGTCCTTGGGGTAAAAGCAGGAAACCACATCTACTCATTATCATGGGAAGCATTTATGGATAACCTATTTTTGCTCAAGATTTTTCAGACAGAAACATGTCCGAAACACATTTGCCATTTAAAGCTTCCACCATAAGTTCAATCCATGGGAAACTACCTACACGAACAGTAAGCCGTTACTTTGGTTCACAGTGAATAGATGCGAAGTGGACGTGTCTAGACTTTTCAAACATATAGCTGCCTAGTTGTAACTTCTGAACAGTAGGAATCTCAGAAAAATACAGGCCTTCCTCTCAGTCTCCCAAGACAGAATTATGAGACAGAAAGAGAAATACATGTCTAGGGAGCTCCAGACATCTTGTAGTCTTCTTAATGTCAGATTTATCATTTGTATAGATATTGCTGCTATGTATCTTCAGTGTGTTTTCCAAAGCTTTCCTGCCTATACACAGACTCAATTTATCACTGGAAAAATGTTCCATAATATTTTTGGCAAATTTTAAATACCTAGAACAAGTACCCAGTGACCCTGGAAATTCAGAAGGCAGCACAGGTTTTGGACTGACAAGATTGAAATAGGACTCCATTTTGACAGTCACCCTTTTTTTTCTTACTAATTGGAGAGTGGAAGAGTTACAGACATTGCTGATTTTCTGTGGAAGGAGGTTCCTGAACAAAAACACACTGGAAATATTTTCATTGGCAAAGTATAAGCACATGCCAAAAAATGGTTTTACATAGACACATAGACACAGAAGGAGACTTCAAAACACATTTCCATGGCCCATGAGAAATCTAAATCCAGCATGTCATTAAAGAGTAGATGAAGAGTTATTTACACGCAAACTTTAAAATACACTAACAGAGACTAAGAGCAGCAAAGTAGAGCAGAGAGACACAAGTATTACAATCAAACAGAAATTCAAATTGTAAAGAAATGTACTTTAGAGCAACTAAGATATAAAAGTCCAGAACATGTGAGATCTGAAAATTATCAGGAAATGTCCTTGCTCAATGCAGGGTGTTTGAATTAGATGACCTTTAATGATTCCTTCCAACACAAAATATTCTATGATTTTAAAATCATCTAGTTATAATACTGTAGAAAAAACTAACAATGTCATGTACTTGTTTAATAGTACAAAAATGCATCTTTAAATTATCTTCACAGTAAATTTGAGAGAGAATATGTTTTAACTCCTCCAGCTCTGTGTCTCCCATGGCATAGAAAATTCTATTAAGAGGAAAGAGGAAAATGGTATATATAATATAGAAATCAATGTTGGACCACAGGTAAAGGACAATCCCAGTGATCTCATAATTTTAACCAGAGAGATCAGTTCTTTGATGAGTGCACCCTCCTGACCACTTTCCATTTCACTTTGCACAATGAACAGAGAAACCTAGAGAGCAGTTTTGTACTGTGTAGCTCTTGACCTCGATCATCTTCAGTATCCTATTCACAAATGCCACCTTCAGCTTCCAACTTCACTCTTGCACACATACCATCCATTCCCTTAAAGGAAATACACATTTTGCAAGCACATGAAAATTACTGTTTCCACATTTATGTGAATGATACTTGTCCTGGGGTGATGTTATGAAGCCACTTTATTCCTTAACCATCTGCTCAATGCCCAAGGACACCATGCCTTTAAGATGGACCCAGGGGCAGGGCTGGAGCCACGGACCCAAGGGGGCAGTTGAACGGTTCAGCCCAACGAGGGCTGGGCAGGGCTCAGGAGGGAGAGCGCCAAGAGCACTGTGCTGCTTTTTGGTTTCCTTTGTGTTCCAGCTTGCTGGGAAAAGGTCCTGGTGGGGTTTTTTTCTTTTCTTTTTTCCCTTTCCTTCCCATTGCCTTACTGCCTCCCTTCCCTCTTCACCAATCCAGGGAGCCTGCAGGGTGGCCCCAGCTAGTCCGAGCCCGCGTCTCTGTTCCTTCTCCGGGAATTTGTTGTATTTTGAGGGTTCTTTTTATCCTGTTCTACCCTGTTTTGTGTGTTAATAAACATTTTGTTTTCCTTTTTCCCACTTTCACTTCTTGTAACCCATTTGTCTCATTGACAGAGGAAAAGGGAAGGAACACTCATTCTGGAGTGTTTCCTCCTGAAGTTTTGTCTCAAAAACTGAGACATAAATTTGGCACCCAACTTAAGGGGCATGTGAAAGTAGAAAAAAAAAAAAAAAAAAAAAGAAACATTTTGGTTTGAATTACTTACTTTTTTATTGAGGTACAGCGGTAAGACACCACCATGCTGTTTGATTTAATAATTTTTCTGTGGAACTTAACCATAAGTACGTGTCCACAGCTATGGGCAGTCGAGTCCCTGGCTTACACCTTTTATAAGTCAGGAATAAGAATCAGGGCTGCCATTTTAATATGCCTGGTGCTAGTGACTTCTCGAAGTTTGATGGAAGTAATGGAAACCATCAAGAATGTGTATGTCATGTTGTTTTTCCATTCTGGACTTGGTGGTTTCCTTTTGGAATGTATTAGCAATTACACCCAGTTTGTTAGGGGAAAAGCAGGGGATGATAACTCCCAGCCCTTCATCTTCTTCTTGCCCTTCAGATCTGGCACGTCACCTTTTGAAAGTGTTGAAAGTGTCCAGTTTCCCCTGGATGTCAAAGATACCACTTTCTTATTATGTTATCTAGCAGGGTTCCTCTATGTGGTCTCCAGCTTGTCTAAAATAAGGCTGAAATTTCCAGAGGGGTTGCCCAGACACCTGCCTCAGTTGTGGAAAATCCTAAGTGGTGTGGGGTATGGGAGGACATAGGCCAGACCCTGAAGCAGTTTTCTGACCCAGCAGCCTGGAACTTCCCCCTGAATGAATTCAGAATCCAGCTGAGGTGGGGAAGTATCTGAAGGAAAACTGCAATACCAACACTGATGAAAAGGAAAAGCTCATTGCCATGTGCTGGGTCCTGGCTAACGCTTACCACACGCTGTTAGATACTGTAGGGCAGACGATACAGCCAGAGGGGCAGGAGAATAAGCCAGCATACACTCCAATCACTCCAGGTGCAGCTAAAGCAGATGGGGAGCCTAAACCAGTAACAATTGCCCCTGTCCAGACAAAGAGACACAAAGCCAAATCCATTTGCCCAGTGGATGGTGATGGGCAGCCAGGACCTTCACAGCCAGCAGAGGAAGTGGAACCTGAAATCACCACAGAGTCCCTGTCCAGAGAAAGCCTTCGTACCCTGAGGAAGGATTACACCTGACGGTCTGATGAAACTGTATTAAGTTGGATGGTCTGAATCTGGGATGCTGCAGGCAATGGTACAATTCTGGATTGCACCGAAGCGAGGCATTTGGGGTCCCTGTCACGTGATCTAAGTATCGACCAAGGGATGACAAGAGGCCCTGAAGCTCTCAGTCCCTGAACACGGCTCTTAAGAAGTGAGAAGGAAAGATATCTGTGCTGAGAAGATCTCTAGCTGCAGCTAAACCCCTGGAAAACCATGGAACAAGGGATTCAATGCCTGAGAGAACTGACAGTGATAGAGATCATATTCTCAGATGACCAAGCAATTAGGAGCCCTGACATGGTAAAATGCACACCAGTGATGTGGCTGAAACTTGCCCGACACACACCACCAGAATACACCTCTGCTTTAGCAATGACGACGTGGAATGACGGGGATGAGACAGTGAGTTCTATGGGGAGGAGGCAGACACTGTGCACGGCCCAACACAAGCAAGAATTGCAGCTGTGGAAAAGAGTCTGTCAGAGACCATACAGAAGATGGAAGATAGGATGGAGAAGACTCATCAGAAACTCGGGAAGGAGGTGAAAGAGGGCCTTCTCCAAATTGCATCAATGCAGACCAGAGGCCCTGTTACCAGAAGCAGACGTCCCACAGCTAGGGAGAGAGGGTGCACCTCAAGAGCTGAACTATGGTTCTTCCTGTGTGACAGTGGGGAAGACATGATGAGGTGGGATGGAAAACCAGCTTCTGTTCTGGCAGCACGGATGTGTGAACTGAAGAATGGTAATGCTCAGAGAGGGAGTTCCACCAGAAGGGAAATAGCTAGAGTTTCGAATAATAACCAGGACTAGAGGGGCCCTGCCCCTAGCCAGGCAGAGGTCAGGGAAAATTGCGTCTTTTGGACAGTGTGGGTCCGATGGCCTGGCACGTCAGAATCACAAAAATATGAAGCCTTGGTTGACACGGGCGTGCAGTGCACCTTGATTCCATCGAGACACGTGGGGGCAGAACCGGTTTCTATTTCTGGAGTGACAGGGGGATCGCAGCAGTGGACCCTGCTTGAAGCTGACGTGAGCCTAACTGGACAAGAGTGGAAGAAACATCCTATTGTGACTGGTCCAGGGGCCCCGTGTATTCTGGGCATAGACTTCCTCCAGAGCAGGTATTTCAAAGACCTGAAGGAACTCAGGTGGGCCTTTGGAATAGCTACTGTGGAGGCAGAGGGCATTAGGCAATTGAACACCTCGCCTGGGCTGACCAAAAATCCATCTGCAGTCAGGCTCCTGAAGGTAGAAGAGCTGTGAGTGCCAATTGCCACTTCAACAGTGCATCACTGGAAAACTCAAGATGCTGTGATTCCCAACCACAAGATGATCCGTGAGCTGGAGAGTCAAGGGGTGGTCAGCAAGACCCACTCACCCTTCAATAGTCCCATCTGGCCTGTGCGCAAATCAGAAGGAGAACGGAGATTGACTGTGGACTATGGTGCCTTGAATGAAGTGACTCCACCATTGAGCGCTGCTGTGCCGGACATGTTGGAGCTCCAGTACAAGTTGGAGTCCAAAGCAGCAAAGCGGCACACCACCATTGACATCGCAAATGCATTTTTATCCATTCTTCTGGCATCAGAGTGCAGGCCTCAGTTTGCCTTCACCTGGAGGGGCGTGCAGTACACCTGGAACCGACTGCCCCAGGGGTGGAAGCACAGTCCCACCATCTGCCATGGACTGATCCAGACTGCACTGGAAAAGGGTGAGGCTCTAGAACATCTGCAGTACATTGATGACATCATTGTGTGGGGGAACACAGCATCGGAGGTATTTGAGAAAGGAGAGAAGATCATCCAGATTCTCCTGGAAGCTGGCTTTGCCATCAAAAAGAACAAAGTCAAAGGACCTGCTCAAGAGATCCAGTTCCTGGGGCTGAAGTGGAAAGACAGACAGCATCAGATTCCCACTGAGGTCATCAATAAAATCACCGCAATGTCTCCACCGACCAATAAAAAGGAAACACAAGTTTTCCTAGGCGCCATAGGCTTTTGGAGGATGCACATTCGTGAATATAGTCAAATTGTGAGCCCTCTCTATCTGGTTACCTGTAAGAAGAATGATTTCCATTGGGGCCCTGAACAGCAACAAGCCTTCACCAAGATCAAACAGGAAATCGCTCATGAAGTAGCCCTTGGCCCAGTTAGGACAGGACCAGAGGTGAAAAATGTGCTCTACTCTGCAGCCGGGAGCCATGGTCTGTCCTGGAGCCTTTGGCAGAAGGTGCCTGGTGAGACTTGGGGTGGGCCGCTGGGATTCTGGAGCAGAAGCTACAGAGAGTTCAAAGACAACTATACTCCAACAGAGAAGGAAATCCTGGCAGCCTATGGAGGAATCCAAGCCACCTCAGAGGTCATTGGCACTGAAGCACAGCTCCTCCTGGCACCCCGACTACCGGTGCTGGGGTGGATGTTTAAAGGAAAGGTTCCCTCTACCCACCACGCCACCAATGCCACATGGAGCAAGTGGACTGCCCTCATAACACAACGCGCCCGTACTGGAAACCCAAATCGCCCTGGGATCTTGGAAATAATCATGAATTGGCCTGAAGGTGAAAGATTTGGTCTCGCTGATGAAGAGGAACAAGAACAAGTGACACATGCTCAGGAAGCTCCACCATACAACCAACTGCCAGCAGAAGACACACTCTTTTCACTGATGGTTCCTGTCGCATTGTAGGGATGAACTGCAAGTGGGAAGCAGCCGTATGGAGCCCTACATGACAGGTTGCAGAAGCTACTGAGGGAGAAGGTGGATCAAGCCAACTTGCTGAACTCAATGCCAGCTGGCTCTAGACATTGCTGAGAGAGAGAAGTAGCCAAAGTTCTCCCTTTGCACCAATTCATGGATGGTAGCCAATGCTCTGTGGGGTGGCTGGAAAGGTGGAAAAAGGACAATTGGCAGCATAGAGGAAAACCAATCTGGGCTGCTGAAGAGTGGAAAGGCATTGCCACTGGGGCAGAGAAGCTACCTGTGAAAATCCGGCATGTAGATGCTCATGCCCCCAAGAGTCGGGCTGATGAGGAACACCGAAACGAGGAGATAGATCAGGCTGCAAAGACAGAAGTGTCACAGATAGACTTGGATTGGAAACACAAGGGAGAGTTCTTTCTAGCTCAATGGGCCCATGATGCCTCAGGTCATCAAGGCAGAGATGCCGCCTATAGGTGGGCACGAGACCAAGGGGTGAATCTAACCATGGACAGTATCTCCCAGGCTATCCATGATTGTGAGACATGTGCTGCGATCAAGCAGGCCAAGTGGGTGAAGCCCCTGTGGCATGGTGGGCAATGGTCCAAATACAAGTATGGGGAGGCCTGGCAGATTGATTACATCACACTGCCTCAAACCCGCCAAGGCAAGCGCTGTGTGCTCACAATGGTAGAAGCCACCACTGGATGGCTGGAGACCTACCCTGTGCCTCACGCTACTGCCTGGAACACCATCGTGGGCCTTGAAAAGCAAGTCCTTTGGAGGCATGGTACCCCCAAGAGAATCAAGTCTGACAATGGGACTCATTTCAAGAATAGCCTTATCATCATCTGGGCTAGAGAACATGGCATTGAATGGCTGTACCACATCCCTTACCATGCACCAGCAGCGGGCAAAGTGGAATGGTGCAATGGCCTGCTCAAAGCCACCTTGAAGGCATTGGGTGGGGGAACTTTTGAAAATTGAGAGATGCATTTAGCTAAGGCCACATGGTTGGTGAACACCCGAGGCTCCACCAGCCAAGCAGAGCCTTCCCAAACCAAACCCTTCATATACAGTAGATGGAGACAAAGTCCGAGCAGTGCATATCAGGGGACTCTTGGGAAAATCTGTTTGGATCACTTCTGCATCAAGTAAAGACATACCATCTGTGGGGTTGTCTTTGCTCAGGGGCCAGGTTGCACATGGTGGGTAATGCAGAAGGATGGAGAGACACATAGTGTACTGCAGGGAGATTTGAGGGTGGGTGAGAACTACTTGTAATGCTGGAATGCCTATATATATGTTTGTTGAATGTTGCTGCCAATGTTTGTATATAGTTATGTACATATGTATAAAAGTGTGTGTTTAAAGTTGAAAAGTATTCATTTGGGCATTGAGCAGACGGTATGGAATAAGGGGTGGAATGTCCTGAGGTGACATTATGAAGCTGCTTTATTCCTTAACCATCCGCTCAATGCCCAAGGACACCATGCCTTTAAGATGGACCCAGGGGCAGGGCTGGAGCCACGGACCCAAGGGGGCAGTTGAACGGTTCAGCCCAACGAGGGCTGGGCAGGGCTCAGGAGGGAGAGCGCCAAGAGCACTGTGCTGCTTTTTGGTTTCCTTTGTGTTCCAGCTTGCTGGGAAAAGGTTCTGGTGGGTTTTTTTTCTTTTCTTTTTTCCCTTTCCTTCCCATTGCCTTACTGCCTCCCTTCCCTCCTCGCCGGTCCAGGGAGCCTGCAGGGTGGCCCCAGCTAGTCCGAGCCCGCGTCTCTGTTCCTTCTCCGGGAATTTGTTGTATTTTGAGGGGGGGTTTTTATCCTTTTCTGCCCTGTTTTGTTTATGTGTTAATAAACACTTTGGGTTTTTGGTTTTTTTCCCACCTTCACTTCTTGTGACCCATTTGTCTCATTGACAGAGGAAAAGGGAAGGAACACTCATTCTGGAGTGTTTCCTCCTGAAGTTTTGTCTCAAAAACCGAGACAATACTAAAATGATCTGTGAACAGCTATTCTCTACCAATATGAATGTATGAGGCATTCTGTTACCAAATGAAATCCATTTTAATGATAACATTAAAGAATCAACATTTTCCTAATGTTGTTTACACATAAGACAAATCTGTGCCTCCATCTGATTAAAGACCACAATTTAACACCTATTCTGCCTTTTTCTAATGTTTTTTGATTATCTATCCTTTATGGAATTAATTGCATCTCATTTTAACCTCATTTTAATTTGAGCAGGTCAAAATTTCAAAATTAGTGCAGGTTGAATAGATTTAATAATTTTTCAGATTGGATAAGTAACTTGGAATAAAAGGCATTCTGTTCAACTTTGCAAGAAACTTTGAGAAGATGATTAAAAACAAAAACTCTGGAGAGTGTGAGCTTGAGGTAGGACATGACAACCCCACCAGAACTAAATTAAGAGAAAAGGATCTGGCCGTGGTCCTAATACAGGAGTCCAGAATACGACAGTAAGTCGACAGTCACAAAGAGATGTTCATATAACCATAGATATATCTACTGGTAACTTTTTTCCTTAAGGAGAATGGAATGGAATGGAATGGAGTGGAATGGAATGGAATGGAATGGAATGGAATGGAATGGAATGGAATGGAATATTACATGTGAAAGGGACCTACAGTGTTCTTCTGTACCAGCTGTCCTCACTGCCACATTGTTTTAAATGCACAGAAGTTTCATTTGTGAACTGCCATCAGGCTCTCTCTTGTAAGTGTGCTTGCTCTCCTGTAGAAAATGTATTCTATCCCAAACTGCCTTGCGGCTGTTGTATTTCCAGGAATAGACCAGGCAAATTACTACCACTGCCAGCAGGAGAGGAAGCTTTTCTTTACACCCACCTTACCTGCCTACCTTTTAGAGTGACGTGTAAAGACAAAGGTGTGTGTGCAGTCTGACATACCAACATGAGACTGCACCCATCTACTCAATGAATGATCAAATGTCAGTGCCAACTTAATCCAAAAATGGAATTTATTACTATCCAAGAGGCCAGCGTCTAGCATGGTTTTTAATCTTCGTGTGGCTATGCAACAGAAATAAATACGGCATCTTCATGATGTACTGAGTACCAGTTGACAGGTTAACAGGTGTGGGACAAGTGAACAAGGAGTAGAAATGCTACTTATCAGAGAACATATTGAAGAGAAAGCTCATTTTTCACAAATTATGGGCTTTTTATTGCTGGTAATGCAGAGAATATTAAAGTGAAGTCTATATTTCAGAAATGGGAAGACCAAATGATTTAAAACCCTTTTTATAATGACCTGCCTGGGAGTGAAGAATCAATTTCATTTACAGCAAGAATCTGTTAATACCATGGGAGTGAGGAACATAAGACAATGAGGAAAAGAAAGGACAGATTCTTTCTTCCGTCCATATATTTATATTTTTATATGTCTAATTACTGAGAGTGCTGTCATTATTTCTGTACTAATTTTTAAGCAAATAAATTATTCTTAAAAAACAAAGGAAACATGCTTAAAATTTAGGAAGTATTATTAAAAGAAGTGTGGTTACAATGTTTTTCAAGCTGTTTTTTTATTAACAAACTATAGGTGGTACATTTCTTTCAGAAATTCAGCCCCCTTAATTGGACTGATACTCTTCTGTAATACTGAAAATTATCCCCAGTACAGTATCTTAAATCTCACTTTCCTTATGGCAATATAGGCCAAAACTGTCAGTATCCAAAGCTAGTTAATGTGATTTCTGTCTCAGGACTGGAGATGCTGAATTCTCCTCTTTAAAGTCACAATACTGATCTTCACACTAAAGCACACTGAATTTTGACAACTTTCTTGTTCTTTTTCAGGCATTACAGAAAACAGAGGCCAGATCATCAGCACTGCAGCTTGCAGTGTGTTCTGCAAGTCAAGGCTCTGCCGTCCAACACCAAGATTCACCTCTTCAACATCCACTGCCATTTCTGCACTATTGCATGTAGATACCATCTTCAACTTTTGACACTTGTGGGTTCAGTGGGTACCTTGCACCAGGGATAAACAGGCTGCATTCATCCTGATGACTCAGCAGACACCTAGTCACAAGTAGGGCATGCCAGACCTCTTCTTCCAATACCAAAAGGTACATCTAGGAAAGCAGACTACGAGACATTATTCACTCCCTATTTCTCTAAACTGTGTTTCCTTAAGATTTTTCATGATTTTCATACTTATCTAATCCCATTGTCTCCAATAATCAGCATTCCGTAACTCCTTCCCACTACTCTGAATCATCAATTTTTTTATTACTTTGGACAAGACTGAAAGAGAAATCTAGTCTTATTAATAGTAAGGAATGTGAAAAATCCTAGGCCCACATACCCATACCAACACTCCACAAAGGACATCTGAGGCACATAAAACTGGCCTTCCAAGCAGCAGCAAAACAGAACAAAACAGGTTATTTCCAGAGCATTATGGGTCTAAGCAGAGAGACAATGAAATGCTAGTAACAGCATCTCAGTCAGATCTGATGACCTTTGTGCAAAACTGCAGGAGAATATTTAAGACATGATTTTATATTAAATAATAGATTTTACAGATATTATATGTTACCTTATTAAGTTCCCAATTTCTGCTTGCTGTAGAAAGCATAAGGCAAAATAAAAACATTGAAAATTGTGTAAGACAATGAAAATCTTTCTTACAATAGTCAACAGGTCTGTCAGAAGGATATGCATCTGTCTTTGTACTGAGCAAATAAAGAAGGACTGCAGTGCCTCTTTCCACTCATAGCAAAGCTGCAGAAAAGACTTCAGAGAGGTACAACACTCTGCAAGGTTCTTTCTAACTTCACCCCACACTCCCATACCTTTTCAAAAATTCAAAAACAGCTGTTCAATCCCAACACTGCAGCCACACTGAACATTAGGGATGTAAAGTTGACATTCTTGCTAGGCATACATTTCTAGTTATTTTGTTTATGTTTACATTTTTAAAAATTCCATAAAGTTATAATTATTAAAATAAATCCATAAATATTAAAATAAATCCATTGCAAATGCATCATCATGATATCAAAAAGATCATCAGGATATCAAAAGCAACATGTAAATATCTTGTTAACTTAAAATAACTAGAAAGCAAAGACATTATTTATATGAAATAAGTTAATTTTGTCAGGAATACTGCTCACAATAACACCATGTTAGCACATAACAGCTTCACATTTTATAAAAGATACTTATTTCCTAACGAGAGATAGGGACTGTATCTTGCAGGAAGTTTCTCAGTGAGTCAAGGAGAAGACTGAAGGCATAATGTATATACTACAAAGATTGTTTGGAGTTCAGCCACATGCAACAGCACAAAATTCACTGTCTCCCAACAAAAATAGATCACGGCAATGACAGGTTAGGACAGATTAGGTCAGATCCTAATCACATGACAGTACCAAAATTTTATGCCATTTAACAGGCTAATATGAAGTTACAACCAGTACTTCATTATTCCCCTCAGTCACACATCTTTATGTCCATGAAGTACTCCAGCACAAGTGGAAGGAGAAAAATTAAGACAGAAACAGGAAGCTGTCAGTTGTTTCGAATATTAATTATTTGTGAAAATAATATACTTTGAGTAAAATTACCAAGGTGTCACTAACTTAATGTTTTCTATAGGCAGTAAGACATGATGCAGCTAAGGATGCGTAACAAAGCTGCAGGTTAAATGCAAGGAAAATAATATTTTTTTAAATACAATTTAATTTTTCCTCACAAATTTTCATGCTCCGCAGTGATCTATCACAAACAGATATTACACCCAAATCTGTAACATGCCATTGAGAGTTTCACAGCCAACCACAGTTGGGCAGCAGGGAATAGGAAGAGTCTTGAACTGTTAATGCACTTAACTTAATTTTGACTTTTGTTTACTTGAAATACAAGACCCTCAACACCAAAAATGAGCAGACTTACACCATCTTCAAGAAAGATTTTACTATCTCCCGCTCATGTGGATGCAGTGCTAAGCATTCCGCAGCAACATTCAAAGGAAGAAATGTTTCAGAAAGGAAAAGAACAGGTGGTTAAACTCAATAGTTAACAGTGAGGGCCTGCCTTCTGTTCACATTGTGTTCTTAGTGCACCTGAAGCCACCAAACAGCTACACACTTCTAGGTGATGTCTGATGCCAGAAATGATTCCCAGTTACAACATAATATCATATATATATTTTGTGCCAATTTACCTACAGTCTATTTTACTCTATCTAGCTGAGACAAAAATAAATGAATGATTAATATATGCACAATTTGTCATCTGCCATTTGAAGACAAGCCAGAGCTACTCTGACGGCAAACAACTGGGATAATGAAAGAAAGGTAAGAAATTTGTTGTACATAACCAGCTCCTGATTTGTTTCTTCTGTGAAATCATCAAGAATATCTGTTGCAGCCATCACATCACTTCACAAGCACTACTTTTACTGCAAAGTTCAAGATAAAACAAAAAAACCATAAGCAATGTGTCCTGGGTTGCAGTGTATTCTATTACCATCCTCAGGAGCTGTTGAAATCAGGTGGGGCAGTGTTTCCTTGCCTCCTCCCCCCAGACTATCTTGCTGTTCATGGCCCATCATTGTCCTGCCCCATGACTCATAGATAACTCCCTCTGGACTATCATCTGTTAATGAGCGCAATCAACACTTGGCCTCATGACTCATTACCCCATTGTGAGATGCTCCACCCAGAGGGAGGAACCAAGCATTCCATCCTGGATATAATCTGAGATTCTGAACACCAGAGACAACCTTTCCACTGGATTTCCAGAGGACAGGAGCTACATAGCCACCACTGGACTTTCTGAGGAGGAGCAGACCCATTTTGCACAGGATCACCGCTTCAGAGGACTGCAGCCACCATTCTATTGGACTGCTACCACCACCCTGACTAACAGGGTGTCCAGTTGTATCCTGACTCAGTCAGTTTAACCCAGTGTTTTCTGCCTTTATTTTGGGGTTTTTTTTCCTTATTTTATTTCCCCATTAAATTGTTATTCTGACTTGGTGCCTCCCACTAGTTTGTTTTCAAACTAGTACACAATGAGAAACAAAAAATAAGGGAGATGCATGTAAAGAAATTTTTAAAAAGCAAAGAAGGGACACAAAAAAAAACCCCAAACCACTGTGAAGAGGAAAGGGGGAAATAAATACCAGTTGAAATAAAACATATGACGTTCAGAGAATGGGAACAAAAAAAAGTAAGGTTCAGTATAGCAAGGCTTATGAACTAAATTTTATAGTTTCGTCAACTCCCCAAAGCTGTTAAAAGCTGTCATTGTGTATATAGTACTTTAAAAGTCACAAAAGGAAGTAGGAAAATAATTAAATGCACTAGCTTTCCATTTTTGTTTTTGTTTTAGAAGATAAATGCTGCTAACAGAGCTTTTTGCAATGTTTCAAAATAAATAAATAACACCATTTCTGCCATTTTTAAAATTATAACGTCTTTCTCCTGCTTTTTTAAATGCTTTCCTTAAAAATGTTTTAATGTGGTTTTGTTTTTTTACAGAATGTTTTACAATTTTGTTTTTTAAATTTCACTGGAGACTTGCAAATCAAACCAGATCTCACTGATTTTGATAGCTGTATTTACATGGTCCAGTGGAACACAGTGTGTTAGTATCATTCTCTCTGGAAGGAAAGTTTATTAGTAAGGTCTCCCTCCCCTGTTTCTCCAGTAAGGTGATGTGATTACCAGGAGCATCAAGGAAGCTGTCAGCAGGTGGATAGAGAGAGATGTAAGGTGACACTTGGTTTCTTAGCTTCTGACCTTTGCTCACATGACAGTGAAAAACAAAACCACATCTTTGACACAATATAATTAGGACCCTTGTATTTCACCAGGTCAGGAAAAGAGACAAAAGAAAATACTTGTTTTGCAGCCCCAGTAATTAGTCCTGGAGGATTTCTCCAACAGCTACTGTTGGCAAAGAGAGCCTATGGAAAGAGCCACCACTCTTCCTGTACATGCCGGCTGAGAAGCCTGCTTCCTGCTTGAAATACAAACAAGCACAGCTTTGACCTTTACTGTCACATTTCTTATTTCATAGACAGTTTACAAGGCCTCTCCACCATGCAGGTCATGTTTTAGTTTAAACAGAAATACTCTCATAGGTGTTAGATGCTAGTTAATGATTATACTGAAATCATTCTAATTAGGCTCTGTTGTTACATGCTGCCCTTTGGGGGCTGCTGCTGTTGTCACATAAAGTGTTTTGTAGAAAAATAATTGGCCTGAGATCTTCTTTACCCTATTTTTTTTTTCTTTTTACATGATTCTGTATTTGATCATGAGAAACACTGCACAAAACTTTTTGCAATGACTCTTCCCCATCATCCCATGGTTCAAAAAATGGAGGGCAGGCAGGAAGACTTAAGAGATGCATGACACATCTGAAATTTATTAACTATGATCTGAGGAGGGAAACGTGTAATTTTTTTAATTTCCTAGCCTAGTATCTTGCTATTTCTCTAAGAACCTGGCTCACACTGCAGCCAGGGGAGGTTTGTGGACGAGGGAGGCACTGCTATGCTTCATGCACTGATGGGATGACTGGGATTAGGGAAGAGTACAGTAAGAAGCAAGTGAAGAAATGCAAATGGGGTAGAGATGGTTTCACTTCAACCTTTTACATTTGGCAAGGGACATTAATATCATATGTTAGAGTGCTAGAAGGGAATCTCAGCCATTACTTCTCTCTCAAACATGTCCTCTTTTGACAGATGTCATGCAAATGCCACTCTTTTCTATGTAGCTTACATTTTTAAAATGTGGTTTTGGATGGGGGGGGAGAGAGGGGAGAAAGGAAAAAGGAAAATGATAAGAAGGGAAATCCTAGAACCTGAATTGCAGGAACTCAAATCACCATGTTACTAGAGTTACACTCAAGAATTTAGAAGCCCAGAATTAGTCAATCTGTAAAGTTCAGATAAACTCTCTGAAGATATTCAAGGTCCTTCAAATACAAGACAGAGACTTCTTGCTTCATTAATTGCTTTTTTCTCTCTTCTTATTTATGAAATTATCTTTTTTGTGATGGGCAACCAAGTTTATAAGCAAAGTGTTGCTAGTTCAGGCTGTTGAACTATAGTCTTTTGTCCACTAGCGATGTCAACAGCGAAGTTATCAGGACAAATTCTGCAGTATTTGTAAAGCAGTAAATCCATAATCACTGTATTCATGGGAACAGATTTCCAGTTTTTACTCCAGATACACAGTAGAGTTGGCCCATCACCTGCAAGTATGTTCTTGGCTACGACTACTACCAGTCTACAGACATGGCAATACATTACTAATACCTTTATCACTGCCTAAATGAAGCATCAATAATTCAATTCCCATTTAAAAACCAGGAAATTATTCATGCCATCAGCCCTCACCATCAATAACAGAAGTAAACCTAACTATCTCATTATCCAATTGCAATGTGTGCAAACAGAACTGCCCGTTGTTGACAATAAATATTTGATAAGTGAGGAAACAGGAAGGATAAACCAAGGATGTATGGAGTGGCTGCTTTATAGTTACCACAAGAATTGACCCAGATGGCAATGGTTTACCCTGCTTGTACCTCAACTTATTTTCTTTTCATCTTAACAAGAAACTGATCCCAGCTGGGCTGGATGTCAACCATGGATGTAAACCATCTGTTCGCTCCCTGTCTTTGTTTATGGTATTAAGTAAAGCTAAATACCCAGGTTCCTATCAATTTCTGTAATTCCCACGTCGTTTTCTTTTAAATCAGCAACTAAGTGATAACTGCAGGGATCAATTAACAATATACAAATAACAAAATATTTACTTGCTAAGGGTGCTTGAGCACGCTGTAATTTTACCTATGTTCAGAAAAGTCTGTTGCTAATCTTAATGTAGCTTCAGCTTTATACATACCAGTAAAATCTAAGCAATCTATTCCTACAGAGCCAAGTTTGGCAGAATGTAGCGTATTTTATGTATCAATTTTAAAACTTGCAAAGAAAGTAGGAACCAGCTTTTGGAAACATCAACCAACATAGGAATCAGATGTCCAGGATCTAAAAGTCAGCTTTTCTCCCACTTGCAAGATGTTTTATGCTCAACCATTTTCACCTGAATATTCACCATCACTTCACTCAGAGGAAAATGGCTCCTAGAAACATGTCAACATTTATTACTGAACTAAAATCACCTGGATGTTACTTCAGGCAAGATACTCTAGGTAAGGTACACAACCAGCGTAATTCTCCAGGAGATCAGTCAACTCTTTCACACTGGGCAATAGCACATCTCCAGTGAGATTGAAGAGCATCTTTCACATGGCTGACTGCAAAACCTAAGCTAAGCCAGACCTGCTGCTGGGGTATGACACCATCCTTTGCCTCCAAGAGCCTCAGAAATGGTCCAAGTATCTTGGAACAAAAGCATCCAAATCTGTAAAACCATCTACAGTCCAAAAGATGAGACAGTATTGTTTCACTTCACAGGTGTCAAGGGTGCTTTGCAAAAGTGAGAGGACAAGAAAAAGGTATCACTCATAAAAAAGGGTTAAAAAAAAAAACAAAAACCAACCCAAAAAAGGGATTTCTTGTAATCATTTTGCAGGCAGTAAAGTGAAGCTGTTTCCAAAGGAACAGTGCAAGGTCAGTGTCTGACTGCACCACGTGAAACCTAGATAACTCTTAGGAAGAGGTCAGCCTGACACAGGGAACTGTAGTGTGCCCTGTGAATATAGCTGGGAGCCTTTATAATAACAGAGCTTAGGTGTGTGTGTGTACTGTCCACCAGACACATGCTCTGGATGGTGTTATTGTGCTGATAAAATTGTTTACTGAAAGAACAAACCAAACATTTTTAAACATTTAAACATAATTCATTTATGAAATATTCATCTGTCTAAAAAAATTCCATTATAAAATTGTAAATAAAATAAAAACAAATAATTGAATGCAAATAAAAGAGAAAATTATAAAGGCAAAATAAAAACCCCCGCAAGTTCCAGGCTGTCTCTGCGAAATTACACATCAGTGAGGGGAAATTATGTACACATTACCACACCTACAGCATTATACCCACCAGCACAAAAAGCACAGCAGCTCACAAGCACTAACACTTCCTGGCCACTGCCCTACCACACATTGACCAAGCAGTACATGTAGCTCTTGTAGGAGTCAGGTACAAGAAATTCTGGAGGAAATCAGCAAGTCCTGAGGCTATTTTGCTCAGTACTGGTTGACACAAACATTTTGCTTGCACAGTGCATCTATCAGCATGTCTCAGTCTGCTCCAATATGGCTCTTCACTTTCATGGTCATATTTTGATACAGAAGAGCATTGTAATCTCCCTTCTTCTAACTCACATTTTCTGGATGTCTTACTTCAGAAACTTCTTTCAATTTCATCTTAAAAATTTAGTGAAGAGAAGAAGAGTGTGTATGGGGCCCACTCTGAGCACTTCTGAAAAATAGTGAATGAGGCACAGTGGGAAACAGAGCAAGAGGTGCATAGGAAACATTAGATAGGGACCAGAAGGTAAAATGCTTTATTTCAAGAATAAATGGAATTTTCATATTTATGTAATTTTTTATTAACTCTGTTGTCTGCAAATATTTTTATGAGCAATAGGAGTATACACTAGCCTCCTCAATGGAAATTAGGAGAAAATTGTTTGAGCTGACATTAAAGGATGAGCAAGCCACCCATACAATATCTAGTATTGAATATTTAATACAGATATTGCCAGTTCTATTGTAAATAAAGAGACTGAGTAAGTCAGATGACAGAAACTGGACTGAAGTGTGATGCAGGCTGCACTTACTAAAAAAAGGCTAAAACCACAAAATTGAGCCAAGAACATAAAGATATTGTCAAAACATCAGAAAGAAAAGAAAATTTTCCAAGGTCAGGGTATGAGTCATCTGTCACAACTCTGCTGACAGATTAGCATGTGTAGCTAAAAACAATGGTGCCCTTTGCAAAAAACACAGTGTTCCACATCTATCCTGTGTAGATGCAGCATTGCTGGAAAGGGCCAGGCCCTTTTAGATTAACAGCAGAAAGTGTTGGGTATGTTGGATATATATCAAAGGACAACCCTGTTATTATTGAAACTCTTGGAGGTGGAGTCCTATCTGTTCAAAATTAACATTTTGAGGTGTCAACTTTGTTTTTGGGAAATACTTCTGTGTCCCTAACAAGTTTGTTTACTAGAATACCTTTTTTGTGTACATTTGTTTTCTCACAATAAAACAATGTTGATTTGTTAAAAAATGCATAAAATCTCTGCTATTTTCAGCATTTCCCTCTCCTACAAGTACATAACTGTATAACTAATAACTCTGTTTAAATTTAAAATCTTGAAAGGAAGTTAAATTTCCAAATAAATTAAAAAAAAAAAAAAAGAAAATTTTTAATTCTCATTCTTTTTTTCTTCTTCCATCTGTTGTTTTTTTGGGTTTTGTTTTTTTGGTTTTTTGGTTTTTTGTTTGTTTTTTTTTTTTGTCTTTGCAAAATGTAGTTTATGGATAATCTCTTTGGTTAGCACCAATTTCCTTTTGATCAAACTTGTCCTACCCACCACCTCCATGTATATCTCTCCTTCTTCCCACTCTTGACAAAGACAAGCACTGACTTAGACAGCCTTGGCAAGCTGCTAATGCTGTGGATTAGTGTGTTCTGCCTTGAGTGAAATCAAGTTCTCTGCCCTTTGGGAATAGCACAGCCGTCAGGTTTAATTTCATTTTCTGATATTTTAGCAGTCATGTCAGGACTGCTGCAGACAAGTGAGAATAAAACGCCTTTTTGACAACAGTCTTCAGCACATCCCAGGAAAGGACATGTATATGATTTTATATGAGAAAGAGGAAGTCTGAGGCTATCAAATACGTAGATGATAGGACTAAATCAAACATCTAAGTGATAGATCTCAAATATAACTGGATATGCACTTGACGCATTTCACAGTGTTTCCTTTTATTATTTTCCATTTTTGCTACATTCTATGGGACAATTTAATTCAGTACATTTATCCAGAAATTAAATTGGTCTTCTCTTATGTTTCTAAAATGCAATTGTATAGCTAAGCTAAAGGAAAATAATTATAACACCACCATGGGAAAAAAAAATAAGTAAGAAAGGATCTGATCCATCAAAGCAAGAAAAGTTACAGTATACATATCTTTTTTCCAAGTGGGTGAACATTTTCTGGTTTATCCTTTGTCTAACAAAAATTCAGAGGTTTCTGAATATATAATAGTATGCAAAAACAAAGTGAAAATATTTAGAGTAACCAGTGAGAACTCTTCCTTTTCAAGTGGATTGAGATTCTGAAATCAAATTTTTTTGTCTCAGAAAACCTCTGCACCTTTAGTCTGAAATACACATTAACACAGTGAGTTTCAACCCATAAGTGCATTAATTTCCTCCCCAGTCACAACACACTATTAAAATTAACTAATAAAAAGCAGATGTAAGACCATTATCTGTAATGAGTCCTTTCAACACTCTCTACCCTCTAGCACCTGATGAAAACATGCAAAGCAGAGTGTGAAACAAAATTATGCAAAAGTGGCAGTAGTAAGCAGTTTCTGGACTTCTGCATCTTCTGACAAGTGAACCATTGACTCTAACAGATTGTTTTAAAAGGTTTGAAAACTAGATGCACTGAATTCATGGGCAAAGCACTTGATGATCTCAGTAAACTTTGGGTAAGACTCTGTATGAATAAAGTTAGAGGTCTTAAGTCTGGAAAATAGAATTCTTTTGGAGACATGCATGAAGGACTGAGAGTAAAGATTGCATAACTGTCATTCTTGGACG
Source organism: Coloeus monedula (assembly GCF_965178545.1). NCBI lineage: Eukaryota > Metazoa > Chordata > Aves > Passeriformes > Corvidae > Coloeus > Coloeus monedula. Next base: position 42,515,900 of record NC_138822.1, on the reverse strand, counting down.
TGGAGAAGGGGGTGGGAGAGATGCAGAGGGGGAATTAAAAAGGATATCAAGGTGCCAGGTATAAAATTCAGACATACTTATGCAATCAATCACTGTATATGAATGATCCTACCAGGAGACTTCTGTAGGCAGCTATCTATCTATCTGGAAGAAATCCTCAGGAAGCTTAATAGCTGTGTCCAACTTGAATGATAGGAGTAAAAGGCAAAGGTTCAGAAGTAAAACAGGTTTCTACGGTTCTTCTCATCTAACTTCTCCAAGGAATACAAATAATAGGAAATAATTATATAAAAGTACAGGTAAATGAAAAAAAATTAAAAGGAAATACACACATTACTAAGCTAAGTTCTGCTCTTCATGCATTTCAAAGCTTTCATTGATTACTGTAGTGGCTTGGTAGTGTGACAACTGAAACCAGGATACAGATTAACTGAGAAATCACTATCAACTACTGATGCCCCACACCTGTGAAATGTAGAGGCCTGGTTCCCTGTAAAAATTTCCATTTCCTGGACTGACAGGCTGTACAGGTTGGACTGAGAGAAGTCCTGGGTTTGGAGGGTCGTATTTGCTGTGGTAAGTATTTCCTACTGACAACGATGGAGGGAGGGCTGCAATGAGGTGTTGGAGTGTCCCCGGCACAAAAATTTGATGCCCAATTAGGTTTAGAAATAGTGACAAAGAGTTGATGCCCAATTAGGTTTAGATAAAGCTCTTCTCTGTAAACCTCAATTACCTGTGATGCCTTATGACATTCAGCGTTTACAAAGTATAATTACACAATAGTGTCTGACATTTAATGTCTATGGATAATTTAAAAGACTTCTACTTCAAAAGGGCTGCTCATGAGCAACAGTAATCACTTCAATTAGCTTGGCACCATTACAATGTAACAAGACCATTTGACTGCCTGTTAGAACCAGCCAAGCTCTTCAAGTGTGTTAATTTAGCAGTCATTGCTAATTTCTGGGCTTTGCTGCATTTGCATAGGAAAACATATCCCTGTTAGCCAGAAAGGGAGTTTCATTCCTGCGGCAACTTCCTATTCTTAGTGAGGTTTTTATGCTGTTGTTGTTTCAGCCACAAAAATATTTCAAATAGTGAACTATTAAGAGAAAGAGAGGATGGATTCACCAAGGGTCTTTTTCAGGATCTAGGTCTTAATTATTAATATAGTTTTCAAGTTGTTTTTTTTTAAGCTGCTCAAAGACAAGAGATCCCTGGATTAAAAAGAAGGGGGAAAAAATTCTCTATCCCTTCCATGACTCCTTTATGCAGTATTTAGGATTTATCCTGGGGGGTCTATGAGGTATCTTCAGGTATTTCCTGAAGCTCATCGAGGCTTTGTTTAAATATACTGGCCAGCCAATGTCCTCACCATGTATTATGGGGAGTGGGACCAGATAGGGTGTTAAATTATCATAGATGCTTCTCTCTTTTCTACCACTTAATATATAGTATGATATTCTGCAGAAGCAGGAAATCTCTGTAAAGTGGAAGAGTTCTCCAGGGACCAGTCTTATCAGCTTAGTAATTCCCTTTAAACAATTGGGACTAATTAAAGGACCGAAGTGGAAAGAACAGAGCTATTTGTGCCTCTGCCTGAGAATAGGTAGACTAGGATGGATATGAGAAACCAGCAAAAGCTGAAAGTTCAAATCCTATAAAACAATACTTCCCAAATAAATTCTTTGAAAAAAGACTTTCATAAAACCCAAAACCAAAAACAGACAAAACGAGGGCTAGTCCTCCTCATGAAAAACCTCAGCTCAGATGCTGCAACACACATGAATATAAACTTAAGAACCCATTTATCATTTGGAAGACTTAAGCAGCAAGCGGTCAGCATGTGTAGCCCTGCCATAAACTCAAATGTGTTTTGTCTGTGGCTTAAGGGAAATTTCATAATGCCATCGCTGCCTTCCATTACAGTGATGTTCACATTTTAAAACACTACCAAGGCATCATTTCTGTAAGGTATTATAAGTATAGCCTTTACTTATAATGCTTAGTATTTCTACAATACAGATGGTAAATTAACTCAAATACAATAAAGCAAATACCTACAACAAGAAAGTTTCTGACAAAGAGATAGCCAAAAAAAGAAGCATCCTCCCCTTATCTAAGTCTAGTGGGGTTTTACTAACTTTACCCTAATGACAACAGTAGTCCAAAATATACTTACAACACCTAAATATTATTGCAATCTGATCTCTTGGATGTACCAAGGAATTACAGTGGAGGCTAGGCTGAATATGAGCCAAAAATATGCTCTCACCACAAAATAAGACAAACCTCATAGAGACTACATTTGGACTTTGGCCAGCAGTGGGAGGAAAATTATTATACTTTTTCTTTGGCACTGCTAATTTGACACCAGCAATACTGTGTTCAGCTTTGGTACCATTTCCTCCATATTTTAAATCAGTGACTGTATTTTTAAGAAAATAATCTTGAAGATAAATGCTGAAGTGACCTAAACCTTTCATCTGTGTATTCCTGGTCTGGAATTAGGAACCCCCCCTAATTTTCTCATATGACTTCTTGAACTTCCTGCTCCAAGCTAATGTATATCAAATGTATATGACAAAGTTTTTCTATGTCTTTCTAGTAAGGCTACAAAGATTACAAAAAATGTGAATGAAAGTAATTTAGTTTCCACAGGCTTCTGTAAAACTTAACCCCTACCACTTTAATGCATCAGTAACCATTCCTTACAGTCATATGGGAATCACATCACTAATGAGCTAAATACTTGATGACTTGAAGGTAGAAGGACTGAAAGGCACATCATTATATTGCTTCTTTTAGAAAATGAGGTGAGTTCAAAATCTTGACCACGTGTTAGTAGGAGCAAGCAACTACCTCTGTGGGATAATACAGAAATAAGGAAACATGTTAGTTAAAATTGCCTTGAAGTGGCCAGGTGGAGAACTCAAGCAGAATTTGGTGAAAGAAGAGGTTTCATGCAATGTTTTCCCTTCATATTAATTTACCTCCTCAACCACAGTAAAATTGAGCTCTGTGTGTTTGTACATTTCAAGAAGCTTACATTAATTTCTATTTTATTTTCAAAGACATCAGAAAAGTTTAACAAAAGTTCCAAATGTACTACAGGTATAGAGTACATGAAAATTACATAATATCATAATGCAGGTCAAGGAAGATTTGATTTATGGATACCACAACGTCTTGACACATGTAATTCTGCACCAATATAACATTTTTATCATTTCCCAAAAATGGTAGGCACCGGCAACTCTCAGGTCCAGCCTTAAAATACAGTACTAACATAAACTTAGTGCAACATCAGACAGTATTAATCTGGAAATTCCTTCCATATAAGGGAAGTTCTCTGGCTTTCCAGAGCTGGAGAAACTCTTTGTTATTCTACCTTCAGCATCAAAGGTAAGAAAGATATGCAAGCAGAGGAAAAGGGAACATGACTAGATATCTGCTTGTGCTACAGTGATCTCTCTGCTGACTGCCCAATAAATCCATAAATACACACAAAGAGCCAGAGCTTTTGTAAATTGTAAAAGATGCCACCCCAATCTTGTCTAGGATTAAATACAAAACGTATAAAAGCGGACATTTTCTTCCAGTTCTCTAGTGTAACAACAAATACAGACTGTACAATTTGCAAGGACTACTCTGACAAATACCACAACCACCAAGAGGATTTCATACCAAATTTTCAGCCTCCATTTCCTTCATTTATTATTTTGTAAAGTAATACAATTCAAAAACAGAAAATACAGAAAAATTAAAAAATATATAATCAGCTTTATTGTACTTTCACAGAAACAATCAGACCAATATATTTTCATTCTTTAATTCACAAAGAAAAAAGAAAAGAGAGAGAGAGAAATTTATTATGTACATAGGCAGGAAATCAGACAGGTGAATTTATAAGGAGGAAAGAAAATATCAGCATAAACCTGATTCATCAGCAAAACTTCTATGAGAAAAGGGCACATGATGTATTTGTTCAATATTGGAAAATCTTCTTCAATTTACTCACTCTAACAACCCCCTCAAACTTGCATCTTTTATAAGAGACAAGGCTCATCAGAACATCATTTCACAAATTCTTCTATGGCCCTTCTGGTGTTATTTCTTACAATAAACTGGCCAGTATAAGATTACTCTTTACAGCACAATTTTCATGGAGTCATATGCTCATTTCAAGGTCATGCTCACTGCACTCTCCTGAGGTAATTTGTTTGGTGCGGAAGGGGCCTCTGTTTTTCTTGTGGTCCTTGTGTTCACGTTACCAGAACCTCATCTCATCTGTGTAGCAGCTTTCTCATTCTGCAGCCATTTCCAGCCTGACTTCTTAAAGCTCTCTGTGGACTTCATGAACTTCTGTCACCTCACCTCTTCTTGGCCTTCAGAAGTAGGTGAACCAGAACAGCCAGAATGAGTATTCTGACTGGTGCTGCACTATAGCACCTGAAAGAGAACTAAGAAATGTAACCCGACCACAAAAATCTTACGCTTTGTTGAACAGAATGGAAGAGATTTTGATGAATCTCTGTATTCGATGAACTTTTTCTTTCCAGCTCAGACCATGGGTGTAGGTGGCTCACTGGATATTATGTTCAAAGCTTTTGCATGTCTGTAAAAAAAGGATGCCAAAAGACCAGAGAGACAGAGAGCAAAGGGAGCAAGAAAGCCCAAACACTAGCCACAGCCACAGTAGCAATACCAATGTGACTCTGAAAAAACTGACAGGAGACTAGGCTTTGGGACTGAACGACAGCTAGGAAGGTGAGAAAGTGGTAAGCAAAGAGCCATAAGCTCCTGCTGTGCAGCTCCTACGCTACTTAGGGAAACAGAACTTTTATGTTCTTTTCAAATATGCATAACAGTATGTGTAACAAAAGTACCTTATCTACCTGGAGTTTCTCCCATTAGTGTTTTCACCAAAGACTAACCTCTAGCTATCCAGAAAGCAACCACACTCCAACGTAAATCATCGTATCACTAAAGATTATAGGACAAGCCAAATTCTTCTTTCCCATTTTCATGGGAATAATGTTGCAGGGGAAGACTAACATCCTGGCTCAAACTAAATATCTTTCTCCTGTTACTCTCTCCACACAACCATTACTTTCTCTTTCTCTTGTTTTTCCTTAGTCCTATCACTCCAGCATATAATTGCTTAAAGGGCTCAGACTTTGGCCTTGAGAGTCCCTGACCTCCTCTTCAGGACTTTACATGACTTTGCCTCCTAAGGAAACATTTAATTTTCTCCTCATTGTACCTAATTCCTCACCAAGCCACCAGAGCCATCCACACAATATGGTGATCTTACACCAGGTAAGTGGGAGACGGTTGTATATTATATCTAAAGGAAGGAAATAGCAATCCCAATTTTCATTTCTCCTGTTTTCTCTGTAAGTAAAAATAGAGCCACTTCCTTCTGCAGCCAGGGTGTGAAGAGGGGTGGCAACTGTGGTGATGTGATGTTTTTATTGTGTTTTTATGTGTTCTTTGTATATTCTTTGTACCCCAATGGTTCATCCCTACCTTCCCTACTTCCATTCCCAGTTGGTTTGTCCCAGATCCAAGCCGCTCCCCCGGTGTTCCCTATATGGTTGTTCTCCTCCCCTTGTTCTAGTCGGTTCCCCATCAATCACCCAAACCCCTCCCGTTATTCCCAAAAGTTCTGTGTCCATCACCTAAGCCTTCCCTGTTTATCCTTATATGGTCCTTGTCAATCCTCTGAGATCCTGCCCCTTCTGATACCTCCCCTCTGGAAATCCCCTAAACCTCGACGCCCCATTGGGGCATGTGATCCCTTTCCCTCCACCCCTCTAGGCTATTGGCCTACATGAATGTCTATCCCTGTCCATATCCCTCCCCTAGGGATCCCTATTGGTCCCCTGTTAAGCCATCCCCATTGTACTGCCTCCCCTTATAAGGTGTTGTCCAAAGCTGCTCTGGGCTTGTCCTCGGTGGATACTTTTCAAAAAAGGTGGGTTAGTTTGCCGTGGCAAGCTTCCGCGTTACTTTTTGTCTCTCCCTTCGTCAAGGGCTGCTGGCTGCTACAGTGCCTGGAGCCTGTGCTCCCCTGGGTAGAGCAGAGGCTTCAGAGGAGCAGCTTTAAAGCTCCGTGCCTCCGGCTGCTCCTCACTCCTGCCGCGCGCCACTGGAGCTAGCCTGGGCAGTGGACAGCAGCGGTCACTGCGACAGGCAACCTAAAACCAACACCCATGCTCTGACTTTCCCATACACTGCCCTTTTACTTAGTGTTACCTGATGTAACATTTATTCCTCTTGGACAGATGACAGACGCCAAAATATTCACGGGGCCCTGAATCATAGTGAAAACATTTCTGTGAAAAACAGTATCTTATCCTGAGCAGCTGAGCTGTCCCCAGCATGGGGATAAAGAGGAGAGTACTAGGCAATTGCCACTAGCTGATTGATTGCTCTAGGGTCATACCTAACACCTGACTGGTCTGATAAAATGTGAACTTTTACATTCATAAATTCAGCACCAAGAACGATGCCAGTGAACAGTGCAGCTAAAGCAAACCAAATTTTCTGTCTCTCTGCAGATTCAACCTACACATGGTAATGGGTAGCCCAGTAACAAGTCATGCAGAAGATTATGCCACCACTCTCCTAAGTCCAAACCACATGACTACAAAATTAAGTAAGTGTGAAACAAAACCCCTCAACCTGGTAATAGCCAGTGTTAATTTACTGGCTCCCGCTCTGTTGAAGCCTTTTCAGCAGCAGACTGGAGAGAAAAGCTGTCTTGTTCTTGCCTGCAGGGGTGTTTTGATGAGCTGAAACTATATCTACACTGACAAGACAGTAGTGAGCAAGTGTCAGAGCATTTTTATTCAGATCTGTACCACACCTTTGCAATGCTTCCTGCACCTCCGGGGACTACAACGGGGAAAAAAGAAACAACCCAGATAATAAAATACACTACTCTGACTTTTCCCCCAACTTTGGTTAAACCTCTAGCAGCCAGAATATACCATCAGATGAGTCAAAATTATATGACCTCCCCCTCTCAGAAAGAAAGACCTGAACCTAAAGTTCTATACACACCTCAGGAGGTCGGCAAAGGGGATGGTGCTTGTGTACAAGAGTCAAAGAGGGAAAGAACACAGCCTATGCTGCCACTCCTCTCCAGAAAAAGAAATAATCAAGCAAGGAATAAAATACCTGTGAAGGGAATTGATTTAATTTAATTACCAGAAGTAAGTTGTAAAATCACTTTTTCACTTCATGTCAGATAAAATATTCAATGATTCTCAAGCCCTCTCCTGTTCTTTCAGCTGAGGAGACACAGGGCATCTTTGTCAGCAGAGGCAGCTGCTCAGGAGGCTGAGGCAGACCTGCCATCTGTCCACAGCTGATCAGCTCATCCCTGATACAGGTGAATATGCCCTCAAAGAGTGGGGGAGGTGAAAAATAAAGGCACTGGCTTTACACCAAGCAAACCCGAATCACATTTGAAGAGACAAGACACAGTACAGAGACACATACAAAGCTGAGAAGTACTTTACAGTCAGTGAGCAAAAACCTGTAAGAATGAAGTTCCTACCATAAATGCAAGCAATCTCTGCTCCAGTCCTTGTTGAAAGGATTGGCAATTCAAGGGACACTGACTTAATACAATTGTAATAATTTACCCTAAAAAAGAAAGCACTACCAGAGCAAATCAGTACTTCATTATATTCCTATTCTTCCAAGCTCACCTTACTTGAGAGAAAAGCAGCACACAATGAGCTCGTTTTTACTTTCTAGCCTTCACTCAAGACACTTCTTCAGACCAACCACATATCAAAGGATCCTATAATGTGCATCGGTTAAGTATCAACATAAGATGCCCCAGCACATGCAGTAGTCCAGTACATCCTACATGTGTGTTGCAGATAACATGATTTTAGTTTATGTCTCACTACATAAGCCACTGCACACAAGGTAGGATATTTTGAGGGACTTCAAATCCTGTAATAAATAGGTATTGTCAAAGTGTTATTTTTAAATAGTATAAATATATTTTCTATTTCAATATTCTGTTTCCTAAAGATACACAAAATGGTTAAGAACACACTGTACTGCATAACCTACCACATGGTTACTATGAAATCTCAAAAAGTCTCACACAAAAAGAAGTTGAAATCCTTTAAACTGTTCCTCATCGTAAATATTAATATATAATCACAGCTATGGTCCAATCCATCTGTCATGCTATGAGATTGACATTTCATGTGTTAATGCACAGGTTTTTTTGTCTTATGACAATGGTAAGAAATTATAAAATTCTAATTTAACCTAACAACCAAAAAATATTTTTAGTAGCATGGAGTCATATTTAAAATAGTACTGTTTGTAAAGTTGCTCTTACACTACCTATTCCAGAGGCAAGTGTCTGTCTGAAGCTTTTGTTTGTTTCCCTCCTGGCAGTAAGACTCAGCTTTCTTGCCCCATGTTCTCCACTTGTAAAAATCTGCAATTATACTTTGTCCCTAGCTACAGAGGAAAAAAGAGCTTAGTGGTGTAACCCTCAGTGATGTCTGTCTCTATTGGACAGCTGGTGGTCCTGTTTAAGAAATGCACAGATATCAAGGGTCTCATGCTTGACTAAGCAGTTGACAACTGAAATTCAGTCTTGGAGATCTCTAAGGATAATCCCTTCCTATATACATACACAAACATACAGAGTGATGAAAACTTCAAGATCACTGGGAAAAAGAAAGGCCTTGGATTGATTCTGGACAGTTTCCTTAAAATGTGAATTCAAGGGTAAGAATCAAAAGATCTAGAAATCAGGTCAGTGGCAAGCTCCTGGTGTCCAACTAAATGACAAGAATTTAACAGTCTGCTTTCAGGAAACAAGCCAGACCTCACAGCCCAGTAGCAGCACTCCCAAGTGGAGGCAGAGCCCTGACCCATCTGAGGCATGTGTTGATGAGCTGAGTCAGAACACATAGTCCAAGTAATGTGTTTTCCTGCTCCTGAATCTTAGCAGCACTAAAAGTAATGTATGTCCTATTCTTTAGCTGTCTCATAACGAGGAGCTGCATGCTAGCTTAAAAGGGGCCCGGACATCTTGCCACGGTCCCATCCATGGTACAGCAGTCACACACCCACAAGTCAAGCAGGCTGACGGAGCTGAGCTCTTCACCCAAGGGAGCTTCCCTCTAAACTGGTTGAGTAAGCACGCAGTAGCAGGCACAAAGAAGAGAGGGGACTCTCTCTTATGTGTTCTGTGCAGGTATATTCCGATGAAGTGACAGGGACGCAGAGGCAAATTGGTAGGAGGGTCCAGGGATCTTATACTTGGTACAAGATAGGCAGGGAAAGGGATCTCAGCCAATGGGATAGGGCCAAGTAGGCAGAGTTGAGAGCAAGGGAACCAATGGGAACAACACATAGGAGGGACTTAGGGAAGGATTCAATGGGGTGTCGAGGACCCAAGAACTTTCTAGAACTGATACATATTAAAAGAGGGAAATGAATATACATAACTTTATACACAAAACAGGGAGGGGAAAATAATAACCAATCAGGGGAAAACATGCAAAAGATAGAACAAGGGAATCATGGGTTCTCACCATGACTGCGAGTTACATGCTGAAGTTGGCTTGCCAGCCCCCACAGCTGGTTGTCTGAGTTCTCCTCCGGAGACAGAATGGCTGGAGTCACTTGCACTGCCACAGTTTCATGTTAGAACTGTGAAGCTTTGAGATTAATAATTCTTTGGATTCTGAAATATGCACTATCATAAGTTGTTGCAATTCTGAATATTCTTGTTAGCTATTAGTGTCCTATTCTTTTTTCTCATTTGTATTAGCTTTGGTTTTGACGTCATCTTTATTGCAAGGAGTTCACAGTTTTAATTAACGTGGTGTGAAAAGACATTTCCTTCTCTTTGTTCTGAGCCCGCGGTAGAATTCAGCTGTAATGAGTCAACTCTTAACCTGCATTTCCTAAAACACTAGATTTTGTCTTCATTTCTAAATACGTAATTCTAGAACCATCTTCAGACATGTGAATCTCAAATCCAATTCATCCATATTCAATCACTGTAGTCAAGAGATTAAAAGGAAATTCTTTGTCTTCTCTCTGATTTTACCACTCAGGCATTGCTACAAGAAAGACCAATGGACTTTAGAGTGATTTCCCCCTTAGATTTTGTTCCTACATTTCCCTTCCCACAGCCTTACCCAGGCTAAAAATAGTGAAGTGAAAGTAACATTTTTTCCTAAGTTCAGTCAATCAAATACAGAACAGCTTATGACAAAAGAGATACTATTTGGCTATGTAGACAAGACACTATTTATCTCATTAGAGAGCTTTTCTGGTTTAGATTATGCAAGGCAGAAGAAGCAAAGCCAGTACAGCTGCAGGCAAGGATCAGAATTTTCCCCAACTCACATCCCAGCTAATAGCTGTAGGTCTGCCCACTTCCATGTGTCTATATGTACAACCTCTCTAGCTCCAGACTTCCCACTCCCATCAGGTAAAAGCCTTTTAGGCTGGTAGCATTTTTACTAGTTTCTTTGCAGCAGTCATACTTTCCTTGCTGTATTCCTGGATTACATGTATTTTAGTCGAGAGTGTAGGAGTAAATAAAAACATGCGGATTTTTCTTCTTTCTTTATGTTTAATCGCACCATTTTCTCATGCTGATTCTGGTCACTAAATTAAGTGCTACCAAGTCTTGCTGTTTAAGCACACCTGGATGTTTCTAGACAGAGTCCTTGACCATCCAGATCTGAAGACTGTCATGTCTGTCAATGAAGAGAAATACCATTTGACTGACACAGATTGTTAGTAGTATTGGTATAATTTTAATTACAATATTACATACATTTTATAGGCAGAGATTCTGCCTTACAATGCCTCATCCAAAGCTGAAAATCCTTCAAGAAACTCCACATGTGTACATAGGTATAGTGTGTGTGTGTATGTATGCAGTATATACACACACTACACAAACACAAGTGAACTTAATAGCCCTATAACTTCTAAAGGCCACCACAAGCAGCAGCCTCCTGTCCAAGGGGGAAAGAAATATACAGGCACAGAGTGATCCATGCAAGTCAAGAATAGCACAGTAAGAAAGGTCAGAGGAGGAGCAGCCCAAGCGCTGCAGCAGAAGGGAGCCCTGACCTGCTACTGTCTTCTGGACACCCCAGCAAGTGCATCTTGCTGCCTCCAACGATAGACCAAGGTGAGAAGCACGAAGTGGTTTCTCAAGCACCACAGCAAGCAATATTACCAGCTCTGTTGCACAGACAGAAAATTAACATGCGTGCTCCCTAGCCTGCCCCAGGCGGATAAACCTGCCGCCTGTCAGCTCGTATCCTCGTAGGCAGGAGATAGCAGCTGGGGCAGCCGCCAGTACACGCTGCCTGACAGCACCCTCTCCAGAGGCCTGATATTATTACAGACTGCACCTCTCTCTCCACGCACTGAATTAACTTGTTCTGACTGTGTGACAGCTCTGACGACTGCCCGCATGGATGCAAGAAGCCGGGGTCACATGCTGTTGCGTGCATGGCCTGTCACCAGCCGTGCCACTAAAACCGGACAAAACCTTGTCAAGGGAGATAAACTCCTCCAGAGGCAGAGGTAAGCGACTCAACTCATGGCACAGCTTGTGAGGGTTTTGATCAAGTTCAAGGACAGTATCCTCTGACAGGGGAGCTGGGTGTAGGTGGGAAGGCACACACACGCGCTGGAACACACGCATGCATGCACACATGCAAAGAAAAAAGCAAAGGCACACAGGTTTGGAGCAGAGGCAGGAATGCTGGTGGGGGCACAGCTTGCTGTCAGCAGTCTCATGATAAAAGGGGCAAAGGAAAAAACTGCCAATTCTCCCTGCAAAATGACATCAAAAGGGAAGGAAATAAAAAGCATGTCCTCCCACTTGGAGGTTCTGGAGTTTTGGATGTGCCCAAAAATTAAGCTAGGGAGCAGAGAAAGTGAGTTTGCAAAGAAAAATGCCCTGTTAAATTTAGCAATTAGCTTCTGCTGCAGAAGATACCTCTGCTTATGTCACACCTGGCACAGCCTGGTAGACCTAGCTGAAAAATTGCTTAATATTAAACTTTTTTCTTCACCTTTCTTTATGAGCCTTTATCCTAAACATGAAGCCCACAGGCGTTTGTGCTGACAGTACTTTCAAAGAGCTCCTACAGAGTACTCTGTGCTCTGCATCTCAGTGAGCTGTACTCCAAGATAAGGAATGAGTGGTAGGGCTAAAAAACCCACCATTTGTTATCTTTTGATTTGAACTACAGAAAATTTCCATTCTACTTGCTCTTCACCCTAAAATACCAAGGAAATGTGTTCACTCCCTGTATTATTTGCCACAAAAATACTAGTTGTCTGAGAGATACAAGGTTTTTTACTATTCAAATGAAAACACTCAGCTTACCAAGCATGTTTGATCAGTATATATGGAAAGCAGTTACTGGAAGTAATGTACACTTTGGAAGTCATATTTAGTCCAGATACGGTCTCTGCTTCATATTTCTGCCGTCACACAAGGAAGCTTCCCTACAGTCTAAGTACCTAAGTAAACAGAAGCTTCTACTGCTGTACATTACCAGCACAGCACAAAAACTGGAATATGCTGCTTTGACCCACTGACTTTGCTAACAAAGGGAAAATGGAGGGTTACAATAGGTACCATGTTACTTTACAAAAAGTTTTTTCTTTTCATGAGCTCTGTAATCTGAACTTACTCATGGGAAGGGTGTTAGCACCATCCAGAGTAAATGAAACATTATTTTACATCTTCATCCCATCAGTAATAACAAAATAAGTTTAAATGGACACTAACTAACATGTTAAAAAAGCAACCTTTGATGCAATTAATCTGTAAGTATCAGGAAAGTGTGTCACTTAGAGACTTAGGTTGTAAGAGAGGATTTCTACATCTTTAGTCCCATGCCAGCAGTGATCAAATATGATCCTTTTGGGTTTTTTTTTTTTTTGCTCCTGTATGGAAAGTGTTTCTGGTCTTATTCCCCAAAAAACGTAGGAAAATCAACTCAGTGGGGACACATTCTAGCATTGACAGGTTCCTGTCTACAGCCCCCACCGTGAAGCAATGACAGTGGGATGGCACAGGTTTACTTCGCGTTTGTCTGTGCCATAGTCTTTTCTGCAAACCTCCAAAATAAGAAAACTTTAAAAGCTTTATCTTCCATAAAATATCAAAATGTCATTGAGCAAGTAATAAGCCACTTCCTGCTTATGTACTTTTTTGAAATTAGTGGAATGTTTCTTTGCCAATTGTTGTTTTTTTAAAAGCTTAGCATGTAAGGAAGCAAACTAACATCAGTGTCCATTTGCAGAGAACCACCTGGAGTAAAGTATTTTCAGGGTAACACTGAAGATAGTACACTACAGGCACTTCTAACAGCAACAAGTATGAACCAAAATCCAGACACAAAGATCCCAAAGACCTGAAGGTTTTGTTTCTGTTGGAGATCTGTATGTGTGATTGTACAGAAGGATCTTAAGGGAACAATCCCCTGTTCCTTAGCAAGCAGCAACCTCAGACTAATGGCTATCCATAACTTAGAATGAAAGAAAAGAAAATGAGAATTAAACTACTTTTTTATGTCTATTCATTCTATTCATTCACAGGAAGCCTGTGATTTTCAGAGAAAAGTCTGATGAGCAGTGAGTCAAGAGTTCCAGAAGTGGAGGATCCTGTTAGCATAATTTTTTTTCATTTCTTTTTCTAGCTATTTTGTTCCATAGGCTTAATGAATTGTCTTTCATATTTTTGAGTCACCTCTCATTCATCATGCCTATCCAACAGAAAAAGCATAATTTTCCATTGACCTCTTCGATTTTGACAATCTTTAGACTTCTTCTAGAGTATAATATTCCTTTTTATTTTGAGAGAAAAAAATAATCAAGGTTATATTCCTTAGGATCATGTAATGAAAATCCTTTAAAGCATGGGAACACAAGCATATCTGGGTGAGAACAGTGTAACCAAAACCAACACACTAACTTTTTTTGTCAGTTTATCAATTTGAAATAATCATGATACTCCTCATCTTTATTTAGTACTGAAGTGGTACAGAGTGTCTGGTCTGTAGGAGAGGTTTAGCACATCATGTATCATACAGATAGGAGAGGTTTAGCGCATCATGTTTCATACAGGGAGACTTGTTTTTAGAGATACATATCTTTCTCATCTCTCCTAGTCATTAGTTAGGGATTGCTCTCTCCTATACTTCAGGTTCAAAAATAACTTGAGATTTCACCCACCAAGGGAACGGTCTTCCTGCCACCAAACAGTGACTAATTATCAGATTATCGTTATCTTTAATTGCCAACTGTCAATAAAGTAAGTACAATAAATAATAATAAATAAATATGCATAATAAAATACTGTACAGCCTTAATGTCTAATGCTGAAACTATGACAGAACTCCAGTCAGACACTTTCTCCCACCTACCAAGGTTTGCAGATAGAATATACCTCTTGCTTTTTAGTGTTTGCAGCTTTAGAGGCTGTTGACTGAAGCAATTGAGAACTGCTGTAGCAACTGTACCATGCAACACACTGTCTGTGAACTGAAGTTTTGTATGTTAGTCTCCTAACAGGACATTGTTAGCACACGATAATGACAGTTCAGTGCATTGTGAACATCAGCTTCTTACTCCTAAGTCTGAAGAAGCTGATACATAAATACGTTGCAAAAGAAGTCCATCAAAAGAAAAAAAATTCTGAAAGAATATGCCACTTCTGCATGCCAGAATACTATCCAGATTCTCCACTTTTTAACTGGGGGCTAGTGCAGCTCTCCTAGAATATGACTGCTCCTTGCAGCTTGAGGAATGAAAAATCCCAATTCCATTTTCGTTTCCATTTCTCATTGCACTGCTTCTGGCTGAGATGGAGCTCATTTTCTTCAGAGCAGCCCAGAAAGTGCTGCATTTCTGATTTGTGCTGAAAACAGCCCTGATAACACACCAATGCTTCAGCTACTGGTGAACGGTGCTTGCACAGTGCCAAGGCTTTCTCTGCTTTTCATCCTCCCTGTGCCTTCCAAGTGAGCAGGATCAGGATGGGCAAGTGGCTGGGAGGGGACGCAGACGGCCCAGTTGACCCCAGCTGGACAAGGAGATGCCCCATGGAGCTCAGCAAGAACAGTTCCAGGAGGGAGGCAGAAAGAACAGCTGGCCTTATGGCATGTGTGTTCCCAAGGCAAGGTGTGCTGAGGCCCTGCTTCCTGGGGAGTGGCTGGGCACCTGCTTGCTCAGGGAATCCCTTGTCCTGCTTTGCCTGCACGTGCAGCTTTTGCTCCACCGGTTAAACTGTCTGTGCCTTCATTCGTGAGTCTTCTCCCTTTCCTTGTATTTCATTCCTACCTGGCAGAAGAGGGGAGTGAGGGAGTGGCTGGAGTGCTGTTTGGCTGATGGCTGGAGCCAACCCACCACATATGTACATATGTCCTCTTTCTTTTCAGCAGAAGTTCCTAATAACTGTGGAAATCGCTTAGAACAAACCAAAGATAATCATTATGGTTCCAATATATTATTTTGTATCTCTTTTAAAACCCATATATATGTAGTGGAACTCTGAAGACATATCTGTTGCTCACAGTCAGAAATATTTCTCACAGACTGCTGAAGTGGACACCTTTTTCTTTTAATTTTTTTTTTTTTTAATTCAAATATCGTAGTTTGAATTATCACCCAGAAATGTCATCAGTAAGGCAAATTTCATTCTTGGCACTGGACACAGAAAATGAAAAGTTTACTGCATTGTATCTTTCTATCTGTGTCCTGGAACAGTTCATAGGAAATCTTGTGAAGGCACCATAGTTAATTATTATGTTTATCACAGTTTCTAGCATGAGGGAAGGCATCCCAGACATGGAACCTACCCAAAATGCTGCTGTTCTGCTTATATGTCCACATAACCCTCAGGCTTTGCTTTGATTCTGAGAACATATTTTGTAATATGGCTTCCACATGCAACCATGTTAATTTTGTAAATAAATTTCATATAAAATTGCTTTTCTTAATACTGTGATACTCACCTCATCCAGGTAATGGTACACAATTACACTGTTAGGACTGTAAGCAAAGTAGAACATAGATGCTTTAATTGGGATTTGAGGTATTACTTCGAATCTGTGCAAGTGGGGGCATCTCTACATGAGTTGTTACTGCAGAGCAAGAGTGGGCTGCTGTGCCTCAGCTGCTCACCATGAAGATCCCTCTGTGATAGTTTCAGAGAGGATAGAATAGTACTTGATACAGGCTAAAGTTCTTCTTGCTGTTCTGGAGAGTTGCATCATGACTTAGCCAGAAAACATCCTAGAGCTGATAATAGAGGGCAAATAAGATTAATTGTTGGTGTACCTACTTGGTTGTTTGCATCTTCCCATATATCAAAGCTCTGGGTTATGTTACACTGTTAACTTGTTTCAAATCTTCTGACCCAAAAAGGTGTTTCCCAGGTGCCCTAGTAAAAGAACTTCACAAGATTCTTGCTGCTCTGGTTCCACTGTGTATTTAATTTCATTTGGGGAAGGGCAATCTCACCAAGGGTTAATTCCCTTTGTTATCTCAGTGAGCCATAACCTGAAAACCAGTGCCAGGGCGTCCACAGCTGCAGTATCTTGGCAAGAATTCTTTTTCAGCATATTTACAATGTGAACACTTTGTGTGGTAATATATGACCACTGTGTTGTAATCTGCACTAACCTAATCAATATGGATGTACTTCATATTCAAGTTCATTTTGTAATTGTACTTGCCAACACATGGTTTTATGAACATAGACTATAAAGCAATTAAGAAACATATTAAAATAATACTTCTGACATTTTTACTCATACTAAAGACTCCTAAACATCTATGTTTCATTGGATTATGTTACAAGCTTACATATTTCAGGGTTCCCAGAAGGACACATTGCCATAATTTAATTATCCCTATTAATGAAATTCTCTAGACTTCAATCACCATGGAGCTTTATGGTGAACTTCTGAACATCAAAATTTCTTTTGCAGAGCTGAGCTTTATTCAGAATCTGGACTTGATGAGACTCACGTCAGTATATTAAGCTGAGATAAGGTATAAGAATTTTAGATCATTAAAAAAGGAAGTGTATTGAAAAAGAAAGTAATTGTTACACCATGGAATGCCAGCATAAAGAATTCCTGGCGTGAAATATGTAAGTTTGCTCTTGCTATAAACAGCTATAGAAAAATACCACAATGTCCAAGTGAACTTAATATTTGGTGGCATCCAAGCTATTTGAGGCTCAATAAGTACGAGTGCAAACTTAGTATAATAAAACAAATGGTCATCGTGGTTTAAGCCCAGCTGGAGATTAAGCACCACGCAGCCAGTTGCTCAGACCCCCTGTCTCCCCACACACTGCAGTGGAATGGGAAGGAGAATTGAAGTAAAACTTGCATGTTGAGATAAGGACAGTTTAATAATTGAAAAGAAAGTAAAATAGAATAGTAACAGTAAATTACAATAATGTTTATAATAAAAAAGAAACAAAAAAGTGACACACAATGCAGTTGCTCACTGTACACTGACTGATGCCAGACCCTACTTCCCAAACTCAGATCAGCCCTCCTGTCCAGGTAACTCCCCCAGTTTACATTCTGGGCCTGACATTCTATGGTGTAGAATATCCTTTTGGGGAGGTTGGGCCACCTGTCCCAGCTGTGCTCCCTCCCAGTTTCTTTTGTGTATGTCCTCACTGGCAGAGCATGAGACAAGGAAAAAAGGGTCCCTGACTCAGGATCAACACAGCTTAGCAAAACTCAAAACATCAGTGTGTTATCAACACCATTCTCATTCCGAATCCAAAACACAGCACTGTAGCAGCTGCTGAGAAATTAACTCTACCCTGGCTGAGACCAGATCAACAGTTAAACAATTCCAGTTGTCTTTTATGTTTGTGAAATGAGACCTTTCCTGTCTTGCAAAAAGAAGAGAGAAGAAAAGCTAACAATAATGTGCACACATACACAAACACCTCCTACTTGAAAACAGAGATATATGCCAGTATTACATTCATATCTGTACAGAGTATTCAATTTTCTACCAATTTCGAGATAGAAGATAGGAAAAAAGCTCTCTAACAAATACCTTTTACAAAAAGAAGACAGGAGAGTTCTGCTCTTTTTCATAGTAATCGTATTTCCAGAACTTTACACTGCTTAAGTTGTTTTGAAGCTGTATATCACAGTCAGCAGCAAAGTCCCTTTCCTCCTGTGCTTACACTATTATGCATGTGCAATTCATAAAATATTTACATGTGTTGCCTCTTTTTTTGTTTTGTAAAGCAAAATAAAGATAAACCATAAATTTCCTCAACAGCATGTGTATGCAGAAACACATATGTGAGGTAGGGTAATTAGTTTATCTTTTATCACCTTGTTGGTAAATTAGGGGCTCTCTCATTACATCTTGATTATGTCTGAAATTATCTGATACCAAATGTTGCTTCCACCACCATTCCACTATTTTTCTTCTCTTTTTGTTTTCTTTCTGTCTGCTCTCTTTCTTTCCTTAGCTTTTTAATAGCTTATAACCATTCCCTGTTGCATACTGGCTGAGAAAGCTCTTTCAAGTCCCTGATGCAAATCAATAAGTTATAGTGATTCATAAAAATAAGACTGTCATCATTATTGTTCAATTATTGCTGTGTCTGAGGAAAGATTCTTCAAGTGCTGGAGGTGTCTTCACTAATATTTATAATCTGCACTGTACAGTGTTAATGAATGAGTGGGTGTACATTCTGCTGAAATACAGTGGTATTTGATTTATAATAAGTCCGGGTCTGATTGTTAAAGCTAAATCCATTAAACTGTCTCTTAGATCTGCCTTAATGTACTTCCCTGCATACAATAGAGTTTAAACATTACTTAGCTTTTCATTATTGGTTGAATATTTGTCTTTATTAGATCATTCTATGGTAAATGGGAGTTGGGATATTTTGAAAAACAGCAGTTTATTAAAGCTTCACTTGTCAAAAAAAAATCTAAAAAATTATCAGCATATTTGGTAAAAAATAATCAGTTGATGCTAAAAGTGTAAGAAGAAATTCAAAATATTAAACCCTAGTTCCTAAAACCAAGATGCTCAAGGAAGAAATTCACATTTCTTCTTGGGGAAAAGAAATTCACAGTTTTCATTTGGAAGGAAAAAATATACTTTGTTTACCTAAGCTGTCACCTTCTAAGTGTCTCCAAGGGGGGAGTTTTTTTCTCTAGCTCAAAATTTCTCTCTTAAAAAAAAAAAAAAAAAGAAGTCATTAAACAAAGGTGTAAATTGGAAAGACAGGGTAGGGAGAACATGGAGAACATGTAGGAAATCATCAGCTTCCAGCTCAGGTTAGGCGTTTCTGCAAAGGCCATTGAGTATTAAATACACAGACTGACTACAGCATTTCTTCTCATCTACAAGAGTTTTCCATTCACAATACTCACAAAGCCAGCCCAGGACTGACAAGTCAGTTTGGGTTGTATTTCCCATACTATTTCCATGCAACACTTCTATTTTTCTTACCTATTGTTGACTACAATCAGAGAGAGTTTCTCCATCACTATTCATCTGTTCTTTTCAACCCTTTTGCTCAGGAAGTAAAGCCTCAGTAAAGGCTTGATTTTATCTTAAGGGGAGTGGTCAGCCATTTCATTGAATGCAGCTCATTTCCAAGTAGATAATCCTTCTTTTTTTTGGTGCAGGAGACATTAAACAACATAGCTTCTCTCCTTATATTTCTGCTGTTCTTCTAGACACATATTTAACTTCCAAAATTTCTCTCAAACCAGTAGTGCCATCCTCTTCTCAAATATCCTTGGGCTCTGATATTCTAGCTCTCTCCTTTCCCCCCTGCATTTTCTTCTCTAAACTCGTACTGCAGAGCTTCTTCACCAACTACCAAATACCAAATTTTGTACAGGGGGCTGGGGGGTTGTGCGTAGTTAATACATTATTACCTGCCTGCCACATGCATTAAATAAATTAATTCCACAATCTAGTACTGTCACTGCTGTGCATGACATGTTAGAGTCAGAGTTGTGCCTTTCCAACAATGCAAGATCACTAGAAGCACAAGTTTATCAGCTTCCTGAGGATTTCATCTTTCTAAGGGTTCACAAAACCCGTATGGTATGTGTTACACTAGAGCTAAAAATTGTCGGTCTCTGAGGATAGAGTTAGACTGGAAGTCCCATGCATGTGACAAACCCTGAACACATGTCAAAGGACAGCTCCTGTGCCTCAGAAAGGACAAGACTCTTGTGCAGTTTTTACATTGTCCCTCACTTGCAACTCTGTCCAGAAATGCAGTATAGATCCAAGTGTTTAAACCACTGTAAATTATTACAATATATTTGGAGAAGATTTATGAAAGTTCCACAGATTATTTTTGTATTAAGTTTTCAAAATTTCATTTTTCTGTATTCTTATATTCTGATCTCTTTGGAGCCCCAAAACTGAACTCAGTTTTCCACAAATGGTCCTGTCAGCACAGGCAGCCTGGGTTTTTTGCCTGTGTAACTCTGGACTTGGCCAACATGGAAATATGTCGCTTTGGACTGGTGAAAACCTTTGGATATATGTGAACCCATTTTTCTTAAGGCTAGGAGGGAATTTCCTTTAAATCAGTACCTTAAAGCTGGTTGGGATATAAAGGGCTATGAAATTATTTGCCTTTTTTGCTATAAAGAGATTTTCCATTCTTTTAGTGTGTTTCCTTCCCTAGGTCTGACAAAATCAGACCATCTTTAGAGAGGGCACTGGTTTTCCTAGCTGGAGCAGGCTTTTATGCCTACCAGAACTAGCAGGTAAAAGGAATTTTCAAGTGATACAGGTTGTTTATTACAAGCACAAGAGGCTACTTGCAGATGAATATTAGTTCTTGATAGTACCATGAACCCTGCTGTAATCTGTCTCCCAGAGAAGACTGTGAATTCTGCAAAACATTGTAGTGTCTGCTTAGTGGCAACTTAGTGGACAGAACTGATAATTGAATGTAGGTTACTGAAGATCAGTTCTGGTCACAAAAATGGTATATGTTAGAATCTGAAAATTTCAGAAAATCCCATTAAAACATCATGCTTTCATAATTAATAACCCTGACACCTGCTGGTATGCTTTTCTTTTGATTCACTTTTTTGGTAGAGGTTACAGAAATACTTGTCACATAAGCTAAATAATATAGGTCTCTAGAAGAACATGTACAGAAATCTACAAACATGTTGTGATACATTTTTTCATCGTTTTTGATTTTATCTCAGCATTTTCAGACTTTTAGACTAAACAAAGTAGAATAGAAAAAAGTAAAAAAGCACATCATCTCCTACTGAGTTCCAAGGCAGGTAATTTTTTTTTTTTTTTTTTTTTTTTTTTTTTTTGTTACAAAGAATGATATTTTCTGGGCTCTTTTCAGTTAGGAGTGGGGGGAGAATGAATGTATAATGTCCATATTATGCAAAAAACACAGAAGATGTGTTTGCTGACTTTGGACTTTTGGGGACACGACCTTTTTCTCCCTGTGTTTGCCTGGGGCTACAGGGGTGTCTTTCTGTGAGAAGCTGACAGAAGCTTCCCCCATATTGGTCAGAGCCGAAGCCAGGTGGCTCCAGGATGGACCTGCTGCTGGCCAAGGCCAAGCCCGTTAATGACAGATGCAGTACCTCTAGAGGAGCATATTTGAGAGAGGGGGAAAAACTTGCTATGGAGCAGTAGTCAAAAGTGCAAGATTATGTGAGAGGAACAACTCTGTAGACACTCGGGTCAGTGCAGAAGGAGGGGGTGGAGGTGCTCTGGGTGCTGGGGCTGAGATTCCCCTGAAGCTGTGGAGCAGTCTGTGGAGGTCCATGGGGTGCACAAATGCACTTGCAACCCCTGGAGAACCCCACACAGGAGCAGGTGAATGGAACCTGTGACACCAGGAGAAGCCCATGCTGGAGCAAAGGAGAAATGTGATGAGTCCTCCCACTGAGGAGGAAGGAGCAGTAGAGACAAAGTGTGATGAACTGACCAAAACCACTGTTCTGCTGTGCTGCTAGGAGGAAGGAGGTGAAGAATTCAGCAGTGAAGTTGAGCCCAGGAAGAAGGGAGAAGGGAGAAGTGGGAAAAGGGTGTTTTATTTCTCATTATCCTACTCTGACTTGATAGGTAATAAATGTAATTTTTTTCCCCACATTTGTTTTGCCCATCACAGTAATTGCTGAGTGATCTCTCCCTATTCTTACCCCGATCCATGAGCCTTTTGTTGTATTTTCTCTCTCCTGCCCTGTGGAGGAGGGGGGAGGTAGAGCCATTTTGGTGTGCACCTGGTGTTCAGCTGGGGGTAAACCACCACACGTTGCTAGCTCTGATGGCTGACTTCCTGCATCTTGTTTTTCAGTAGTTAGTACAGAAACTTCACAGCAAATGTGCCAGGTGTTTTGGTGTTCCACAGCATATTTTTGCCCTACAGAACCTGCCCCACATGCCAGATCAGCTTTGCTTAGGTAGTCATTAGATTGCATGGCCGCCCCAGCCTACCCAAATTTACCAGATTATCTGTTAATGGACATATGCCTAGGAAAGCCTTCTCTGAGCAGAGCCTAGATTTTAGAGTTCCACAATTCCATCCTAATTCCCAATTTTAGGATTATTACTATGCCTGTTAAAAAGCAAAGGTAGCTGTATGTATCCTCTTTCAGATAAATTGATAGCCAGTGCCTAGTGTGAGAAAAATCAGGTATGTCTTATTACAAGATGCATGATAGGACTTCTTAAACAAATTATACCTTTGTGAAACAAACTTCTTATTACTAGCAATAATTTAGATCTGTTTGCAGTACTGTGAATAGAGAAAAGTGAAAGCACAGATGTCAAGAATTAAAATCTGAGCCAAAAAATTATAAAAAACCTGTACTACTCTCTCACCCTTGTACAAGATTCCTCTAAGGGAATGTCAAGACTCATTAATGAGACAGTGAAAGAAACTTGTTATGACAAGTTATTTTGCCCACAATTAACTTGACAGGGAGCCGTGTTTGACTTTGGCTGTGCTAATTCCCAGAGAGGTCATGGATTCCCCATCCCTGGAGGTGTTCCAGGCCAGGTTGAATGGGGCTCTGAGCAGCCTGGTCTAGTGGAAGGTGTCACTGCCAATGGAGCTAGATGATCTTTAAGGTCCCTTCCAACTGTAACCATTCTATGATTCTGTGATCCCATGAATTTGCAGTTATCAATCTGCTGCTCCCACCCGGTGTGCTTCTATAAGGTCCTTTAATATCATGAGCATAAACACGCTGGTGCTTCCACATCTGGGAGATGTTTAAAAAAGGAAACACCTGCCTATTAGGTATGCACTTTATAGCTGGACACATATTTGCCATCTTATGGCTTGCTCTGGTTTCCAGTGAAGGTAACAGTCTTTCCATTTCAGTGGTAGGTAGAACAGACTTCTGATTATCTTTCCTGGAAAAGAAAACACTTGGGGCTAGTGAGTAATAGGAATACTTCATACTTCTGTGTGCCCTAGAACTCCTGCTACAGTAAATTGCCACAATTTGTGTTTCCCCATGGTAAAACTCTGCAGAGCATAGTAGTTTTCTTTGCTTGGTGTCACTGTGCACCTTTAGGGTCTGGACACAACCTAGATGTAAGCATGTTATTAAAAAAATACTACAGATAAGAAACAATAGGCCAGCAAACTATCCCATTAAAAGACCGATGATACATTCTGGAAGCCAAGCTTTCGGTGATAAATGTGCTTATTGTAGCTGAATATTTATAATTCATCATTTTCATAAAGAGAGGGAATGTTTAATTTGCACTAGAGTTGCACTTCTCAGTTTGGGCAAGAAAAAATTAGTGATTAACATTTTAAAGAGCACAAACAAACACAGAGGACATACCAGACTTTGAGAAATAAATGAACTGTGCCAGTATGTAGTATTTATCATCTTTAAAAAGAAACATATATTCTAGGGAAAAAAAAAAGCAGCAATGTATTTTTCCTAGTACATATTTCTCCTGTGCAGAGTTGAAGACAAAAAAGGAGCCCTCAAGAATATATCCTTTCTCACCAGACACCATATTATGATAAAAATTTAGAAATCGTGTCCTGATGGAGGGAACAGCTGGCAAAGAGTAACTGTCTAATTGGGAATTATGTTCTGCAGAGCCTCCTTGAGAAAGAAGAGCAGGACTTGATCCAACATCTCCCATCATGAACTTGCCAGTAAATCAACAAGTTCCTGAATGGCTGGCTTTCTTTTTGCTGAAGTCAGTCCCACAGATCCAAGAGCTTTCAAGGATAATTCAATCCTAAACATGCAGAGGGACAAACTTCCTCATGTAGGCTGTGGATAGCCCCATGAAGTCAGTAGGACCAGTACACAAGTGCCTTAAATAGTATTATTTACTTTTCATCATATGCCTGGAGACTTATGTAACTTTATAAGGAAAACAGGTAGTCTGACACCAAAAGTCATTTCTGGATATATATACAGTCGATTTGCTTGCCATAGTGTTTTATCAGTGTTGTACAACTGTCCTTATACACTTCTTTAATAATTTAGTGTGTTGCACATTAGATTGGGAAAATACTCATTAAAAGTGTCTACAATTATTATATCCAAGTCTGAAAAAGAGATCTGAATTTACATTCCCTGTGTGTTAGTTTCTTGCATAGCATCTAACAAATAGGCATAGCTCTATTCTCCCTTATATTTTATCTTGATGTAACTCAGCTAATTTAATTAGTTAATGGAATGTCTGTTAGTATGCGTATACTGTTTAACTTTTCCTCAGAGGTACGGAATGAGTTACAACAAGAGACTAGACTCACTGAAACAGTAAGCCCTAGAGACGTATGGGACAACACCTGCAAAAACATACAGATTTCTAGTTCCTGCTGGGTCACTGAATCTCAGTGTCTTCAGTTAAAGCTGGCTATTTAAACACTTCTGTGTTTTGGTGCCACATCACCTGCAAGAACACACTAACTTTGACTATGATAAACTAAGCAGTCTTAGCCCACTTCCTGTAAAACCTGTCCCAGTAACAGTATACATACATGCTTGCATACACCCAGAGACTTCTCTGTATCTGTCTGTGTGCATATATAAATATATAAATATATATATAAATATATACATATGCTGAAGTGTCAAAATACGGCTTGATGTGCCTACCTGTTACTTCTCATGATCTTCACCTATGCTACTCTGCATGCATGAGACACAGGACTGACATGGATAGAAGACAGAAAGACTTAATTTTTAAAAAGTTCCATCTGTGATTAATATTGCATCCAAAATGGTAAAAGTTTGCATGGTTCCTCTGTCTAGTGAAGTTATTGGCAGGACTATTCACAGAGTACCATATTTTAAGAAAATAGTGCACTGAATTTGTAGTGAACTGACTCAAAACTTGTAGAGAAAGCCCTGGTCTCAGAAGTCTACCATCCTCCCAGCCAGTTCACCACTTTTTCAAAGTATGCCATGAGATACTGCATGTGCTTTGAATATATTCTGTATTATTCCCCCCACTGCCCCGCACGAAAAAAAAGGAAAGTAAAAGGAAGAAATAAAACAGCTGACATTAACTTATGGTTGACCATGAAGTTGAAGCAAAATGTTGAAACCATAAGGTGCTTCTGAATGTCTGTGGTATATGACAGAAGTTTGACAGGCAACCCCTACAAGTGTCAGGCCCCCAAAGCAATGAAGCAGAAAATAAAAGTGCTCCCAAACACATTTAAAATGATTCATCTCACTGTTTCGTTTTGAAACGAGGAACAAAAATGGAAGCATTCCTATTCCCTATTGAAAGTAATCACAGTTTTATTTTCTGCAGTATTTACATAGGGAGAGCTGTTTATTTAGAATCCTTGGTGATAAGGACACAGCAAGCTCATAACTTATTATATATTCTCTTTTCATTTTGTCTTTTTTGGGGCTAGAATTATGTATATTTTATGATAACCCAAAATGACTTATACATAAAAAATACAGACTTTAAAGATAAAAAGGATTAGTAGCAGGTAATGCATTTTCCATGAGTGGCTATAGGGCTCTCAGTTCCAGAATGCACAGGCTGCATACAAATGAATTGATAAAAGTCTGAGGCTGCGGATGGGTAGAAAGGCTCATGCTTTGCTGGAGACGATTCTTAAAGTTACAATAAATCAGACAGACAGTGTCGGCCTTTGAGGATAAACCTGTGATGGCTTGTTGTGCCTCTTTGAATCGCCTCAGAGGCCCAGGGACTAAAAAGTGCCTAGATGTCACATTAAATCTACCGGGAGGATGGAGCACTTCAAAGAGGAACGCAATCAGATCTGATGGAAAATACATTTTCTGAAAGCTACTGACAAAAAAGTAATCTTTGATGTGGATGTTGAATAACAATTGATATTGTCTTTCCTGACATTTTTCATTATTGCTGTCTTATACAGCCTACTTCATGTATTAAAGCAATATTAACTGTTTGACAGGGACAAATCCTCAAACTATCACATAAGCAATTGTTTCTGAATTGTCTTAGCCCACTGCCTGTAAAAGCTGTCCCAATAACTGCTTTTAAATATGATGGTATACTTCTTTCCTTGACTACCTAGACAGTGTCTGAGCCTTGGTATAATACAATAGATTCTAGGGGATATTAAAAATTGTTAGGGGGTTATGAGGTGTCATTTGATTATACGTGAGGGTGCAGCAGTGTTTTCTGAAGGTGACTTTTAATGAGAGAGGTCTATAAAAATTTAGTCCATATTATTTCCACTCTACAATACACGTTTATAGCAAGTACATCTACCCAGAAATTTTCAATCTCCTACAATTCTTGCAGCTTAAAAGAAGAAAAAAATAAATGTACAGAAGATATTTGTTATTTATGCAAAGAAATAAAGAACTCTGTAGCTATACAAAATGCTATAAATATAATGCAGATAAATCACCCAGTTTTTACTGGAGAGAAATTCATGCAGATCTAAAGACTACATGTAATTTCAAAGGGCTGGATCCCTCCTGAGGTGTGATGTCTTAACTCCCTACTATAACAATGTCCTGTTTTAGCAAAGAGCTCTATAAATCTAGAGCCCCTAATTCCTAGATGACCTCGAGCTACTGACTAGGTAGATGGAAAGGCAGCTGTAGCTTTAATCAAACTGGTACACAGGGGTTAACTGCACTAGCATCAGGGAAAGGCTTCTGCACAACAACACCAAACCTGAGAGTAAATTGCAACAGTGAGGTAATCTACTGCTCTCAGGCTCTCACAAGTTACTGGCATTTCTGTTGCACCACAAAATAGTGAGGCTGTGGATGTTCCTGTTTACCTGTTTACTTCCAATTTTCTTGACATTCTTCAGTTTTTCACATACCTGGAGGGTGGTTTCACCAGCTTTTCCTCCCTTATCATGACTACCAGTATCAGAGCCACCACCAGGAGCCTGCTGCAATCAGTCACTTGTTTCAGATGATTAATTTTTTTTATGGAAGGGTCCCATGGGAAGGTTTTCTGTGGAGTCCCTCCCCAGGGAAAATGTTTAATGGTTTACAGTTAACCTGTGGTATAGCATGAAAAAAACCAGAATAGTTTCTTAAGAGGATCCATAGAGAAATTGAAAGAATATCTCTAGCAGGAGAGGGTAAGCAGCATGACAGTCCAACTGCATAGTGAACAGCTGTAATGCATTAAAAATTTTAATTAAGCAGGAGAGTTGGAAAGAGAGAGTTCAGCTACACCTCTTTCTGCTACACAGAAACACACTTCTGTTGCCCTCTGACAGGGAGGACAGCTTTCATTTGCCACTCTTCTGCATCACTCTTTGCCTTGCCGGTGTGTGTGCTCTGGAAGGCAGTCATCCCCAGGAGGATAAGAATAAGTCATGCTGCCACTAACATTTCTGCCAAAACCTAGGTGATGCGTGGCTGGTGCAGAGTTGTCAGATTCCCTGGGGCCAAACATTCAGACATACCTTGTTTCTGCCCAGAAGGCAGTTGCTGTCTTCTCATGAATCAGACATAATGAAACCTTCTTCTCTTGGATGACTTGCAATTGATGAATGACTCTGCTCCCACCCTCTAAATAAATAAATAAAACCAAAAAAAGACATCAGTGACATTCTCATCAGCTTCAAAGGTTATCCTCTCTTATCTCCCAAGTCTGACTGTTGCTTTATTATTTCAGAGTTGGCTGAGGCCAAAAACATCCTGTATATACTTCAATCTGAAGTTCTCATTGGCCCCTTTAGGACTCCAGCTCCTTGACACTTCAGTTCCACCAGGAGGGATTTCTTTTCTTTTCTTTCATGCTCTCCATTGCTCTATCCCTGGTGGAAACTCATCTACTCCCAGGTTTCCTAACACCTTTCTTCTGAGTTATTGAAATGAAGCTGCTTGGCCAGCTGAAACTTCTTTGAAGTCTGGGAATACTTCAGATGTCAAGTCATGAAGTTTCCTATCTCTTTACTTTAGGCTGCTGCCTGTGTTTGTAAAAATCCATGAACTACTAACCATTAAAGCCCCATACACAGTGAACCCCTGGCATTAATTTTGTAATCCTACAGTAAATGGGGGAAAGAAAGCCACAGAAATTACTCTGTGGGAATACTAGAAAGATAATTGTTGTTGGGGGATGGGAAAATAAAGACCCATTAGCTGGCAAAAGATGTGTAAAAAGCTTTTAGTTTTGCTTTTATGTTATTGAGGTCAAACTAGCAATACTCCCTCTGCACAGGTCATGGTTTGACAATAAAGGAGGTCTGGCTAGCACCACATCAGAAATACTGCAGCCACATGTTATAAAGTAGCCAAGCACTAAGAACTCACACCACTGCTTCACATTTGTCCACAGTTTTCTGACGAATTTTTACTGGGCGTGCAGGCTTTACAACAGATACACCATTGCCTGTCTGTCTACAGCCAGAAGACATTTCATCCCACATACTCTGACGCTGACAGAAGCACTGGCACATGCCCTCACATCACTTTTGCTGCTGCTCAGTCTGGCGGGGATCTGGCAGCACAGAGTTCTGACACTAAACATGGGGCAGCCGCCACTTCCCTTACTGGTTTGGGGCCTAATTATATAAAGCACAAAAATAGAGTGTGCAACTGCTAAGTTCAATAAATGACAGTAAGGAGCGATCAGCAGGTCAGTGTGCGAAAGAAATACAGTTTTGCACTAATGAGAACAAAGCAATTGTGAGACAGCTGATTTCCAAGGCAAGAAGCCAGAGCTGTTGTCTGGGGCTCCAGGCTCATGGCTACCCTTTCAAAGACGAATTTTGGCTACATTGAAGGGTCAGGAAAAGGAGGAAGAGGGGAAGGGTCCAAGTTGTGACTCCTTCCCATGGTTCCCATAAGCAGCCAAGTTGCTCCTGCTGGGTAGCTGACATCCAACACAGCATCAGTACAGAAACTACTATGATTCAATCCAGCTCCATGTGGAAACCACAGTCCTCTAATACAGCTGATCATTTTCACATGCAAAAAGAATGGGAGTGTCATGATATCTTAGAGGCTTTGAATCACTGATGCCAGAGAGGAGGAGCCCAAATACAGCACTTCATTTTGCTCATGCACTTGCTCAGCTTCTGCACACACACCTCTGCATATTGAGCTGGGCTTAGAGACTCACAGCTTTCCTGAGCAGATCTGTGAAAGGATGCAAATTGCTCCATAATTACTCAGATGCCTTATAGAGGCCTGTGCACTCAATGTCCAATTTATAACCAATCAGCCCGGTACAACAAGCACCTCCATGTACAATAACAGCTGATTCTGTCTGGCTCTCAATTCTTAGAAGTTACAGCCCCGCAGGATGTAACAAGACAGTTTTATAAAGCTGTGCAAGTAAAAAGAATCATCAAGGTCACCATTTTCAAAAGCATCTAGAGCTGAAATGAAAGGCTAAGCAGATGGTGTGTGGCACAGAGTCAAACCTCTCTTAGCTGTGGTCCTTTTTTTCCCAGCTCCTCTGAAAAAAGTGTGTGCAAAATTGTGTACATAAAATCAGCTCTGATTTTCAATATTTTGCCTTAAGATCATTAAACCAATATCTATTACAGTGTCACGTTTTCAGAAACTATCTGATGAGCATATAATTCTTTGTTTTACCTTTGAACTGATAAGAACTTATAAGTAAGTAGATTTTTGTATGGCAGAGAGTTCTAGAATTCTAGATTCTGTATTTCTTATTTCTTTTTGAAATACACCGATTTAAAGAGCAGAACTATAAAAAGAACACAAAGTATCTTCTTCACACTGGTTATATTAGGATCAGTATTCTTGAGTACTGTTTCCTCTTTCATCACTTACTTACTCTTTGTCCACTCTGTGGTTTTCGTTGTTGGTTTTATTCATACTGGAAATTAAAAGAATTACATAACTAGCAATTAATTAACTACAGGATAATAAATCCACTACATTAACAAGGTGGGTTGGCTCCAGCCATCAGCCAAACAGCACTCCAGCCACTCCCTCACTCCCCTCTTCTGCCAGGTAGGAATGAAATACAAGGAAAGGGAGAAGACTCACGAA
Source organism: Coloeus monedula (assembly GCF_965178545.1). Lineage (NCBI taxonomy): Eukaryota > Metazoa > Chordata > Aves > Passeriformes > Corvidae > Coloeus > Coloeus monedula. The sequence goes on along the minus strand of NC_138822.1, from coordinate 42,485,349 downwards.
TGAAGGCACAGACAGTTTAACCGGTGGAGCAAAAGCTGCACGTGCAGGCAAAGCAGGACAAGGGATTCCCTGAGCAAGCAGGTGCCCAGCCACTCCCCAGGAAGCAGGGCCTCAGCACACCTTGCCTTGGGAACACACATGCCATAAGGCCAGCTGTTCTTTCTGCCTCCCTCCTGGAACTGTTCTTGCTGAGCTCCATGGGGCATCTCCTTGTCCAGCTGGGGTCAACTGGGCCGTCTGCGTCCCCTCCCAGCCACTTGCCCATCCTGATCCTGCTCACTTGGAAGGCACAGGGAGGATGAAAAGCAGAGAAAGCCTTGGCACTGTGCAAGCACCGTTCACCAGTAGCTGAAGCATTGGTGTGTTATCAGGGCTGTTTTCAGCACAAATCAGAAATGCAGCACTTTCTGGGCTGCTCTGAAGAAAATGAGCTCCATCTCAGCCAGAAGCAGTGCAATGAGAAATGGAAACGAAAATGGAATTGGGATTTTTCATTCCTCAAGCTGCAAGGAGCAGTCATATTCTAGGAGAGCTGCACTAGCCCCCAGTTAAAAGTGAAGAATCTGGATAGTATTCTGGCATGCAGAAGTGGCATATTCTTTTGTACTCTCCCAAGAGACTAAGACAAGCATTTCTCCATTGCTAATATATTTAAAAGGTTGTTCTCTGCAGCAGATTTTCTTGATAACATTGTCTTTGCCATATGCCCTTTCTCCTAATTGATAGCTCAGCAGGAATTATTCCTCCTGCCTGACAAGATCTTCATGAAACTCCCTATTGAGGCCTCCATTGCCAATCCAAGTGAGGTACAGAAGATGCTACCTAGCTGTATAGAGAGCTGTATCTTTTCTCCTCCTGACGCAAACAGACTGAGACTTGTGCCCCAATAACATCCTGACATCTGTCAGCTGGGGGAATGTAAGACCCAGCTTTGATTTTTTTTTTTATTTCAGATTCATGTAAATGGTTCTTCTGCTCTTTAATTACTTTGCTGATAATTACACAATTACTCTCATTTATACTATCATTTAAAAATGAATTGACTTTAGCCTAGTCTAATTTGCAAAATAAATTAAGCAAATTATTACTTGATTTTAAATCAAGTAAATCTCCCCTCCATTCAGTTTGCCTGCATGGTGCCACAGCCCACTGTGATGCTGCTGGACCTTGCTGGTGTTCATGACAGATAAAATTGTTGCAGCCTCACTATAATGCAGCAGGGGGAAGATTAGGGGCTGTCGCTGCCTCTAGTTGTGTGGCATTTTACTTTACCTGAACTTCTGTTTAAGCTGACCACTTTGATCTTTCTCATTATGAAGATTTATACCATCATCTAGTGGAACTCCCCTTAAACTACAACCCTTTAATGCTTCTACTCTGCACTTTATATGCAGCCTGAGATGGGAAGAGAAGGCAATGAGGTTCTTGTATTCTAAATATAGGAGGATTTTTGACATCTCCCACAGAAGGAAAATTTGCCATAACCACTGTAATTAAAATCTTGCTCAGTATTTGCCTAATGTCACATTAAATACATATAATGCTGCTGCTCCCCCATCCCACCCATCCCTCAGTGTTACACTTTAGAATCTAGAGTCATAACTACAGCAGCACCCACAGCTAAGCTTGTTGTACAGAGAGGAAAAAATCCTAGTTAAAAAAGCATATTATAAACCAAGAGAATAAACATGCAGCCTATGCTCTCCACATCGGATGATAAACCACACCTGAATAAAAAAAGTATTTTGTCCTAATTTCTCATCACATTTGAATAGACAGCACTTTCTCTTCTCTTGTTGCAATCACTCTTTTGTAGCAATACGCGTATGCCTTTATCAGGCGTAGAAATGAGTTACCATTCTCACAGTTAATTCTCTCAGCTCTGAAAAACAGCATCAAAGGTATTTCCTTGTTTAATTCAGGAGTTCCCCCAGCCATCTTCCAAATTAATTTGTCCTTCCTAATCATGAAAAAAATGGGGACTCACCTATAGTCTGATACTTCTTCAGGGCATCTAGAGAAGCTTCACGATCAGCAGAAGAAGCACACGAATTCCATGGCATAGAGCTGATTAGGAGACTAAATCAGAGGTAGTGTGGCTTTACATGAGCGCATCCGTCAGAAGGAACATTTCCTGTCCAGGGCTCATGCCTCACACAGTTGCTCCTGGCTGTGTATCTGCCCCTACAGCTGTTGATGGAATGCAGTGGACACCTCTCCCCAAACCTGTGCAAGCTGAGGAGGAAGCCATGTGCTACCCCCAAGCTCATGAAGTGTACATGATGAGGTGCACACAGCCTGCTCCCCACAGTATTGTTCATTTCTGATTTAGCTGTGGCTGCTGGACCACAAGGAGCCAATGAGTAATTGCAATGAAAATCCCCATGCCAGTGGCCCATGAGGTCAGGCCCAAAATCATGCCACAATCTGTACCAGATGCCCTCTTCCTGTTTCCATTTTGTGATGCTACTCAGTGAGCAGCTACACCAGTGCTAGCACCACTACCCCTGGTAGAGCTGGAGCAGCACCTTCTATTTCTTTTTGATACATACAGTTATTTTGCCACAAAATGTTCTGTCTCCTTTCTACTGTTGCAGCAGTAGCCAGTTCATGCTGCTGAGAGCCTTTCTGGGAAAAAGTGCTGACCATGCATCCATGTTGTGGATTAGTTTGCTTTTTAACACTAACATAATTTTCTGTGACCAAATGTGTGATGCCTCCCTCTCCCTAAAGGCACGATTATACCCCTTCAAGCCTAGGCATACGAATTTCACAACAGTCAAAAGACAACGTAGAGGAGAAGAGTAATCCAGTGTAACAGCACTTGTTTAATAATGGAGTGTACTAGAGAGCTACAGTACAGCTGTTTCATCTAATCTGAAGCATGTGCAGTTCATATTAATAGTTAATTTAATCGGCTTTTAAATCACAGTAAGGTGAACAACAACAAAAAGGCGTGACCTGTCTTTCCTGGAGAAGCCGAGTCACGTTTCTCTCCAACTTCTCCATGTGACAGAGCAGTGCTACAATTAAAGCACAATAAAGTGCTTGTTATTCAAGTCAGGCATTAGTTCTAGTAATGGGGTGCTTGGTGGCGAGATGGATTTCCTTGTTAGGAGCTAAGCAGAGGATTAGCTGAATTCTCCATGGAGAAATCTTGATTTGTTCAAGGTCTTTCATGTTTTCTACAGAGAAGGGATTATGTCTGCTTAAAGAGGGGGCTTGCTTAAAAAGCTACAAAGTATAAGAAAAGGATTTAGGGCAGTCGGGCCTGTGGTTAAGTAGCTGAGGGGTAGAGAGAGTTTTAAAGCAGTGGATTATTTAAAGCCATAAAGTTCAAAAAATAATTGGTTTAGCACTACTGGGTCAATGCAGAGTAACATGCTGGAAAGGCAGTTAAGCATAAGCTAATATTCGTTTTACTTGGGCTAATTATTGCAAGGATTCAGAGTAGAGGGTGAAAGAAGAAATGTTCTAGCTCTTTTCTTCGGGGTCCAACCATGCAGCAGTTCTGCACTCCTTTGCTTTGCTGTAGATATATGTTGTGACATGCATTACCCACCCAACACAAGAATTGCAGAGGGCTCTTTTTGCAGCTCTAACACTCTTCTCTTAATGAGGCCATGAAGCATTAAAAGCCTTTTAGAAGAGCAGTATAATTCACAGTCCTCCTGCAGCATCCTGTCTCAAAGGCAGCTCTATTCCCTCTTCCTCTCCTTCTTCAATATCCTCTGGCAATATCATTAGTTCACTTTGACTGCAATCAGACTCTCATGATCATCAGTGCCTCTGAGAAACCTAAGCAGAAGCACCCTGCCCTGCAGCCTGTTCAGGGGAGTTGCACAGCCCTTGGGGCCCATGCCGAAAGCCTTGACAATGCAAGAGGCACAGGGGACTACCACGCTTCAGCAGAGAGCATCCTTGGCATTGAGGGAAGAGGTGCAGGCTGCAGTTCACCCTTTACTTTGACCTTAGTCATGCTGTGGGTTCACAGCAGAGATCTGAGGACAGCAGAAGCAAATCCCACCACAGGTGGAGAGAGAGCCCCAGGTTCTCCTAGAACAGGGGACAGGCCTAGCCAAATGGATTAAGGCATCTAGAGAAGTTACTTCCATAGGCAGAATAGCAGAATGGGTCATCGCAATCTGAGGATGACACACGCATACAAAAAATGTGCTGGATGAATGGTTTGAAGCAGCTGTTTAAAGCTGTTCAAGATGGACAACAGCTCAGAAACCAGAGGGTGGTGAGAAAGAAGATGTCTTTAGTAATTCACTGGGAACAGTTCAGTGAATTCAATCAAAGCTAATGAAGAGACATAAGTGTTCACTAGGGTGGTGATAGATACACTCTCCAGGCAGAAATACTCTGGATTGGCTGTGCAGGATGGAGAAGAGGTAGGAGGTGGCAATGTAGAGTTCATAATGATACTGAGCAGTGAAAAGATGAAAGTGCTTGGGTTTGGGTGTCACATGAGGAAACTCAAATGGGCTTGTCCTTGCCTTGTACAGTTCTCATATATTCACATTTGGCATGTTGCATTCAGTCCATAGTCCAAAATATATTGACAAGCAGGTAGGGAGTTTACACAAAGCTTCCTGAAAACTGAGGTTCCACAGGTGAATAATGAGGCAAAATGATAGGAGCTAATTCTGTATGAAGCCTAGCTAAGTGACACTTCAGTGCATGGTTGGGAGACATAATAGGAGATGCCAAATATTCTAAAGCTAGAAAAACATAAGTAATAAATGGAGTTATTTAGAGAATGCATAAAGTATAATGGTATGAATGGATACCAAGTCAAGAAGATGTTCAGAATGAGTGTCAGAAAATTTACTGAAGTAGCAAATATTCTTCCTGAGGGAAATTGCAAACCTGGTTATTCTGGAAAAGTACAAGTTGTGTACAAATTTAAGATTAAGAAATGTATATTAGAGAAATGCCACAGGTGGGAAAAGGAGTAAATTTTTGTGTCTGATATGCACAATATGAGTCAAGGTATGTGGGGATCTGGACAAAGCAAGTAAGATATTTGGCAAAACATAAGCAATGCTCATTTTGGCATCTCAGCACTTGAAATCCAATAATATCCATATATCCATTAATATCCATATAGTCATCCTTGCAAGGGTTCTGCAAGGTAAGAGAACACATTTATTAGCATTCTATGGGTCTAAAACTGACCTAGAGACTAAGAGCTAAATCCCCAATGAGATCAGGCATTACCACTTACACAGGTACAGACCTGACCTAGCTCAAGCCATGAGCAGGCGAGTGTGTTTGCCAGTAGAGTTAACATACGTTTACTTCTATTCTACTCTCAATGCAGAAACACCTGCAGTCAACTGGTGATTTTTCATCCTCTGCCATGACCAGTAGACTAGATTGTTTAGAGATTTGTTCTCTGCACAATTTCATTTCCAAAAATCAGTAAAAAATACTTTTATCTTTTGATAATTCAGGTCCTATTCCTGGTTCTTAATACAGGTTGCTTATGTCAGGCTTTCAAGAAAACATTGTTCATCATTTTGTCTTGACCTACTCCCCCTTCAAAGTGAAATATCAACATCTGCAAACACTGTATCATGAGGGGAACTAATTTTTTTTTTTTTTTTTTTTTTTTTTTTTTTTTTTTTTTTTTTGCAAAGTGCTTTGAATGAAAGGCAGGATAAAATTCAAGATACTGGGGTTTTTCTTGCACGTTCCATGCCACTGAAGAGGTGAAAATGTTCCTTTGAACAAAAGCTGTTGATTTATCTACATTTTACTGGCTTCCTTTGTTCCCTGAAGCTGCATATTTAAACTTTGTCATGCAAGAATTTATTATAGATACAGGAGGGCAGAGCAGTCTTTTTAAAACTCAACTGCTCTGCTCAGACCAAAATTTTGGGATGAAGTAAAATTGAATCCACTGGCATAACAGATAATTGCTTTTTCTGTTTCAACATTTTTATAGATTTAAAAAATAAAAAAATACAAATGAGAAACCACCCAAATGGAAGTACCAACTACAGTCATTATTATTAAGACTGAGGTAAGATTATCTAGCCCCCATTTATTACCTTTTTCCTGGCAAGAATAATTCATGAGTATCTGACAACACTCTGTAAATTCCCACTTTGCTAGCCTAACACAATAATTTGCCATCACTGCCTTCTAGCATCACACATGGCATGTCTTCTGCATGAATACCCAGCAGCTATACTAGAGATGCCAGTGAGTCGTCATTACTGGCATGGCAAAGAAATATTCGATTGTCATAACTCCCAGTTCTCAAACCAGGTAGACATTTTGCACATTCTGATTCATCTTCAGAAGTGGAAGTGACTGTGTGAGGGACTGCAAATAAGCAAAAGCATTCATACTGGCAGTGACTTATAACTACTCTGACAGATGGGTAGTTTTGTGATAAATTGAAAATCATGTGGTGGTGTTGTTTATTATAAATTTTGATGCTTCATTTTTTAACTTCAAATCAAAACAAGACTGGGAGGAACAACTTGGGTCATACAGTCACTATTTAATCCAGTGTACAGAACATCCACTCTGCACAATGCAAGTCACTAAGTGCTTTTGGAATCCTTTAGCAAACTAACACTGATACAGAATACAAGCGGCCCCCAAGAGAGTGGCACAGGATGCCAAGCAAACAGAACCAGCCTCACTTTCAAGCACAGCCTTTCCTGTACCTGGTGAGGTGTCTGAATGAGGAAATGCCTGTACCCTTCTCATCAGGTGTCGGGATGTACTGCTTCCAGCCTGTCTCAGAAGCAATGTGGTGCCTGTCCCACAGAAACCTCACAGCCCTGTAATCCTTCTCACTGGAAAAACAGCTTGAAGGGACAGCCAGAACAAATCTTGTGTAGCCATGGTGACTAAATCCAGCTGGTATCTATCGGAGGGTTCATCCCCTTTCCCTTACATCTATAAGCACATAGCTCATGTAATACATTTGACACCCTTAGGTATTCCTGTCTTTATGATTTTATCCTTCCTGTTTTAATTTGCCTTGGTTCTCATGTATCCTTTTGTTACTTAATTAACATCTGGAGTTTTCAGAGCACTATCTCCATCCTCTCTGGTCCATGGAGAGGGACAGCAAAGGAATAAGGCATTAGGAGGGTGTTTGAAGAAGGAAGTCTAAAATTTACATCTGAATGTCTTTCAGCTGATTTAAAGAAACAAAAGCAATCAAAAATCACCCCACTAGAGATTTGTAGTTTTCCATACCGCTGAAGAACAGGTACCACCTAAATTATAAAAGGAAAAGGAACTTCCTTATTTGTAAGAATCAGTTGAATTTTACTGTATCAGATAGGAACAGGATGTCTGCATTTCATAGCATTTCCAGCGAGAGATTCATCTCACATCTCTGTCCCATCATTTCAAATATTTCCATGTTCAAATAGCCTTCTTTTGTAAGTAGGCTTTTGTGCCTGATATGTATATTTTTAACTGGACTGACATGGCACAGTAGAGACATCCAGTGGTTTGTCAGATTATTAAACTCATGACTGTCACTGAAGATATAGTGCAGAACTATTTCCATTAGATAATGGTAATTTTAATTTCACTTCAAACACAAATTTAAGATTTGGTATTAATCAGCACTAATTTGGGAACTTGCAGCAATTTGACATCAGATATTTAATTTAATTTGCCATACATCTAACTAGTTTCTAGTGATTTATGTGAAACACAAGCTCCATTTATACTAAGGTGTAAATTTCAGTCACAGTTAAAGTAAGGTTGTTGAAGTCAATGGAGTATTGTCAAGTTACTGTCAGAGGATAGGGACCTATTTAGTTTGGAGAACTGGAAAGGCATGCCCATTAAGAGTTTAAGATTCCATAGAGGAAAATACTGCTTTGGCTTGTACTTACTGCGCTATTCGTCTAAGAATGCTGGGAGACAGCATAAGAGTGTAGGCTCACCCATCTTTGTTAACTCATTAAATAGCAGCAAATACATTATGGCACTTGAGGATGGAAAGAAGATTGCTGGGAGCCAGCAAAGATCTGGCAGCTGAGAGGAAGAAGACAGCCCAATAGACAGAGACAGAGATTTAGCAGCTGAGTGATGGGGCCAGAGCTCTGGAAACACAGAAATAAGAGAGAAAAGAAATTTTGAAAGCAGATGAGGGGAAGAGACAAGCTAGCATGACAGTGAACTTTGGATCAGAGAAAGACGACATCAGAGAATCAGAGTCAGTTCTGACTTACAATCTGTAAAACTCTATTTACATTCAGTGAGGCTGTAGAGAACGTAAGTCAGGGTTGCTTGGGTAGAATAAAATCCCTAAAAAACAAAGAAAAGCCTAAAGCTAGCAGGCCATAGAGAAGCACAAGGGTATGCAGCTCGTCAAAGAGGTTGCAAGACTGTGATTTATTAAAGTGCTGCCATTGCTAAGAGTTTGATCTTAAACCCAGTAGGAGTCTTTCCATGAACTCTGGATCAGGCTCTGAAACAGCATTGCTTGACTGGCTGATAAAGTGAATAACAGCACATATCTTTTCTATTGACAAAGTGAGGATGAGTTTTTAAATTGCTTTAGTTCAGACAAGTTATTTACAAACATGTAGCGGGTTGAGTTCGAAACCAGGCAGAAACACCAATTAAATGTAGTGGTTTTGGTTCAAAATATTCATTACTTACTTGTTTTCCTTCTGTGAGATAAGAATTAGGAGAAAAGCAAAGCAGGCACAAACCTTAAACAGTTGCAGTACAATGAAAGAGTTTTATTACTAATAGAATTAAAAGTAAAGAGACAATAACAAAACAAAATTAAAGCAAATCCCCCCCCCCCCCCCCCCCCTCCAGCCAGCACTTCTCTCCTTTTACCTAGCTCACACAAGGGATAACAGAACATGGGATGTTAGTCAGCGTTCCAGTTCTTGAAAAGTCTCTCTCTTATGCTTAAGGGAAAAAAGGGTTTTTCCTTCAGTTGCACGTGGTTCCCAAACTGCCACTAACAGCAGATCCGCCCGGAAACAAACAATCTGCTGTGTGTAGAACATCTCTCCCATGAAAAATCTCACAGTTCCTTCACACTGCAAAACATGGGCCATCACATGGGGTTATTCATCTTTTTAAGGATAAGTTCTTTTGGCCTGCACACAAAGGCTCTTCTTTGCCACAAGTCTCTAGCAGCCTCTTACTACTTCTATATAGCCTGGCATAGGCATTCTTCACAATCTTCACAGGCACACGAGGATTCTCCATCCCCCCATGTTCTTCAAATGGATTAAAGAGACAAACAGTTTGTGGTATTACAGTTTCTTACCACGGCATGCAAGAAGGTTTTTTAAGCTGCCCGCCAGAATCGCAGCACCGCCCTCTTTTCTCCCGTCGCCATTTCCAGCTCCGTCCCACGGGACTCACTTCTCTTTCTCTCTGACTGACACCGCCATGCTGAAGGGTGTTCTTGTTCAGCCTTTACGGTGGGGAAAGCCTCGCTCCCTTTGTGCTGCTGGCTGCGTGGTGTCTTCTTCAGTTCAGCACGAAGTGTGCTGGCTGCAGACAGGAGGCTCTGCCGGCTCTCGTTGACTCCGCCGGCTCCGCATGGAGAGGAGAGGGACCCGCCGGTCCCCAGAAGCCGCGCTGGATGGGTTTAGCTGTGAGCAGTCCATGGCTGGTTTGAGCTGCCTGTGGCTCTGAGGCAGTTCCCCCCCAGCCACCCAGGGTCCGTGCCACAGCGTTAGGAGGGGGGGAAAGGGGCAGTGGCCCCGGCCCGGCCCGGCGGGGCTGGGAGGCTCCGAGCTGCCCCCACCTCCCAGCAGGCGAGCTCCGACAAAAGGGGAAGTCCTGCCTTTCTGTGCGGTTTAAATATGTAAATTGTGAGAAGCGTAATTGGTCTTAAAGACTGTCCATCAACTCAGGGTCAACCCAATACAAAACAAAAAGCAAAGCTGGTGAATGCACAGTGCCCTGTTAGAAGACAGAGGGACTAATCAGTGTTAATTATGAGTTGCCATGAATGCAACAAAAAAATTTAAATGAAATGCTGACTATATTTACTATTCTCACTGGTTTTTCACCCTTGTAATAGATGCACATGCATGTAGCAGAGAAGTGAATGCTGGTTTAAACCAGTATCCTGTTCCTCATGGTGACTACAAGCATGCAACCAGGGAGAAGTAAGAAAAGGACAAGTATATCCCTATGTCCCATTCTACCACATATATATTGGTCATTACATACCTCCGCATGAAACAATTTTTAATACAATTGGGAATAAGCAGCACAGTTTCGGAGAGCATAAAGCAGTATATTACCTTGTGCCAGGAGGGTTTTCAGTCTGACCCTTTTCTTGCAGTTAGACCTATATGTAGATCTCTCAAGACCCTCTTACTCTGCAGATGAAGCAAAATTGCCATGTTTTTTATTGAATGTGCTTTGGAAAGCTACATATCAGGAGAAACTGTAAAGCATCTCTGCAATGTAAGAATTTGGCTTCATTCTTGGCCTTGATTTGATACAATTGCTTGAAAGACCTTAATTTTTACACTTGATTCCTTAACCCCAGAACTTTTCACTGAGACTTTTTAGAATTTCTAGTTTTTCCACCCCTATCAGAAGTGCGTTCACCGTCCTGAATTTGAGGGCAAGATAAAAGGAGGGATACTTTCTTCAACTGAACAAAATAGCTCTGCCTGTACTAACGCTTTTTAATGCCTGCAAAGTGAGAGGCTGAACTTCAATAGTTGAGAGAGCATTGTGTTGACAGAGGTGACAGGGCAACAATTTAATTTTTTATTGAATCATTTTTGAAAAGTTCAGTAAGGGCACAAATTATAAGCTAATATTCACAGTGAAAAATAGATCACCAGGTTTCCAGCACAATTAGCACCTACCACATTCTTCTCAGGATACAACTGAAATATTACAGGTGTCTTTCAGCAGTTTTTCTTCAGTGTCTAGTAGGTCAACAATCTATTGCATTTTTTTAACCTCTGCTCAGGCAAGCAACAAAACAAAACAAAAACACAGCCTTCCTCAAGCTGCCTACCGTCTTCTCTGTATCAGCTCGGCAAAGTGAGAGCAGCTTTAGGAACACTCTAATATTCAGTCTCCATGCTTATTCACACATTGCCTGTTCTTTTGATCTCATGATCATGTGGCAAACTATTCTCTCTTCTGTCACCATCATTATTGTGGGGAACAGAACTGCCTCGTGTTTCCTGGCTCATTTCACATAGATATCAAATGAAATATTGTTCAAGTAGGTACTGCTGAAGAAATCATTTGCACCTTTATTAAAAGTCAACAGAAGCTGCCAGCACAGGAATGCACATATGTAACTAGCTTTGTACATGGTCAGTAAAAACAAGTACTTGAACCCCTCACAGCTTACAGAGTTTCATTACAATATGTATTTGTGTAAAGATGAGAGCTCAGAATTTTTTTCTTTTAAGGCATCTTCTCATAGGCTGTTGACTAGAACAGAGAAAAGGAGCCGCTTCACAGGCTGGGCTTTTAGATTATTTTCTTGGTTTCCATTTCCATTCTCTTAGATTTCCACATATGCTGCTCAAAAGAAACTCTGAATTCAGTCATAAAATTAGGTATTAAATGTTGAGTTAAATTTGAATATATTTAATTATTCTTATCCCTTGGGAACGAAAATCTATGACTCATGACACAAACACAAAGATTTAAGACAGAATTATATTCCTGTTGGGCTTTTATCCATAAAACTAAAGACAGAGAAACAGTGACTTGACTTCCACCTCAGGCTGAGCTGACCAGCCTTTATTTTAGCCCAGTTTTCACAGCATCCATTTCATGTAACATTTTTATAAGACTCTGCTAAAGCTCCTTAGAAAAAAAATTATTTTGGACATATTTTGTTTATTTTGATGGCTGAGCAAAAAATTACTATTGTTACACTGCCAGGGTTTATGAAGATTTTATTAACATTAGAGTCCATTTAAAAGTAAAATGTCATATTGGTGAGAGAAGAAAATTTGCAGTAATCTGTGCATTTATCATGAAAACCTTGGAAGGGAAACAATGCTTTTAAATAGATGTCATTTCATTATATGCCAGCTACAGAGGATGCTAACAAAAGAGAAGCTACAGTTGAATACATATGAAATACCGTTCTCTTCCCTCATTCAGACTGCAGGGTGGCCGAGGATACAGGTGAGGCGGCAGGAGATTGCAACTAGCTTCTCTTCTGAGCTCATGGGTAGTTTTCAAATATCCAGGGCTTTGAACCAAATTGTTGTGTCTCTTGAAAGACTATCTTTAACCACCTCTGTTCTTCATAACTTTCAGTCCCATCACAAAATACAGTTCTCTGGATACTTATTTAGACCCTGTAAATTATATGTAGTACAGTGAGTGGCATAGGAAAATTGTATTCTTTGCACATTGAACCCCAAAAGGCACAAGACAGGTTAAAGACTACCAGCATATATTTGACTGACTTTCATCAGCTCAGAAGCTGAGCACTCAACTGTCATTAGTGGTGCAGGACCCTTAAAGCAAAGAGAAATTCTTCTTTTGCAAATGAGGAGCCTTGAGCAGAGGGAGTGTAAGTGATTTCCCCAGGTCACAGGGAATCATGACACTCTGCCAAGAGCTCTCTCTGAGTCTCCTTACATTTCAGTTAAGGGCACTGAGGTCGTTCCAGCTATACACTTAATAGCCACCTCTCTGGGACACCTGCAGTCTTCCTGGGTTTTAATTCATATGTGACTAGTTAAGAAAAAGTCTAAGGGATTTTTCAGTGAAGTAAATCCGCAACATATCCAGAGTCCTTTTAAAAAGTCTGCGTTGAATGGAATGAACAGCTACATTAGGAGAGATATGCTATGATGAGTTGAAGATTGCAAGGCTCAGATGAAGTCTTGATTAACTTGTCATCCTAATCGCCTCTGGAAACAGAGGGAAAAGGGTATTTTATTTTTAAATTTTCATCTAGGTAATGTCTAGTGCAGCTGAAGAATGTTTGCATGTCATATAAACATGTATGAGTGGAAGAAAATTAATGTGAGATTTCTCATGTTTTCTGTGTGACAGAAAAAGAATCAAAAAGTGGTTTTGAATCTATATGCAGGAGATCAAATATTTATCACAGGATTTATGTTTTGAAATTGATTTAGAAGAGCAAGTGCTGACTGGAACTTTTCCCTAAAACCCAAACCAAATTTTGAGATTTGAAGGAAACCCCTCTGGATCAGAAGGATAGAAGAGAAACAAGTAGACAGCCTTTTCCTTTCTGCTCTTGAATAGGTCTATATTAGCAACTACTTTTCATTCTGCCAGCATTCACAGAACTTTCAGGCCCATGTTTCAAAATCAAAAATTTCACATAGTTATGAGACTTATTTGAATTAGTCCAAAAACAGACAGGAGTAGAGGACCTTGATAGGTATGGCAGAGCACTGAAGAAAGAAGTCCTAAAAGGAAAGTTAAAAAGAAAAAAAAGCTGAACAGGGGAGATACCTGGAGCAATTAAAGTTATTTACCAGAAATACTCATCTCTACCTTTCTTCTACCCAAATATAACCAAGATCTCAGGGCAGTGCTGACTACTTAACTTGCTACATATTGTACTGTAAATACAACTCAGTTTGAATTCACACAGTATAACCATCAAAGCAATATCACTTACAGAAGAAGCAGTCACAAACTAAACAGTTACGTGATGCTGGAATGATGATAATTTTATCTAATCTAGCTTTCCTAGATTGCTAAACCTGTATTATTGCTCAGCAGTATTTCTTATAGAAAAGTGACAGAAATATGCTTATATTATTAGCAAGTGATACCTGACTTTTCTGCCTCAGTGCACCCATGCACCCCTCTGCCCTTTCACAATCAATTTCAGTCCCTTTTGCTTCCATTGTACATCCACTGCCATTTGAACCTTGTGCTTCTCAAAGCCCCTGTCTGCAAAATCAATTTAAACCCATCCTGGATGCAGAAGAGCTATCACTTGAAGGGAGCTTTATGCCCTATTTCCCTGCTCACCAATGTGGAGACATCTGCCCTCCTCTGACTGTTCTCATTCCCACCAGCTAGCCCCAGCTGCCAGAGAAAACCTGTCCACTTTGGGAACAGAAAGGGAAACTGTTCTCCAGCCAACCACTCTTTATCATTGTGTTAATAACCATGTCCCCATCTGTCCTCCACATCCATCTGCTGTCCTCTGTCTTACACTGGGCTTGGAAGGTCCTTGGTGAATGCATAGCCCTTGGTGACTATACTTTTGTCACACTTCCAAAAAACTGATTAGATTTAGCATCAATCCATGTATAACAGGTCATTTAAGAAAGGGAGAAGGAGAAGTATTGTTATACAAAGACATTTGTCACCTGCACACCACAGTACAGTCCTGGAGAGGCCACCAACTATCTGCTCCTGTTCTGAGAAGGGAGCAGGAAATGGAGGATCTCACCTATCCTCCTCCAGTGGAGGACTGAACTAAAAACCCATAGCTGGCTGAGGGGATGTAAGTCAAATGGATTTTAGGGGCCCTGAAGTCAGCCGAGGGGGGCGGTAAAATGACTAGCCAAAACACTTGACTGAAAAGAAAAAGAATCTTTTGAATGCAAGCACTGTGGGATCCATGGAGGATTTGCAGGTTTTCCAAGGGGAAAAAAAACAAACCAAAGAGGTTGTGATTGATTATTTTTAGGGATTAGTGAGTGTGGCAGAAGCAAGGTCCTGTGTTCTACCTATAGCCAACATCCTTAGTACCAAGTATCAGTGTGCTGGAAGTGTCTAGATTCAGGGGTATTTTTTTTATGCCTGCTTCAGTAATGGTGTATAAGTCTTTAGATAAATAAATTTATAAGACCCTAATACCACAGTTTTAACAACATTTTGTGTTTCAGCTCTTTCAGCATAGCCAGAGGACAGAGTGACATTTGCAGGACAGTGACCATAAACCACTGGAAATTCTCAGAATGACACCCTAATTTCCAGGATTCAAAAAAAATATCTGTCATTCAAAAACGATACACCAGGAAAAATAGGAAATACTTTTTCTCTCCATTAATTTATTCTGATGAAGTCATCCACTTGTAATATTCTCTTACTATTTCTGAAATCCATAAATATCACAAAATGTGCAAAGGAAATCACGTGAAATGCAAAAACCACAGGCACAGCATTGTCTTGCTCAATCCATTGGAATGTCACAACTGAACAAAGGAATCAGAAAAAAAGAAAAAGAAAAAAAACCCACTGTGCTAGAAGAAAAAAATATTCATGCAGATGCACAAACCAATAAAAGCAAGGAAGTTCTGAATCCAGGTCACTGTGGAGTCCTAAACACAGGCCTATTGTGTTTTGATGCAGCAGAAGCCCATATGGTCTTCCATTAGAGGGTCTCAAAGCAATGGGCAATGTTACCATACCATATGTGCTGACTGGAACTTCTGTGATGATTTATGTTAGCAAGCATAAGGATTTTTTTTACCTTCAGATTTTTTCTTGTTCTGTTAGCAGAAGCCTAGAAATGGACAACCTTGTCGTTGGGGGTTTCCAGCATTAATACTAAATTTATCTCAGAAAAAAATGAGCAAAATAACTATAAGGCCAACAGAGCAGGACTGCATGTTTAAAAGTGAGTTCTCTAACCTGGAACTACATGTTTCCACCAAATAAAAGATCCCAGTTTCTACTTCAGCTTCACACTGCTTCTAATCAATTCCCTGCTAGGAAGCTACAAAAAGGCAGTGGCCAAAAATGAACCGTATGGAAATTTACCTCTCAGAAACTGAGCCTCACAATGCAGGTTTTTTTCTCAATTTCCTCTTTTAAAACAAAGCAACTGGAAAGAAAATCAAACATTAAAAACATCAGTGAATTTTTAAAAATCTTGCTTTCTGGAAGAAATAAACACTAATGTTGCTAAACAAACAAGCAAAATAAAACACCAGCATCATTTCTCTTTTTCTCCATAGTACAAACCAGAGCTATCCATGACTTTGCTACCATGGATCAATTCTGTGTATAAAAGTCACCACACAACACCCAACAAACGTGCCACTCATCCTGTTCTGCTGAGTATTGTATACTTTGGTGAAAGATCATAAAAAGGACAAAGTAGCCCACTAAACAGAGGAGCAGATTTCTTTCTCCTTTCCATGCTGTTGCAGCTCTAACTACCCCACCCCACCAAATGTCTGTCAAGTCTAAGAACTGCCTGGTGAAGACACAGTTTGTTATCTACAGACTAAACCAGTTGAAAAATTAATTCAGCTGACAATTGTTGCTTTTCCATATTTATAAAATGTCGAGATGCAAATGGCTTAGAAGGAAATTTCAACAGCACAAAGATGGGAAGTATTCAATCCCTTATAAAATCTGGGGCAGCTGCCAACGAGCCATAGCAATTGTTCTCCTTCAACTCAATATAATCCTCCAATTCAATTTTCCCTACACTTTTTTTCTAAATCTCAGAGAAACACTAGGTGCTCCAATATCAGATGGTGCTCTAAGCTGTTGATCTAAGAACATGGGGGAAAAAAATTGAGGTAGCTCACCCAGTTGTATGTACATAGCTTTATGTGTAGAGATGCATATAGACTGTGCGTACAAATACACTGACATAAGATTCTGGTAGTTTTACACATTCTTTCTTTATCATCAGCACATTTGCAATTGTTTCTACACAATGGGGAATAAATCAGAAATTAAATAAGCTCTTCAGATATTTTTTAGAATTGACTACCTAAACCAAGGCACATTCTGCCAAAAAGCCAGTTAGAAGAAGGATACACACAATGAACCCAATGAAAACCATGGGGGGGATCTGTTTGAGGCAGGGCAAAGCAGAACAGATAGCAACTGAAGGAAGAGGGTAAAGGCAGAAAATATGTGGTTGCCCAGGAATATATGCAAAAAGAAGTGCTTGGGGGAAAAGTCCTGGCTAGAAAGTCAGATTGCTTACCACAAGCAGAAAAGCAGACTCATCTCATCCAGTAAAGGTAAACAATGTCATTCCACTAGGTAACACTGAATCTACCAAATACTGCTCTTACCAGAATCATTAATCACTGTGTTTTGAAGTGGTTTAAATCCTAACTATATGGACTTCAAAGTGCCAGATCTCAGGAAAGACAGAGCTCTGTTTTGGGAGAGGGGGATGACAGGGCCAGACAAATACAATGTACTCAACAGAAACAGCAGGGCATCTTTCTCCTGGAGTGAAGTCCCTCCCACTTTAAATAAGGATCACTTATTTCAGACCTGAGGAACCCGAACATACGAAAGTCCATGGGAGCTCATGAGCTGCATCCCAGAGTCCTGAGGGAATTCACTGATGTAGTTTCCAAGCCACTCTCCATGATACTTAAAAAGTCATGGCAGTCAGGTGAAGTCCCAGGAGATCAGATAAAAGGGAAACATTGTGCCCATCTTTAAAAAGGACAGAAAGGAGGACCCTGGGTACTACTCACCTGTCAGCCTCCCCTCTTTGTCTGGGAAGATCCTGGAACAGATCCTCCTAGAAGCTGTGCTAAGGCAGAGGGAGGACAGGGAGGTGATTCAGGACAGCTGTCAAGAGCAAATCCTGCCTGACCAACACAGTGGCCTTCCATGATGGGGTGACTACATCAGAAGAAAAGGGAAGGGCTATACATTTCATTGATCTGGATTTCTGTAAAGTTTTTGACACAGTCCCCCAAAACATCTTTCTCTCTAAATTGGAAAGAGATGGATTCAACCATTAGATGGATAAGACATTTGGATGGCCGCATCCAAGGGGAAGTGGACAATGGCTCAGAGTCCTGATGGACATCAGTGATAAGTAATGTCCCTCACGGGTCCATACTGGTACCAGTGTTACTTAACGTCTTCATTAATGATTTAGACAAAGGTATTGAGTGCATCCTCAGCAAATCTGCTGATGACACTAAGCTGAGTGATGCTGTTGACACACCTGAAAGACAGGATGCCATTCAGAGGGACCTGGAAAACACCAAGAACTGGGCCCATGAGAACCTCATGAGGTTTAACAACGCCAAGTGTAAGGTGCACAGGCCCCAACACAGGCTGGGGGATGAACAGATGGAGAGCAGCCCTGGGGAGAAGGACTTATGGATGCTGGGGGAGAAAAGGCTGGACATGAGTCAGCGATGTGCACTCACAGCCCAGAAAGCCAGTTGTGTCCTAGGCTGCATCCAAAGCAGGATGGGAAACACGTTGAGGGAGGAGATTCTGCCCTCTGCTCTGCTGTGGTGAGACCCCACCTGCAGTGCTGCATCCAGCTCTGGTGTCCCCACCCCAGGAAGGGCATGGACCTGTTGGAGAGAGTCCAGAGGAGAGTCACAAAAATGATTTGAGGAATTGAACACCTTTCCTGTGAGGAATGGCTGAGAGAATTGAGACTGTTCAGCCTGGAGAAGAGAAGGCTTTCGGGTGACCCAATTGCAGCCTTCCACTACCTGAAGGGAGCTATTACTGTCCCTCCCCAGCTCTGTGGGGTCACACGCATGCACACACAAACACACGGACAGCTTCAGTAATATGGTCGGCGGCAAAGAGATGGGAAGGTTCTTTGCGTGGATTCCCACAGGACCATTTACTGCTTCCACACTGTGGAAGGTTCAGAGGCAAAGACAAGAACAATGCAAGAACTCAGGCTTTTACCCGGGGGCGGGGAAAAGGCAGGACTAGGGAATGGGGACCAATGGGGAAGCCCTGGGGGAGTGGTAAGGGGCAAGGGCCAACAGCCAACCACAAACACAGAACCGGGGTAGATTACCGTAACAGAACAATGCATCCCGGGAGAAGCCTTTCTGGTCACCCTAAGCCAAGGTGGCTCTTTTGGCACTAGGGACTTGTCTTACTGAGACCTGTCTGTCCTTTGTAACGTAGGCTCACCGGCCACCACAATTCCTCCTTTCTGTATTAAATAAAAAGGCCTCCCCCAAGGATCCCAAAACCCAAATGTCCCAACCAACCAAACATACACAAAGCAACAAAATGATCAGAGGGACCCACAACCCAATGTTCCAACAAGTCCTGAAATCTTTTAGAGGATTTTTCTCTCTGGACGCTGGAATGGATGCTCTCACAGGTGGTGGTGAGGTTGAAGCAGCACAGTTCTGTTTGGGCTGTGGCACAGTCCAAGCATTCACTGCTGGTGGTACCAGAGGACAGTAGGGTGATAGGTGTTGAGCGCTGGGCGTATGGTGGTGAATGTGGGCACAGGCTCTGGCAGTTGCTTCTGTTGGGGTTTTAAACAAAGTTTAAAAACTGCAGTTTCAGGTGGGGTGGGGGGCTTTCCCTTCCCCCCCCCCTCTCTTAATTCCCCCTCTACTACTTAAAGGTTTGGGGAAAGGGGAATGGTATAACAGTAACAGGGGTATGGGAACACATGGCTAGGGAACAGATAACAAATAGTAAATAAAAAGAGGGGTGCAAGTTAATAGCATCTCAATAGGGGTATTGGGGAGTGTGTGCCTGTGGGAAAAGCAAAGGGGAGGGGTGGTGGTAGGGAAAATTAACTGATGGGAAAGCAACAGAAGGGGGTAAGATCTGGGGGGACACCACAGGTGTCCAACTTATCCAGTCGACATCTTGGTGATGAGACGGCGTGTCTGTTTCTGTGGTGGACATCGGTGCTGTTTTGTGTTGTCTCCTTTTCCAGGCAGCGCTTGTCTGGTCTTTTGACTGCACCCTGTTCATCTTGGTCGCGCTGTGTCTACAGAAGTGGGGTTTGTCGGGCTGATGTAGGGCTTTTTTTTCTCTGGCAGCTCCCAGGTATCATCTGTGGCCTCTTGCTTCTTCACCCCAGTCTTTTGATCTTTACACTCAGCATCAGAATCTGATAAGTTACTGTTCTGTTTTTTCGGCTGCTGCTCTGCATGCTCCAGCTGCGCCTGCCAGCTGCTTAGATCCACTGCCTCTCTCATGATGTTCTCGCAGTTCTCTAGGAGCAGTCAGAGTCCTACAATTTGGCTCTTGCGACCTCCCTCTTTTTTTGCTTCTTCTGCAGCACAGGGGCGGGAGGTGTGAGCAGGGCTGGTACCAAGGTGAAAGGCACCACGTGGGCGGGGCTCGTACAGCCGGGGGCGTAGAGCAGCAGCAGCAGCTCGGCAGCCTTGGGGCATTCCCAGAGCAGCAGCGCAGCCAGAGGGGGCGGGGAGGCCCAGGAGCGCCGCGACAGTGAAGGAGCGGCTGGGGCGGGCAGGGGGAGCTGGGGCGAAGCATCCCCCCAGGAGCTGGCCCCAGCCCGCTGCTACAGCGGGGGACGCCAGGTCCACTTGGTTGAGAACAAGAATAAACCCCTTCTCTAATTTCTGCCTCACGTGGGTGGCGGGTCGCGGGCTTTGCGGCCGCGATGATGGGAAAGAAAAGCGGCCGGGTAGGCACCGCACCAAAACTGCCACAAGGGAAGGGAGGTCCGGCGTTGGTCAGGAGGTTGAAGGGGTGGCTGGCAGCCCTCTGTCCGGGCTGAGCATGCTGCTTGCTGGCCACTGCCCCAGGCTCCCTGTGGGGGCTGGCAGCTGCTGCCTCTCTGCTGTGGCGCCACCAGGGATTCTGAGAGCGGCAGGATCAGGCCTCTCTATCACCTGCCACAGCTGCCGCCACTTTTCCAGGCTGTGCTCAAAGGGCACTAGATCCCCTCTGTCTCTAGTGTCCTGGGGCTGTCTCAGGCCTCTCAGGGAGTCCCCAAATGCCGCCTTTTCAGCTCGGGGCTTTTCTAGCCGCAGTTGGAACCCACCGGGGTCAAGGTTCCAGGAGGTACTACGGCCTTTGCAGGGGGTTCATTGCCGCTTCGCCCGCGGTTTCTACTGTGGCTACCACAGCTCGAAGCCAGCTCGGCTGAGGTGCAGAGCCAACACTCAGGGGCAGGCTGAGCCTGGCGGGGGCGGCCGGTCTGTCACAGGGGTCGGAGCAGGCGGGTGCAAGGGCTTCTTAACCTCTTATGAAGAAGCAGGTGCAGGCGCCGCATTCCAGCAGCAGCCTTCGCAGCACTTAGCACTCCAGCGCACACACCCGCAGGCTCACTATGGCTGGGCAGCAAAGGGAAGGAGACCAGGGCAGTACACGCAGAGATGCCGCTGTCCCTGAGTGTCCCGGAGTCTTTCTGATTGCCACACCCCCAATCTCAGTCTCAGCAGCGTGGGAACTGGAAGTGGGTTGGTTCCCATGGGCGGAGCCACCGATGGAGGGGGGGGGGACACAGGAGGGAGAGGCGGAGTTGGCAGCTGGGAGGGGGCTCCTGAAGGAGCGGGAGGGGCCCGACGCAAACACACCCATTGACACATGGGAGGGGCCGCAGGCAGTGACATAGGCTGAAGCAGGCAGAGAAGGAGGCGCACGCAAATACGAAATGGCAGCCCCTGTGGCCGCTGTTGCCACGTGTCATCCGCCATCTTGTATAATTGGAGGGGAGGCGGGAGAATTAAAAATAGAAGAAGCAGCTGGGGTTGTGCGACTGGCCATGCTGCTAGCATCTTGCAGCAAATCTGAAGTGGAAAAAACTGGGTACAGTGGAAAAAGTGGGTACAGGGAAGAGGTTTGGGGAGGAACCTGGGATTGCCTGGCCATCACCATCCTGGGCAGGGAACAAAAGAAACTTGGAGACAGCGCAGAGTCAGTAGCACCCCTAGGCCATCTGGCATAATCCATCTCCCAGTTTCTCTTGAGGTAGGACAGAGGAATCAGGAATGCGGGGAGAGGAAAGCGGCAAAGGGTTTTTTGAAACGGGGTTAACATTTCCCAACTGTTCCCCAATAGGCTCAACAACTTTTGCTAGCTTGTAAAGCAAATAACCTTTTCCTCACATAAACGACCAGCACACAAAGCGCTTTAAATACTCAGCTAACCACTGCTTAAATAACCAGTGAACAAAATGTTTTAAACCTTCCCTGGGATAATGAAAATTCTTAGAACTGGGAGAAAAGCTTCCCGCAGGAGACACGACAACTCAGCCCCCATCTCCCTCTCTTCCCAACCCTCGAGATAAAACGCAGTTAACAGAAAAGAATACAAAAGTGACCCATATTGCTCACTAGAGGGTCAAATAAAAGTCTCAGGGGTGGTCCACCAACTCAGACCCATCTTCTCTCTCCCAACAAGGTTGTTGGTCTTCCCCTCCGAGACCCCCGATAAAACTCAGAGGTTCCTTCGGGGCAAATGGCTGCTCAAAAGGCGACTCGATTCCAGCGGTGAAGCTCTGCTGGAGACTCTGTCAGGGACCGTCCGAGGCCACCCACGTCCGGGTACCAGATATTACTGTCCCTCCCCAGCTCTGTGGGGTCACACGCATGCACACACAAACACACGGACAGCTTCAGTAATATGGTCGGCGGCAAAGAGATGGGAAGGTTCTTTGCGTGGATTCCCACAGGACCATTTACTGCTTCCACACTGTGGAAGGTTCAGAGGCAAAGACAAGAACAATGCAAGAACTCAGGCTTTTACCCGGGGGCGGGGAAAAGGCAGGACTAGGGAATGGGGACCAATGGGGAAGCCCTGGGGGAGTGGTAAGGGGCAAGGGCCAACAGCCAACCACAAACACAGAACCGGGGTAGATTACCGTAACAGAACAATGCATCCCGGGAGAAGCCTTTCTGGTCACCCTAAGCCAAGGTGGCTCTTTTGGCACTAGAGACTTGTCTTACTGAGACCTCTCTGTCCCTTGTAAGGTAGGCTCACCGGCCACCACAGGGAGCCTCCAAGTAAGATGGAGAGAAACTCTTTACAAGGAGGAATGGATTCGAACTGAAAGTGGGTGGGTTCAGATCAGGTATTAGGAAAAACTTGTTCACTGTGAAGGTGGTGAGGCACTGGAACGGGTTTCCCAGAGAAGTTTGGGATGCCCCATCCCTGTGAGTGCTCAAGGCCAGGCTGAGCACTGAGCCACGTGGTCTATTGGAGTCCCTGCCCATGGCAGGGGCATTGGAACTAGATGGTCTTTAAGGTCCCTTCTAACTCAAGCCATTCTATTATTTTAAGATTCTATGATTCCATGACTCATTGAGCAAGTCTTTTTTTTGGCTACCAAATAGACAGGGCATAGTGGGATGGATAGATGGATTTGTGTTGTCTACCACGCTTCTCCAGCACTCCTGCCCTCACCAGAACATGGGTGAGAAAATAAGCTGGGAAAAAAAAAAAAAAGTGGGTCAAGATAAAGGCAGTTTAATAAAGCAAAAACAAAGGTTGTGCATGGAAGCAAAGGAAAAACAGAGTTTTATTCTTTACTTCCCATCAGCAGATGATGTCCAGTCACTTTCCAGGAAATGGGGCTTCCAGATGCATAGCGGTGGCACTAAAAGACAAATGTAGTAAAAACAAATGCCTGCTTCCCCTCCTCCCTCTTTCTCTTAGGTTGTATTGCTAAGCAGATGCCATATGGTATGAAAATCCTTTTGGTCAGTTTGGGTCAGCTGCCCTGGCTGCATTCCCCCAACATCTTGCCCATCCTCACTGGTGAGGGGGAAAATGTTGAAGAGCCTGCACTGATGCTGTTCCAGCACTGCACAGCAGTAGCCAAGACACTCATGTGGTATCAACACCTTTCTAGCCACCGGTGCAAAGCACAGCACTACAAGGGCTGCTGTGGGGAAAATTAGCTTCATCTCAGCCAGAGCCAATACAGTGGCTGGATCAGTCCAGCCACAGATTACTTCTTTCATTCATTTTTGTATTAAGGCAGAATGCCTCACACTCCATTTTATCAGTTCTTAAAATAGAGTCAAATGTCATGCAGAAGTTAATGAACTTGGAAAAGAACAGTAATCAACCTGCAAAAAAATCTGATTTTTTTTATATCCCTTTTTATTCAATCCTAATCACTCTGTGCTATAGGCGGCCAGTAGACACAAGACTGGAAGATAAATAAATGCACCCTGGCAGTTGTCTCAGCTGCCACTGCAGGTGCTTTCTGACACATAATTAGAAAACAAATGGAAGATTAGCTTAATAATATTCATTAGCATCTAGCGAAACCGAGAGCGTTTCGTGTTCAAAGCGTGTTGGGCTTTTAGATGAATTTAAGAAAATTCTGTATTTCCACCCTTCAGTTATGAGAAGACTGGGGGATGGGGGAAGAAGAGGAGGGAGGAGAGGTGGGGGAGGAGTGGGGGAGAAGGAGGGAGGGAGGGAGAGAGAGAGAAAGAGAGAGCTTGCGTAGGGTTAACCCCTTTCTCTCTTGTCCATGCTATGATTTGATGGGTTTTTTTCCACAAGTCTTTCTCCTAATCTTCAGGAAAGGAATGGTTAACAGAAAAGCCGGGCCTCCTCTCAAGCGCTGTTGTTTTTCCGTGCTCCCCTTCTTTTTTTTTCCCTCAAATTATCCTAAGTAAGGATTTTAATGATATTCAGAAATCACGGCTGTCTTGCTGAATCGCTGTAGGACTGACCTCCCTTGACAGTTCTTAAATTATTCAGCTATCAAGGGCCTGCTAAACATTAAATTAAGCATCCTCTCTCCCCTGTCCTAAACCATTAAGTTATGCAAATGCACAGATAATGGGGCATATGACAGCTGGAGGCATTAATCAGGCAGCTCTGTCTCTGGGCTGTTGTTATGTAGAAACCGCATCTGCCAACAGACAGAAGAGACACAATTAGATCTCACTTAATGGAATAAGAAGAAACTGCCGAGCTCTCTACACTCCTGTTAGGTTGTAGACCTGGGAGGGAATAAGGCACTTGGGAAATCTCACTTGCTTTCTGTTTCTCTTGCTGTCCTTTTTTTTTTTTTTTTTTTTTTTTTTTTTGGTGTCTGCTCTTCCAATTGAAATGAAAAATTACCTGTAATTGTTATCATTTGCAAACAAAGCCTGTCAGAAGACCCACCCGCTGTTTACAATTGATGTTTTTCTTGTTCCTTGCTAAGGTTCTTTGGGGAATTTTCCTTCATTTGTTTTTTTAACTAATGCTCTGTCTTTTGCTGGAGGAGGGTGGAGGGGGGAAGGAAGCAAATAAATGGGTCTCCCTTTACACCGTCCGAATTACTGCTTTGAAAATGAACTGGCATGCTCAGTCATATCTAAGAAGCATATTGCTGAGGCATGACGCAGTTTGCCATTTGTACATATATGATGATTTCTTTCTTATTACTTACCAATTATTGGAGACCAGTCTTTGCATGCAGATTTTTCTAGCACTTTTAGCACACTTCTCTCCTCAAAATTGGTTCTCCACTCTAATGAGGTGGGTGGGGGTGGTGCCCAGAAATTTTAGGGTGTCCTAGGTATTTCTTAAAGAGGTTTGGAAAAGAGTCTAAATAATTTAATGCAGCTTACTTTAAGAGTGGCTTTAAAAATCCTTGTTCAAAATTTGGGCTGTGATGGAACACAGATCAAAAAATAATTAATAAGTGGGTAAGTGTGCACACATGAGGCGCTGTGTTAGAAAGGAACCTATTTCCTATACAGACTGATCTTATGTCCTCTGCTGGAATTTCTGAAAGCCTTCATTATTAATAAAGTATCTGATAGAATTTTCTTATCACAAAGGTCTTCTTACACCTGTGTTAAGCTCTCCCTTTCCCTCTGAAAGAATACCTACTAGAGCAACTTCATTTAAATCCTTTAGACAAAATCTTTAATATAGGTATTTTCCCATGGAGAGGCTGGACTTTTAATTCAGATGATGTGTTAACTTGTTTTAAAAAAGCAAAGAATATCAGTCTTTACTGATACCAACTTTGATTTTTGGAAAGCAGTGACTTTTTTTCAGGGCCTTATGTTAAGATGAAAGTGTTCTTGAGGTAGTGTAACAGATTAGTAAGCATACATCAGTTTGTATACTGCTACTCAAATAAGCCCAATATGTGCTGCATGCAATCAGTAATACGGATCTTTTTCTGCCCAGCTGCCACAATTAGAACTTCTGCCAAAGGTTTTACAATCCAAAGTGCTACCTAAACATATTGGTTGAATACTTAAAATTGATCCCTAGCCCCACATGCAAAATAATCACCACCTCTTTCTCTACTGAAAGCCTGAGACTTTATGAGCTTCATTGTCACCTATAGGTGAGCAAAGCTAGAACCCCATCTCTAGGTGGGAGGAAAACAAATCTCAGAATCCCAAAATACCAGGTCTTCCTTAGCAATCCACTTCAGGAAAAAAAAAAAAAAGGAAGCACTAGGATAAACATTCTAGATGGTCACAGCTGCCAGATTTCCACATTTAAAAGAAGTGAGAATGATAGAAAATGCAAGCTGCTTCTCTTTTTTCTGTGACTGTCTCTGGCAAGCAGCTGGTGATATAAGACCTTAAAACAGTAGATCATAAAGCAGTACTAAATTAATGATGTAGGCTTCTAATTACTTCAGTTCATTTTGCTTTTCTCTGTTCTTTTTATCTCAGGAGTACTGGGAATTCAGCCCAATGGGTATATTTCAACTCTATCCACACTTTTTATGCAGAGGACAACTTTTCCTAGTGGACCAACAATCTTCAAGGTAGGAAAAATAGAAGCCGGGTAGAACATAACCATAACACCACCACGTCTTATTCCTTTCATTTTCGTTTTTGACAAACATGGTATTTCAGACATGATTTCAGCTGCACAGATTGGTTGATGTGTTTGCTCCCAGTGATCAGGTAGACACCACTATCATGTCTCTTGTTTACAAAGTGCTCCTAGAGATCTAGATTATGAAGCCCTTCACAAGCTTTGCAGCACCAAAAACAACATGCAAGGTAAATACAGGTTTCTTCATTATTGAGATGTTGGATGGCTTCTGATTTGGGTTTACAAATCTTCATTGGGATATTTTACTTTGAAATCTAGTGATATACAGTAAACAGCTTTTCTATAAGTCTAGAAGTATTGTGTCAAATCAGCAATGTGTATAAATTATTGTATACAAATTCTATGTGCATAAATTGCATAAATTTCTGAAACCTTCACTGGAGAGGATGCAACAGATGCAGATAATCAAACCCACTGTTTGTCCCATATTGTGTGCTTTGTGACATTTAACTACTTTCTAGTGCCAATTCTGAAATTCTGCTGACTTTGAAGCAGCAATCCATTAACAGTAAATACAGTTACTTGTGAAATTCCTCCATGCCAATGCATACTAAGTTTTACAGCTCTTCATCAGTTTCCAGTTGTATTTTTCAGAAGAAGCTAAATAGAGGAATCTGACCAATCTGAGTGCTTTTTCTGCATTAGAAGAAGATAGACATGGCATTGTAATTAAATACCTCTATAAACGTACCTAAATGAGGCATATGTACAGAGCATCTACAACTGTTCCGAAATTTGTCAAAGGTCTTGGCCTATGGTACTGCTTACACTCTGAGATGATATTTGAACAACAAACTTATAATAAGATATTCTCCTTTTCTGGCCACTGGTTGTATTTTAACAATCATATGTGGGAATAATTTCCCGGGTGATCCTGTGTAGCAGATGAACTGCACAAAGACATATATATATTGAATAGTATTAGCAGAGAATTGAGCACATCAAGAGATAAGATATTTCATGGTGCAGATATTTTTTTCTTGCATGATGGCATCATACAGAAACTAGAGATCACAGTATACCTCTGTGTTTTAAATAAGTAAGAGCACATTCTTCTTGTTACTGTTTTTCTTGGTAATTCTCAATTTAATAAAATTTATTATAAACCATTAAATAGGTTGAAGTAGCCATTCATATACTTTCCTGTAATCACCTTGGTGTTCATTTGTCTCTGGCAGAGTTGCAGCCATTCAGTGCTCTCAGGCTGCTTTAGAAAGGAGAGTGGCAGCACCATCTTCACAGTCTCACTTAGGGGAGAGTGTGTGTTCAGCAAGACTTTCTTTTGTGAGACTAGACAGTGAAGAGAGCAGCACCAAAATTGTTGATTTGTAGAAGAGCTATCTCACTCTTGTTCAAGGAAGCTTGCCCTCAAAT
This sequence comes from Coloeus monedula, assembly GCF_965178545.1. Lineage (NCBI taxonomy): Eukaryota > Metazoa > Chordata > Aves > Passeriformes > Corvidae > Coloeus > Coloeus monedula. The sequence goes on along the minus strand of NC_138822.1, from coordinate 42,457,509 downwards.
CTTATTTTAATTTGATTTCTATTGATAAGCACCATTATAATAAAGCATTCTGCCAACATATGTGAACATTTGGCATTTTTACTATTTGGAATCCAAAAAAAGATGTACTGTCATCTTCATATGTGTTTTACACTGCATATGTAGGCACATTTATTTTGAGACTAACTGAAAGCTTAAAATGCTTAAAATGTGCAAGTGAAGATAGTCCTATGCTGAATTTCTAAATTTGAAAACAGAATTTGCATCATGTTCTTCATCTTGAATCTGCAAGTGCTTTTTCATATATGCTGAGTGGTAATGTATATCAAACTAGGACTGAATATGTAGATTACTTTTTGAATGTAACTTGACTATAAAGAACACAATTCCTATTATGCATACATAGGTACAGATATGCTGCTTGTGTTTCCCTATTGCAGTGTAATACTGGACTGTTGTTTATATTTGACCCTCCTTCAGACACAATTTTTTGCTACCTTATTACCTGGGACAGAGCCCAGGCTGGGATGGTTCTCTGAGATTTAGTGCTTACTTTCAGAAATTCAAACCTTCTCTCACAGCATTGCCATCAATTTCATGCCAGCCGGACTGCACCTACTGTCGTAATTTAACACAAAATTACATTGGTTTAGCCTATTAAGGCAGTAAACAACAACTTTCACTACTGTACTTACAAATATGTAGCAATTAAGGTTTATGTTCTAATTTAGCTCATCTATTTCAGCAGAATTACTATATTAGTCTTCCATGCTAACTTTATTTCTGGTATTAGCTGTTTTTTACTCACCGGCTCCAAAGCATAACCTGTTAACTTCCTGCTCTGATGCTTTCCTTGATTGCTTTGACCGATTACCTTCTTCTCTGTTCAGTACAACTTTTCTCCTCAAAATATAAGAACTGTCTCTCTGTCTTTACTCATTTCATATGCTTTCAGGTCTGAAATATGATAGTTGTCAAGCTGTGCTCATTTTCTATTGAAGGACATTTTATACATTTCAACATTTCATACAGATTCCTATCTCTATTAGTAATCACTGGTATGTTTGAATTGTATTGTTCTGAAAGGAAATACATGGTTTTGCACAGTTTTGTTCATGTCGTCTGTCTGTGGACACCATCAGGCCTTATTTACTGTTGCTCAGATATTTTCTTTTCAGGTCTGCTTTTATCTTGGTCTTACAAAAAGCCAGTTGTTGAAATCCTGGTCTCTGATCACTTTCGTCTACACTTTGATAAAAGATTTTCTCACTGTCACTTACCAGTTTACCTGCCACAGCTCCCCTTTGTCCTCCCCTTTGCACATTCTGTCAAGGGTTGTATTTCCAAAGCTGTAGGGACTGTTGACCTTTCTCCATTCACTGTCTTTTGGGAGTCAGCCTCCACCTGAGTACTCATGACCCACCTGCTTCCAAATACATCAGCAGATCAAGCAGATCCGCAGTTTATTGTCCAGTGAAAGACAATGGGCAGTTGCCAGTCTGGACAGGAAGAACAAAACTTGTGCTCACGGTCTGTATACACAGACAAACATTGCCTGCAGGTTTGCCTCAAGACTTGCTCAGTGTGAGTGCTTCCTGGACACTCACCTGTGGAATTCCCATCACATCAACAGTTGCATCCTTCTCAAACCTGTGTCATGGCTTCTGATCATTCTGCTTTTCACTGTCATCTGCCAATAGAAATTAATGCAAATCCACTGGTCTCTCACAAATTGGTGATCCTTTATGAGTCATTCAGATCCATTGCAATAGATCAAGCAAGACTAACTTCTAATCAGGGAAGAAATTTGGCCCTGTAATTAACAAAACTTTGCTATACCTAATTTCCCTGTGACAAGTGAGTTTTTTCCATTTTCTACAGAGTAACAAGGCACTGTCTCTTTTGCACTGTTCTTCACACTGCACTACAGTGAGAACTCTTACCCTGCACATCCTGGGCTGCAGGGGACTTTCAAAAGAGTCTATCAATCTAGGACGTGATCTGTGTGGTTTTTTGCAGCTGGCATGTGAATTTACACAGAATCATTTTCAGGGTTTCCAGGTTTTCTGTTAAACTTTTAAAAATTTGTTAAACCATCCATTGGTCATTCACTTTCTATTTTCACCTGTCTGATTGATTTTTATAATGCCTCAGGCAGCAGCAGATTTCCAGTAAAAGCAAACTGGGTCACATCATTTATTTCGCTCACTTCCACCAGACCACTTACCTATTTCTTTCCTCAGATTGTTTTATTTTTGATTATATTAGACATTGAGGTTTGTTCCCCATTTTTTTTTAGCCTGCATTTCATAATCACACCAATCTATTACCTATATATCTGTATATACAGGGAGAGATAAGATATTCGCATAATAAGATTTATGAGATAAAATACACCTTCTTTGTATTTTGTATAAAATCTGACAGGTATATACTTATATTATGTATCTTATATAGCATAAATTTTTTATATTTTGACACTCACGTTCATTATAGATATCAGCACTTTTTGTGTGGAGAGAAGTTGAACTCTGAGCCCTCAGGCCTCCCTAAGTCCTGGGGCATACTGAAAATGATAATAACCCATGGTTTGTTTTGCCATATTACTTAATTAATCCAGCTGCTCTTGAATTGTATTCTGCTTTCACTGGATATTAAACCAACTTGTCAATTGTAATTGCAGAGCTCCTTTTTCCCTTTTTATCTCATTCAGACCAGTCCTTCTGAGTCTATCTTTTCTTGCATGATATTGCTTTATTTCAGTCATTTTTAGTCTAAAGGAAATACATGATATAAGGAGTTGAAATTTTTAAAAAATGGCCAGCAAGTTTATGAAATAATATTTGTAATTCATACATAAACTTAATTAATATTTTAAAATATTTTAATTATAAAGCTGTATCTGTAGAAATGTAATAAAACTTGTACGGATGATGCTAATACATCAGTAGTCAATAACTTCAAGTTTTCAGTAAGCTTCCACTCTGATGTGTTAAGGATGCGTTAGTCTATTAAAATGGGCTCACAGTGCAACTATGCCACTTGTACAGGAAAACAAGTCCTTCCAAGTAATACCAGGTAACATTCAGTACTTGCAAAGTTGCTTCTTTCTCTGTGCACAAGCACGCAAAGTTCCTTCTAAAAATTAGGTGCATAGTTTTCTTGTCTTCATTTAATTTTTGCCTTCCCTCTTCTACTGACATTGTACAGGAAAACATTGAAGATACAAAGAAAACATGAGTAAAACATTAACAAATTAAGGGAAATTACTGACATTATCCCCCTCACCACCTGAACCACAGGAGGGCCTTCTGAATGGATATGCCTGGCCTTCAGAGAGCTATGGCCTTTCTGTCATCATCTGTGTTGTTTCACCCACCAAATATTCTAGAATCAAGACCTGCGAGCAGCTCCCTTACACACACAGAAGTTCAAAGTTTATCATAACTGTGAGTGCAATCACGCTCAAATGAACAAGTAGATGTGTAGTCACATAGTTGTTCCAGCTATTTACAGTGCCAGACACTGTAAATAAACCTTATCCTTTTTAGTCCTTTTTAGAGAACAGTCCCATTTTCATTCCTTCTTGAAAGTTGTGGTCCTCACAAGTCTTTTCTCTTCAAGTATCTGTATGTCTGCAGTTTAACACCAGTAAATTTTTGTTCATTTCCCAGGGAGCTGAAACCTAAAAACTACTAAATCAATGCTAACACGTGATCTGCTCTTCTTGTTTATCTCTCTCTGCATTTGTTTTAACTATTTATTTTCTCAAGCATATTTAGTGTGCAGTCTCTGTGTGGAGTATTATATATTTCTAAATAATGCAATATTGCTGACAGGGTTTACATGATGGAATCATTGATACTGATGTGACAGCCTTGATGTCTGCTTATTATTATGAAGTATCTTTGCTATGATGCAGAAAGTAGTATTGTTAATCCCCTCTTCACTCTACATGATTAGTTGTGCTGCCCTGAAACAAAATCTTAATTCATTCTGAATAGGGACAGTGATCTTGACAATCAGTCACACTCATCTCGGTGTGATATCCATTCACAGACTGTTCCTTTCATTCCCCTTTCTGTGAGGCAACAGCCCAGAACAGACAGATACCTCCAGCCCTCACTTGATTCATCAGTCACCCCAAGGAGCTGCAGGCAGGCAGGTACCCCAGCAGCGCAGTGAGCATGCCTCCACAAGGCACCAAAGATACTGTGACAGACAAGAAGAGGAAACTTAAGCACCAGTAAAGGGAGAAACTGAAGCACTAATGTTACCCAAAGTGAGTTTTTTAAACATTTCTCAAGTGTTGTCTCAGCTATGGCTCAGAACCATTATCACCTCTAGTGAGAGAAATTTCCTCTGTCTCTGGGCAGGTCCTCTGGGAGTCTGCTCTTTCTGGGAGCAGATTCAATCCCGACCGCCCAGGAAACAGCATAAGACAGCAGTGGATGCTGTGACAGGAGCAGAGTGACAGATGCTGGACTAATAGTCCAGAGTAAAAGGGTCTGCCTGCCTTTTGAACCACCTAGTCCCACCATGTTCTCCAACAGCACTAGTCTTCATTTAATACTTTCAGTTCTGCTGTCCCAGCCTTTGAATACTGTTAATTTCCTTGAATTTGGAAATAGGATGAAGTCCTTAAGACACTTATGTAGCTGGAATCCCCAGTACTGCCTTGACAACTGCTTAATGAACAAACAGAAGGACTCTGAGGCCGTCCTTGATATCTTCCAAAGATGACAACTACGCCATTGTATACGCCATACGCTAGTTGAGATGGAGTTCGTTTTTGCCATAGCATCCCTCCCAGTGCTGTGCTTTTCATTGGTGGTTAGAAATGTCTTGGTGGCCAGTGGAATGTCCATCTTGGAGCTGGCTGGCATTGTCTCTGTCAAAGATGGGGGAAGTTTCTGGCAACTTCTCACAGAAGCCACCCCTGTAACCTCTCCACAACCAAAACCTCACCATGAAAACCAAATACAGACATACACACAGCTCCTGCACAAGAAGTTATGATAAATCTGGCTAGTAGCCTTGTGTCTGAAGACTGTCTCAGACTGAGCGCACAAATATGATATTGATGCCAAGTTTTAAGCTATGATTCAATGTTACTGTCAGTGAATAAGCTGCTGTACTCCATTCCCAGCCTACCTATTAAAAAAAGAATTACCAATGCATGTACTTAATTGAGTTTTAGAACATATTAAAATGAGTTTTGAGGCAGAATTCTCTTTTTCCATCTGAAAGAAGGATCATCTTCCATTCTGCAGACCTCTAAGGCAGGAAGGCAGGAAGGCAGAAAGGAAGGAAGGGTCTACAGTTACCTTTTATTAAAATTTCCCTCTGGTGCAATGGTTTTCTTGTAGTTCTGCCTGCTTGTTTATGGCTTAGTTTGTTTAGCTGCTCAGAACCTAACTGTCTAAAACTCCAGCAGATTGTGCTATGCTAACCACTATTGCCAGCAAAGATCTATTGCAGAGCTGGCAAAGCAGTCGCTTCATTTTAAAAAAAGGACTGTAGAGAGAACAGAACTGCCTCTGCCACATAGCCCAAGCAGCTTTCCCAGACTGCCTGAGAACTCATTTTGCTACATATATTAAAGGTATGGGCTCTGGTTATGCACTGTTCCAGCAACAATAGTTATTAAGTAGCTCAACAGATCCACCATCAATTTACAATCAATATTGTTCTTATTTAAGGAACAATTCCCAATGCGGCTTCTCTTACCCAGAGTAGTTATGGATGCTTCATCGCTGGAATTGTTCAAGGTCTTGGATGGGGCTCTGAGCAGCCTTGCTCATGGCAGGAGGGTTGGAACTAGATCATATTTAAGTCCCATCCAGACCAAACCATTTGATTATTCTATGATTTTATAATCCTATGGTTCTGCTAGAGTACAGTGAATCTCTCTACACTAAAAAAAAAAATTACTTTCAGTTTGTTTTGTTGATCTAAAAGTCACAGAGATGCTGCATCTGTGTAGTCTAAACACATACACTGAACATCTGTCTTGTATTGTCTTTTTAATAGCATGGAAGTTAGCCACGTTTCAAGAGGTTTTCATTGTCCAGTAGAGCAGTCCTTTATTTTATTTCTATATATTTCTTGTGACTATGAATTACTTTCACGTGTGGAAGTAAGACAGCTGTTTGATGCAGTTTGGAAATGTTGATTACCTAGTTAAAATTCATAACAGCACAAAGAAGGCTGGGTGATTATGAGTCTAAGAGAAGGATATAAATCATCCAAGATTGAATTGATATCTAGAGTTCAGAGTAGTACTGATGAACTTACTCAACTCCCCACCCCCTGAACTTAATTGTACCTTAAAGTATTAATTCCTTGAAATTATTTTTGCACATTTTTAGTATACCAAAATGTTAAGGATTAATTAGTGCTTTCATTTTAAAGTGTTGTAAGCAGAAAGCAACCACAAAAACAGTATTACAAGGACAGGGTAACCAACTTGGTAAAGCCCACATAGCAAACTACTCCTACTGCTCCAAAGTTTGTCCACATTATCACTTTGTTGCCTTATCATATCCAGCTCTTTTCCATCATCTCTAAGTCAATTGATAGGATTCACTTCCAGACAGTTTTATTTTCTTTAGTATATGACTGCAATGAAAAGTCCATCCTCTGGCTCTTTGCTGGCCAGTGTAAGCAGTCTCAGTTCACCTTTCAGCAAGTAGGAAGCCATATCAGCAATCAGAAAAATGAGCTGACTTTCAATCTCAGCAGACAGACCTCATGTGTACAAGGAAAATGAATTCTGGATAGGCTTTTTCAGAGATATGGCTAGCTTACACTGGCAAAGCCAGGCACATCGTTGTACTTCTGCTGTAGGGAAAGAGGGCTTATGTTCCCAGCTATCAAACATCCAGCAAGTTTTCCCAGCTCTGCTTTCACTGCAAACCACAGAAGACTGTAAAAGTGGTGCCGTCATGGTTTGCTAATTTTTTTATGCCAAGATGTTTTGGAAGAAAACAGTTTGAAAAATCTTTGTCATATCAGCTCTTTGCTAAGAGTTCTCAAATGAAAGAAAGCACTGCAAAACGCTACACAAACACAGCAAATGGTGCTCAATTTAAAAAACTAGATAATTAAGAGTAAGTGCATCTTACTTCAAATATTGGTGGTACAATCTGCAGAGACAATATAAATTTTATGTGATTCAATGTAATTTTTTTGTTGGCAAAAATTCTTCAATATTAGCTATAGGCACAGACAAGGGAAGTCTATCCTATCCATGATATTGCTTTCAGAAATAGGCTAAGAAATTATCGCATTTGAGGCAATTAATAAAGGAAAAAGAAATAGGGTAAGCTATTTCTCACCAATAATAATAATAATAATAACCAAGTAATGTTAGGGGGCAATTTAGAAAACAATATGGCATATGACAAAAATATTATTTTAAATCAAACATAATACGTGTAAATCACCAGCCGTACTCATTCTACTAATTTCTTTCCCGAAGCTTAGCTTTTAAACACGTCGCTGCATCCATCTTAACCAAGTCTTTGTCTCCCTCCTGTGTTCACAGGCTGCTGTTAACATGAATTTGACAGAAACGAAGATCTCTTTAAATATTTACAGTCACTGTTTTAAAATATTTATTTTTAATCCAAGTCATATGTAAAGCAACATTAATATTTCTCAGATAAAGAAAATATTTCCCAGATAAAGGCTAACTCACATCTTATAAAAGCAGAAAAAATGGCAAACAACAAAGTCAATGCAGACCCTTTGTAATTTATGATTGATTTTTGTTTCCCTGCTAAGACACTGCATCTAAAATTTCTTGGTACCTGCAATATACTAATTTGCAAAAACTTATCCAAGACCTCTAAACTTTTCTTTTAACTGTCACACTGCTGAATTTACATGATGTCATCAAGCAATGACTTTCAAAAGCATTAACATGAGAAATGATTAATGCATAGATGAAACACACCATTAAATCTTAAACTAATAAATTATTAAATTCTGCAATATCTTAGCAAAGTTGCCTGTTTTTATTTCCAAAGGGAATATATAGAGCTAAGGTGGATATATCATACATTTTTGATGCACACACACATCTATGCTTCACTCATTAAGTAGTGTGAGACTGCTTTAAAAGAAATATACTGGTACCTGGGAAAGACCCTCAAATATGTCATATAAAACCTACCCATTCATTTTTCCTCTATTTCCCTTTTATTTTCCTTTTTCTCATATTTGCAACAGCCAAGATACCTGTCTTTGTGAAATTACTAGTATGGGATTTGTTGCTATATCTTTAAGTTTTCTAGTGCTGAATGTGTTCCCCTTTTTAAGGGAATCTGTTGACCAGAGTCTTTCTCTTTTGCTGTAAGGGAACAAATTTCCAAATCAAGTCACATTATTTGGAAAGCAGTACATTTGATACTTGAATATTTGAACCTCCAGTGCAGTAGAAAAAGTGTTTCCAGATAATAGATACCTTTTTGTATGAACTCTTAGAAATTTGTAGAAGAATGTTGCAAATATTTCCAACAGAAAAAAAAAATTACACACATGGACAGCTATTGTCCATTTATTTGGGGTAAAAAGACTTTTAAGAAAAGCCATTAATTCAATCTCATGGAATTCTGGGATAAACCCCCAAAATTACACCTGTTGAGTTACATGTCTCTTACTTGCTGTAAGCCAATTCCATCAGCAATGGCTTGTACTCTTCCATCTCTCTTTGCTGCTCAGTGTCCACCTCTTTCCCAAAGGAGAAATCCTTAGGCCAAATCTTTTACTCATATGTGCTTCAGCCACACACACCTCCAAGCCTGGTAGATTCCTTCCCAATAAACTGAGGCAGATGATCCAATTCTAGAAGTATTTAAAGCATTAAAAAATAGCTTTTAAAATTAAAATGCCTTTTGTAGCCGTTTTGTAGAGCTTGAATATATTTACCGCCATTTTTGTTTCCCCTTCCTGCCCAAGAGGTCACAAGTATCTTCCAGATAATTCTTGATTTGGTTTGGTAATACAAGAAGGAACTGAGCAAAAATATCTTTAGGCAAAGAATATTTTATTTTAACCACTAGACTGCATATAATTTGGCATATCATAGCCAATAATTATCTAAAACAATTTGCACACTCTCACTGTTATTGTGAATTAGCATACATTAAATCATTACAAAACTTTTGGAGATTGTACTCTAAAATGCTACCCGATGCTTACATTTTTGACCCAAAGGAGGAGTCAAAATTTGTCTCCAGTTTCTAACTCTCAGTTGCTCTAACAGAAAATATTAGCAGTTTTCAAACCCTTCTTTCAGTCACTGGAATTCTCTCTTATTCAGCAGTCTGTGATCTGATTTTCTATATACCTGTACCTTCATTGACTTCTGCAGAATGGCACACATCTCTCTGAAGTTGTAACCCATCACCCTGGTATGTTATCACCATTCCTATTTCAAGGAGAAATGGTGTTGTTAGTTTTATGGCTTTGACAATCCTTCCAATAGGGGGATAGAGAGTACATTGAAGTATTTCTCACTATAACCTTTTCTTACCCAGCTAAAGAGAAAGGCAGTGTAGGAGAGCTAGAATAAAGCCTGTTCACACAGCTTTTTCAGCACTCATCTTCTATAGCATACTTGCATCTGAGTATATATTCCTTCTCCCTAAATCTTTGCTTTCCTCCTTTTCCATTTTCTACTATTCAGAAGGCATATGCAACCACAACAATGTGTAAGTTGGATTTGTAACCCATCCTGAGGGGGTTGAACACTAAGCAGGTCACAAGAACACAGATACCGATAGGATGATTTGCCTGTGGGATGAAGAGCTCCCACACTTCTGTCACATACTTTTTCTAATGCAATGTGATAGAATGATCTTAGACCAAATGTAGAGTCAAGTAGGCTTTTCTTTGGCCTTCAGAGATGATTTTGCTTAAGTGTTGAAGTACTCTACCCACCACTCAAGAATAGTCTTGAGTAGTAACATTACTGGAAATTAGCTATGAAATAAGTAGTAATATGAGTGCTTTGTTTGGCTGTAGATGTTGCATGAATTCAGCTGCAGTTAGACAAGCCAAGCTTTCAATTACTGCTGACACCATGGTGGAAAGAGGACCAGCATGTGGGCAGTAATTTTCATTGTTTGCTTTACTCCTGTATCGTTTGATGGCCAGCTGGTGATGGATGGGAAGCAGTGTAATGATGCGGACTCCCTCTTCTGAAAGCTGTTTTGTACAGCAATCCAGATACTAATAAAACCCCATGAAATGCCACATTTTTACGAACTGCTAAAGTGATATGACTGTTATATGTTGATAATGATAAATTGAAGGAGTAATTGGCAATAATTTATTATCCTTTTCCTTGAGAGAAAATTACTCATACAGCTAAATGATGCCAGTATGTTATGAAAATGAAGTCATTCTCTTCCCAGGCTGTTCGTCTTACAGCTAGAAGCCATGTCTGCTATTTTTGTATCTTTCACTGCTGTTCAATTCTGAACTCCATGCAAAAGGACTGCTCTTTCTCTTTTTTTTGTGGTACACAGAATGCTATGATCCAGACAAGGATCACAAGATTAATATCTTTTAACAGAAATAATAGCGCCAAAATATATTTGTAGCCTAAGGAGATTAAAAGGAAACATTTCTTTATACAGCACATGATAATCTAATTTCCTGAACAGGTAACTGATTCAAGATAGTAAAGCAACAAACATCTTACTGAGGAAAAAAGTTCAAAATTAATTAAAGAAGCAGAAAGAGAGCATTATCTGAATAATTAAAAAGTCATCTCTAGTCATTCAAAGCAAGATAAGCGTACAAGAATACCTCTTTAGTTCTCATCTCTGAAAACACAACAAAGATTACTTCCTTGGGATGAGAAAGAAATCCATTAGATCCTTAGTCATTCAGTGGAATCATTCACCTCAACAACATTTGTCTTCAGTCAAGTTTGTAATTGCAGAGATGTAATAAATACACAAACAGCACAGAATATCTTTCAAAGAGCCAAAGAAAAGCTTTTGATAGCCACATTGACAGTGGCATGAGGTCTCCTGAGCATTCTTTTTTATAGGAAATGTTTAATTGCTCTTTATTGAGCAGAACCTTTCCTTCTGCTTGTAAAAGAAATTATTGCTTTCTCCCTGGGGTTCAGTCAGAGGAAGTTAATAGTCCCAGTTTCCTCTGGCAGCAGACACAGTTAGTGGCTGGAAGACTATCATAAACAGGGTTTATTGCCCAAATTACAATCCAGTTCCTAACCAGCCTTCTCATTTCAGATTGCCCTCCTGGCATTTTGGTGATTTTCTGTCTTATTATCTGATATTTAAAAACTTAATGTGCTGCTGCTTTTTTTTTTTTTTTTTTTTTTTAATAGTATTCACATTGCTGGAAAGCATTAAGTTCATTGTGAAAGGTATATTTATAGACTTCATGACATCAAAGTACTTCTCAACAAAAGTGATTCTTCAGCATGCAGCAAAACCTGTGTTGACATACAAAAAATAAAGAATTCCTTCTCTGCCCGCAAGCTGTTCCTTTTGGTGTAATATCTAAGAGCTATAATTAAGGCATTTGTATAAAAAATATAATTGTATGTAAAAATACTTGTGAAATCTTCAAGGTAAAAAATTAATAGAATACTACATATGTGATAATTATTCTTACTATGACATCATAAATGCACAGAGAGATTTGCAGTAAAACTAAAATTCCTGCTTTATAGTGCTATCAAAGAAGTCAGACATATTGACTAGGTATAGCTGGTATTATGGCTGGAACACATCATGGAATGAGGAGACTTAAAGAAACTTTAAGGCAGATTTTCTCTAATTATTTAGCAATTTAGCAATGAGAAGTTATACAAAGTAAAAACTAAAAATTGTGGGTTTTTGAAGGGGAATTTCAGAAAGGAACATTTTGGGATTGCACACTACAGAATTTCTTTGCTATTACACCTCATAACTAGGTGTCAGATTTTCTAAATAGATAGATACATCCGAGGCAGACACTAACTTAAGAGTGAAATACAGTAGCAAGAAATGTAAAAGCCCCATTCCTGCCAGGACAAGGACATCATTACAAACACTGCATAAACCTAATCAGTAAGCTTTATTGTTACAGAGTGTCAGAGATAACAAAAGTCTACAAAGAACATAGGCTTGAAATGTGATCACGACTCACCATGAACTCCAAAAGCCAAAAAATATATATTATCTTCTAATTTTTCATTGAACAAAATGAGGCTTCTATAAAGGATTTCAAGATTGACAGAAAAAAACCTATCTATGAAGAATAGAGATAACGTCTAGTTTGCTTATGGCTAAGGATTCATTCAAGAGTGTATGTATCTATAAGAGGTGTTGCACCAGGCACAATAAATATTATAAATATTTTGAACAATCAGGCTGATTTATTAGAATGCCTAATTAGTGTTTCTAGAGCATTTCAGTATCACTGGCTATGGCATACTACAAGATTGAATCAGAAATAAACAGTAGCAACTGACAGAGGACTGTGTAACCAGGAGATAAATGGCAAGTCTTCCAAATATTGCTTATTTTTAGCTATAGTAGGGATGGTAAAAATAAACATATTATTTCTAAAAGGCAAAGAGTGCTTTGAAGCACAGAATTCTGTTTTAAGTCCGGTTTCAGCCTTGCTATATTCTTTCCTTACTGTGTCAGTATTCTCTTTGGCTCAGAAGCTCATTTTGTGCAGGGTGAGATACAGAATAATAATGCAAAAGACTGCAGCTGACGATAAATCCCTTAATATTTTTATTTCATGTTATTACTGTGATATACAATAGGTGATTTCCTGAGTCTGGTACCACACCAGGGAGTCAGGGACCATAGTACATGTACAGATTCTCCAAAAGAGCTGTCCCACTCCCCAGTTTCTGCCTAGGAATTGGAAGCTCTTCCACAACATCAGCAAAAGCTGCACTGCAAACCTATTACAAGAGTTACATCAATCTGTGTGAAAAAGTCACTCTAAATTAGCCCTGCTGAGCAGCACCACTTTCAAGAGAGCTCTCCTTCTAATAAAAGCCATCAGACATGAAATTTGTCGCTCTGTGTCTTTCAGCAATCAAGTGCCATCATTTCTCTTTGACAGCAGAGAAAGGAATTAGTCTCTATAAAAAATATCAAACAGACATACCTTGAGTAGTACATGAAAGTGAAGTTGAGGGCTGGGTTGTTGTCTGCAGCAGGTGCTTATTTCAATAATTCCAGCAGTGGGAGAGAAAAAGGATGACTGAAACCAAACCAGAGCCTTATAACAGTGACGGCCACTTCAGCATTTCTACTCCAACATGTCCATCTTAAGACTCTCAATCTATATTTCAAACTGACTAAATCCTGAATGCCTTCCCTGAGTGACAAGGAGACAATCAGAGGACTTGGAAATCAAAGCCTAACATGGGAAGAAGCATGGTACAAAGACAGCACCTTGCAGAGCACCCCTTAGGACAAAACTCCACCCTGATTTTTTCAGATCCCACTCTCTGAGTGTAACATGTTCAGCCCCATATTATGTCTGCCCCACTCACAAAAAATGTCCCAGCACTCCATGAACCTGCAATGCAGACATCTGATAATTGTCTCATGGCATAAACCTGCAAAACAGGGGATGGGTAACCTGAGGTTGTGGAAAAACTGGAGAAGGATAACCTGAGGCTGGTCTCTGTTTAAGAGGAGATATCCCCTGGAACAGATCAGTTCTACCTGCTCTGGCACTTGAGTTCCCTGCTCTAGTCTGGGACACAACAGACTGGCATTATGGTAAACTCAGTAGCCTGTAGCTCTGTTCATAAGTTTTAGAAAGGCCAAACATATATCACAAGTCCTACACTGTACAATTACTTTATGCATAACTGTTAATGGGACCTTTATTTTTGAAGTGAAACAAAATCAAAACAGATTAATCCGATCTCTCAGCCTCATAGCTACCATATGTTGGATGAGAAGATAACTGGTTTGGGGTTCCAAGAGTCATATAAATTCAATTTATATCCACTTATTTCTGAACTAAAAGAATGTGTGTGGTAAGATTTACAAAGAACGGTCTATTAACAGAGAAGCATGGTACAACTGTGTGGCAGACAGCCTTTACTTTCTATCACTAAACCCTGCATTGATGACCGCCCTGAACTAGCTCATTTGGTGCTAGGGGTAAGTTTTTAAACTGTATTTTAAAAAATTTAAGTTGTTATCATGCAGCACATGGGAAAACATGGTGCATCAGAAAGATCTACACCACCAGTAATAACATGTCTATAAAGACCATAATTGTTACACTTCCAGCAGTACTGAGCATTACCTCGGGAAAATCAGATCTGGAGCATCAAACACTGCCCTTAAAGTAAGTGACAGAAACGGTGCAGCCACATGTAACAGGAACACCACAGTGCAGGCTGTTGCTATCTGTTGTAAGGAAGGAACTGAAACATTTACAGGTATCTTACATCAATGCCCATATGCTTAGACTCAAGACTTTGGGTGATTCCATGGCATATTCTCAATTATTGTCCAAGGAAAACAGCACAGGATGGGCATCACAGTTTAAATGCGGGACACAGAGACTCATCCACCTCTCCACAAAACAACAGCAGCCACAGCCATAAAAGGCCCTCAGCTGGCAAGCCGAGCTATCTGCCCTTTGGCCAGTTTGTCCCCCGTTGTCACGGATCAAGAAAGAATGAGGAAAACAAAAGAAAAATATGCATGCATCGGTCCTTATAATAACAAAAGAATAATCAGGTCATTTGCTCCACAGCTCTTGTCAAAAGTGCCACCAGGATGCAGGGCTACAGACTTGTGGAGAGCAGCTGTTTTTACAGGACGACCCTCAGCCTGCTGCTGCCTGAGCCCTGGAGGCCTGTGGCTGGAGGTGTTTGTTTCTCACGCTTTGACTCATGGCAGATTCCCATTGTCTTAATGCAGCTCTGTGAAGAAACACACCTAAATTTTTGGCTTTTAAAGCAGCACCTCTCCAAGAGCACTGAACTTGTGATCACCTGGCTGAACAAACAGCAGCAGCAACGAAATTTGCTGACACTGGTACCCAAGCCATGACTTCTCATCCACCCCACTCATTCCTTCTCCTTTGCACTTCGTCAGCCTCTACGTTCCCACACTGCAGCCACCTAGCCTTGTATCTATCTCCCTGCAAAGGGCAGACTCTCTGGGGAACTTAGCCACCGATGTGATTTCTGAAAAATTCATATAGCATGCCCAAGGTTAGGGAAGGAGCTTGAGCACTTCATTGGAAGGACTTCTAAAACTCCTACTACAGAATATGGGAACCTGCCAGTTAAGTTACACTGGTCATCTTTTTCCTTACTGCCAAGAGATCTACTTTCTTTCTGGAATTCAGAAACAGCTGAACAATTCCTCTCATCTTTGCTACTATTTCCAGCTCAGTTTCTGAGTGCCTGATCTTCTCTTGCTCAGAATGTTGTCTCAACTGTGAATCCTAACTACCTCTGTCTTAAACACCTGTTATTGAATAATGGGTTTTGTAATAAGATGATAAAACACAGGACCATATTTTGTCATAGCACAGCTGTAATTAATAGTGTGTCTTATACTTACTGTCCCTTAACCAATGGAAATTACTTTTCCTTCTCCTTTATCGCAGCATGGAACAGAGTGTGTGGCCAGCCAAGTTCTGATTGTGTCTCCCTTCATTAGTCCTCATGTATTCCACTCAATAGAACAAACAGTGCCAGCAGCAGTGTTGAGTTTCTGGGAGTCTTTTTATCACATATCATCACGTTTTTGTCTCTGTGATGAGCTGCAAAGTATCCTGCAATATACTGTAATCAGTAGCACATCACCTTCAGCTAGCTAACCTGGCTGACTGAAGCAGTGAATGAGGAAAGAGATTCAAGAAGTGCCATGATTCAGAATATGCCTGGAGTAGCACATACCAAGGTCCACTGCCAGTGAGGTCTCTGGCTTCTCCACTGTAGCTTCACATCTTTGTGCTAAAACTAACAATCTGATATCAGTTCTCTTTAATAGCAATGTAAAACAGAAGCAATCCAAATAATTTAAATGAGCATAAGTAATGGAATTAGGGTAATAAAATCCTCTTTTATCCAACATTTTAGCAGTAATTATATTCTTTTCAGAGAATAACCACCACTTTCTAGAACTGAGTATTTAAATAGTATTGCAAAAATTTAATATAGGGACTGGATTTATCAAGACATACTTTTAGACTACATAATACCCCTTACAGATTAAAAAAAAAAATTCGTAAGGTAAGCATCCCTCTAAGAATAAACTCAAAGGAACCCCAACACTCAACAGTCTGGGACACTTCAACCCATAGGCTCCCTTAGATTACAGGTTTTTGATATGGGCTGCTAGATATATATAATCTGTAAAACAGGCTGTGTCGGTTTGGCCAAATTTAGAAATACATCCTCTGAGAGAAGGCAGGTTGCCACCCTTCCCCCACCAGGTTCGGGAAAAAATAAATTTTTCTCGAAGGAAAGTGAAAGAGATAAAAACTATTTATTTAACAAACACACGTGAAAAGGTTAAATAATACTAAATAATAAAATCTCTCGCTGTGGAGAAAAAACCTGGGAAAGTGTCAGAGTCCTCCTTTGGTCTCCTCGGAGCTGGGGCTTGGCCCAGGGCCAGGCCCTCTGTGCTCGGTGGAAAGTCCTCCCGATATGTTCTGATATTGAAGCAGTCCACAGAAAAAAGAGAAAATCTGAAATTCCAGGGAAGGAAAAAAGTTCAACTCTCAGTCTCTCTGTGGAGAAAAAGAAGCTGAACAACTGGCCAAAAGCTGACTGGAAAAGCAGCAAGCCGGGTGCTTCCTCACTCCCCTGCCGCAGCTGGAAAAAAGTCTCTATCTGTGTGTGACCTTGAACAAGCTGCAAAGTGCTTTGAAAAAGTTTTGCTCAGTTTTTCCTCCCCCCTCTCAGGCTCAGTTTAAAGGCATAGAAAAGCACAAAATTAATTCCTGGGCATAGGGCAGCGATAGGGGATACACATCATAAAGTAACCCCAAGACACAGGCTAAAGATACTCCAAACGTTATCAGTCAGACATGTAACAACCAATTCACTACCCTTAAATGAAATAAATTTCTCTTTCACAGTTCCAAGCTGCAGTACCAGGATCTCATGATTTCTCAGGGATGTACACCAGCTTGTCCCCAATTGCCTGTGGAGACTGGAATCTTCCCCTTTTGTGAGACAGAGTGGTTAACTGCGGCAAGAGATTCAGGCCTTGCAAGTCACATCAGAGCTGTGGCCATCTCTGGTGATGCCCTGATTCAAGTAAAATACTGCTCTTCTGGCACATCACTCTCAAGCAACTTACGAATGGCCTCTCTTTTGTATTCTTGGACCTCTGCTCTACACAGAGCTGAATTGGGCTAAGCTATTGTCCACAAAACAGATTTCTTTCCAACCTGAACTACAATTTGCTCTGCAAAGTGTAAGTTTGTTAAGACTTGAAACATGTGTTTTCTGACCTTTATGACCTTGCCTGGAGTTGAATTTTCCAGATTGACTCACACCTAAACACTGATTATTTGCTTTATACTGAGTAGGACTCCATCCCAATGTCTTTTGCACACAGAGTGTTTCCAAGCACTTCAGCAGAGAGAAAGGAGAAGCGTGATACTGTAAATCACTGACCCCTTTCTACCCTTGTGGATCTTTCCCATCAGTATCTCCTGAGACAGAGAACTTCCCAGCCTTTCGCATTTTCTAAATGGTTAGCCTGTTTGTTTGGTTTAATGTGACTGAGATCAGACTGAAATACAAGGTTATTCTTTGCGTGTAAAAGACATTAAACAGAGCCTTTCACATTCTCTGGGGGTTAACACAGAGGATAATGGGTATCAACACTCCAGATTGTTTATGCTGTCTTTCTAGCATCTTCCTCTGTGAATACAGTTTTATTAATCTACAGACATATACTTCCTGTCTACTTCTGGTTAAATCTTATTCCTAAGAACTAAACTTCTTTAAAAGATGCCTTTTCGCAAAATTTTCACAGATATGGGGAGAGCCACACAAAGTGTGTGCTGCTTCATATCACATCCACAGACATCTGATCCTTTAAGTAAATTCCTCAATGCCTTTCATTCTGTATGAGCACTCTTAATAGAAGTTCTGTATTTTCTACAATCAGGAATGAGAACCTTAGGTGAATTGTCTAAATAAACAAAATTTTTATGAAAGTGAGAACTGGAAGCAAATATACTGGGCACAACAGTCTTCCACTGCTGTTCATTTTCTTTCAGTAAGGATTTAGCAATGCTCAGCAGCAATTTGGCTCAATATTTAAATGTGTTATTTCAGTATTGCAGAGCCATGGTGATTCTGTGCTGTGAATTGCCCCTATTATTTATTTATCCCATTCTGAGCATCAATTGTCACACAAACATCTATCATTTTGCAAGGTGTCAAACTGACGGTGGTACAAATCTTGAACTAAGACACTGTTTTTCTCCAAAAAAACTCTGCTTCATCACAGAGTGGTTTGTGTTGGAAGGCGCCTTCAAAGATAATCTATCCCAACTCCCCTGCTGTGGGTAGGGGCTCCTCCCACAAGAACAGGTTGCTCAGAGCTCCATCCAAACTGGCCTTGAATACTTCCAGGGATTGGACATCCACAGCTTCTCTGGGCAACCTCTTCTAGTGCCTCAACACCTTCACCATAAAAAAAAAATCTCCCTTATAACCTATCTAAACCTAATGCTTTCAGTTTAAAGTTTGTAACAGTTATCCCCTTGTCCTCTAAGTACAGATCCTTGCAAAAAGTCTTGCTCTGTTGTTTCTTATAAGCTCCCTTTGTATACTGAAAGACCACAGTAAGGTCTCCCCAAAGCAGTATCAGTGGAATAACCATGGAACTATTTCAATGTTGGATAAATAAGTCACATTTAAGGGTATATATAAAATCATGGGAATCAACATGATCAGAACAGAAACTAAAACTTCATAAAACAAGGGTATGTAATATTCATCTACACATGGTTTCTTTTAACATTAGAAGGATCTGTGGTCAATTTTTTGAATGCATTCCCTTACACATGTATCACAGAATGGATACAGTTGGAAGGCACCATGGTAGGTCATCTGGTCCAACCTTCCTGCTCAAGCAGGGTCATCCTAGAGCACAAGGCACAGAACTGTGCCCTGACAATTCTTGAATTTTCCCAGTGAAGGAGACCCCACAGCCTTTCTGCACAATCTGTTCCAGGTTCAGTCAAGTACTCAGTTCACAGTAAAGTTCTTCTTTATAGCAAATGGAAATTCCTGTGCATCCATTTGTATCTGTTGCCTCTTGTCCTATTGCTTAGCACCACCAAGCAAAGCCTGGATCCACCCTCTTGACGCCCTCCCTTCAGGTACTTATTGACACTGATGAGGTCCCCTCTCAGTCATCTCTTTTCCAGGCTGAACAGGCCCAGCTCCCTCTGCCTTTCCTCATAAGAGAGATGCTCCAGCCCCCTCATCATCTTTGTTGCCATCCACTGAACTTGCTCTAGCACCTCCATGTCTTTGTTGAGCTGAGAAGCTCAAAACTGGACACAGCACTCCAGCTGTGCCCTCACCAGAGTTGGGCAGAGGAGGAGGATCATCTCCCTTGACCTGCTGGCAATGCTCTTCCTTGTGCACCCCAGGACACCATTGGCCGTCTTAGTCAGAAGGGCAAAATTTTGGGGTTGTTTTTTTTCCATTCAGGTGTAGTTCAGAGCATCTACCAAGCAGCAGTGAGATGTAAAACCAATCAAAACTTGGCAGAGAGCTACCATCACAATTCCGGAGGTGGTTGTCTTCTCTGTGTCAAATGTAGTAGGGACAGAAGTTGTATTCTGCCTTACTTTACACATACAAATGTGTGAATTTTGCATGAAAAAGGTTTGGTGGTAATACAGTGGATTATGTTTCACTTACTGAAATGTACACTCTACTGCCAGTTAAAGATTCTGATTAGTGCTGTCAAACAAGCACTTTGCTTTCAAAGTAATGCTGTAATTAAAACCACTGCTAGTGGGCATCTGAAACACAATGGGACCGCTTCTCCAACTATAACAGAGATGTAGAGAAGTAATTGAATACAGAATTTTGTTCATCTGCAGCTATCACTACAATATGGATCAAGTAAATCATACATTGGGGGTACATTGTGTGGTTGTACAGGGAAAGTGAGAGCGTAGCTCAATCCTGACATTTAACTGACACGCCAAAGTGTGTTCTTTTGATTCCTGTTCTCACCAGGTTTTTGCTACAGCCCTTATGGTGATATTAGTAGTCATGGAGCCACAAAATAAGCAGTACTCCTCCTTGGTGATGAAGGTAGGGAAGAAAGGCAGAGGGCCACCTCTTCAAAGTGGTTCTAACTGGTACACTGATAGGTCACAAAATAACAACTTAATGTTGTATTATACTCTTAATGCTTTTTTTCTGTTTCTATTCCTCTCTTTTAAATTTACACATAACACTAATAAAAAATAACTCTTAACCTTGTAATATATCCTCCTATTCACCAGCTGTCACCCAGATTTACCCTGCCCATAACTCACCACTAACTTGGTCCAGTGCTTCATCCAGAAGTTGCAAAGCACATAGCTCTGCTATCAGTGTCTATCACCCTTTCTCTTGCCACATCTGAGGACCCCTCACAGCACCAGAGCAATGTCTTGTCTTACCCCAAACTACTTCACATCACCAGATAGATTTAGGAAACTGAAGACAAGCTTCCATGCCATACCAAAAAGGATGAGGTACAGTTTAGGTGGCTTAGTGAAATACCTCCAGAGGCAAAACCTTCTATTTCAGTACTGAGAGAGAGACCAGACTTGACCATACAATTCAGTCCTGGGACATCAGGCAAAGCACAATCACAACTGAGACAAGCATTAACATGTCCAACACTAAGGCCAGAGGTATGTCTTCACAATAAAAATGTGTCCAAAAGCAGCATGACTGGGGCTGCCTTGGAAAGAAAGAAAAGCCATGAGCCAATGTGACTCTACACTGACAGGGCACTACCAGTCCAAAACTAAGTTTTCCAGCTTTTCCAATTCTTTAGGTTTGGTTTGCCAAGCTACAAAACCCAGCACCAGAGTTTGAAACTTCCTTAGAGTTGTTTCAATTCCAAAGACTATTGCTTACCCTATGGAAGAATATTTACTAAGTTTTACAGTAAAGAGTTTGTTACTACTATCCCTAGTTTTAGCAATATGTGTCTCAAATCTCTTCAGACTACATCATGGAACTACAACACTGAATCATACTTAGATTGGTTCATTATATTAAAAATTCTTAGTTTAATGGCAATTTCTCTTGTAATAGTTCACCAAATTTCAACCTTTCTGACATGATTTCTTCACACCTCTTTTGTAATTAATCCATTTACAAAAATATACAATTTTTGCCTTTTATGCATAGCATAAAGGTACAAGATAGAACTCCAATTTTCTCAGATTTCAGGAACTGTACAGCTTTTGGTTTTATTACAGCATATAAACATTTATTCTTCAGCTACTTACAAAAAATAAATCTATCTTTGCATGTCTTTGATCACTCTCCTCCAACCATTCAGTAATTCATCAGTAATTATAACTTAGTAGTTTCTTTAGCCTAAAAGTATTGTATTTGTATTGTAGTTGTATTTATCACAGATTATCGTGAATCCTGGTTTTAAATTACCAAGAGTCCAATTGCTGACTGGAATGGGGAATCTTCTTTCCAATTAAAGTGACTGATTTAATGTAAAACCTTGCAACATTTCACTTTTTAATTAGGTATATCAAGTACAAAGAGATTCATCCTCATTTTATTTTCTACCCAGAGAATGAAATACAGTGAAAATTAAACAAATACCAGTATAGTGCCAGACCTAATAACACTTTCAGGATCCCTTTGCAACTACTAATATATCAGCATATGATGTCTTTTATTTCTGCTTCATTCCAAGCACTTACTTGAAAGTCAGGAATATGCTTAAGCTTTTTACATCCAAGTATCTCTGGGTGCATTGAAAAATATTAAGCCAGTTACCAGTTGAAAAGGAAAAAATGGGATTCATTTGAACAGGAAAACATATGAAAATATAGAGCATCAGCTGACACAAGAGCAGGACTCCCCACAATGCTGTCTGTATGAATCATTTCTCTCCACTAGAACTACTAGTTAAGTAAGGACGTGGCAACCCAAACTTCCAATTCTTACTTAATTCTTACTTGGGTTACAGATGGTAACTACCATAGGAAGTTCCTACCATGGACAACAGACATGAATTTCTGGGACATGGTACCTTCCTGAAGGACAGTTGGCACCTGGGCTAAAGCACCCCTCACTGCACAAAGCAGAAACAGAGGGAGCATTCAGCTTTCTTTTTTCAGGCCAGGTCTGGGAAAGACACTGGCCAGGGACTTTTAAATCACAAAGGAGAATGCTAGAACATGCTTTTGTGAAATCAAACACAAGAGCTAGGAGATAGAGATGATTTGGATTCCTAGAAAATGATTTGATTCCTAGAAAAGGAATTGAAAGAACTGTTGATTGAAAAGAGCTCATCTTAAAATTACCTCTCTACATGGGCTAACTCAGGTGAGACAAGAATTTTCTTTATTTTTAACACCTTTTAATGTCTCAGGAGTATTCATATCACACCAAAAGAGCCCTACTTCCAAACACTGAAATTACTGACCCAGCTTGTAAGTGCCGATGAGAAGATCAGATCAGGAGTCTCAGCAACCTGTTGCTGAAATTCCTCCTACCAATCTGATGTGGAGAATCAGGATTTTGCTGTCCATGAGGTCTCAAAACCCCAAATACAGACAAACAGCTTGGAAGGGTAGAATTGCTGCATGGATGAGTCTGAAACAAACCTCAAGTAAATAATTCATTCAGCACATGCTTCTGTATTCCCAGTATTCCTGTATGCCCCTCACTTGATATTCAGAGAACCATTGTCTGCTTAATGCAGTCTTCACTCTATATTTTAATTCTACAGGGTTAAAAAAATTGACAAGACACTAGGCACAATTCAGAAGCAGCAAGAGGTTTCTTGCTGGGCTCATAAATCAGCAGTACAAATCAGTGCAAGCTTTTTTGTAAACACACACAAAAGCATGCTTGCTAAGACAAATGAAAGGCTACTATAAAATAGAAAGATTGACTAGTTTTTTGAAAGAGATAAGCCAGAACTACTGTTGAAAGCAAGTATGCAAAATTAAGAAGAACAATTTTATAAAGTTAAAAAACTTCATATAGAATCCAAATTAGATACTCATAATTGGCAGCGCAAAAAGGGTTCTTCAAGCATTCATAATAATACTTTTGTTTCCATGGATCCTATAGGAAAGATTCTTCTTGGAAAGAAATAAAACATATATGAGGGAAGCTTGCTTTTTAGGGAAAAGGAGTATACCAGAATCTAAAATTCTAACACACATTAGGTCTTGACTTTCATCCTGAAAGTGACAAAATCAAAAAGTTTCAAACACACTGTACATCACATCATGATATGATTAAATTTTATTTTTTTCACATAATTTACTTACTTTGAGTTACACTAAGTTGACAAAAATCTCAAAACAGTAGTCTTAAAATGATGATTTTTCAGATAGGAATGTAACTCAACCCTAGAATATTCCACTGACTTGCCGTGAAGTTCCATCAACAAAGGGATTATCATTATAATATCATTAATAAATTGTTACCACTGTACTGACGTTACATAAAAATTAAAAATAAAAAAAATCCCCATTGTGTGCCAAAGAGTTTAGTCTGAAACCAGCTGTAGTAACACTAAACACTCTGATAGTGGCAGATAGCTTCTACGCAAGTAAAACAGGAGATTAGGGTCAATATATGGGCATTGGCAGTAAAGTTACAAGCTAAGAAAAAAAGGTAACTCAAGGGTTCGATAACAGGAGATCTTCTGAAGATATTTGCATAACCACAGTGACCTCTCTAGCCCAGAGTATCCAAGTCTGCAATAAGCTAGAAGGACCCAGTAAGAAAGTGGCACCAAAAGTGCACTGTAGTGTCAGGAGAAGGCAGAGGAGTCAAGACTACTATTTACTCCAGGTGGACAAAGTTCCACATATAAAAGGCTACAGAACTGAAAGAATGAAAAGGTACAAAAAATACTGGAGCAAGTAGAGAGGGAAAACACTCAAGAAACACCAGACAAAGAATTCTGCTGCACTTTGGGCTCAAAGTCAGTGCAGAGAAAATCTCAGGCCCATTGAGTGGAATACAGCAATCCAGTCTGGCACAAGGTTAACAAATTAAATCCAAATTTTTTGCAGCAGCAAACATGCATGCTCCAAAATAGGAATATAGCATTAATAATCCAGGAGTTGAATACACAAAATGCACAGAGAAATAAAAAGCATGTTAGAAATTGATTTAATCAGACTCATTAATCTTAGCTTTAAACTAATAAATGTTAATAGGAAGATAGGCCCAGTCCTGCAGACTTTAACCACAGTTACTTGCAATGGTTATGATAGTACTTCTAGCATGGGAGCAGTAGTCTGAAGGCTGGATCCTCAAGTTAGGAACGCTGGTGTTAACTCCTAAATACTACTGGTGGTATACTGTTGGAATATACCCCATAAACCAACCAGATGTCCTTAGAGACCGTGTTAGTTTAGCTTCATTATGCAGACACAGAGTATTTGTAAAGCTTTACAGATAGCTTATCACAAATTTTGCTTCCTGAATTTTACAAAGAAGGCATTGCTGAAGTCCCTTGTGACTGGAAGCAAGAAACAGACTCAGATCCATAGCATCTTACAATGCTATTCATGTTTTAACTACACATTTTCAAATTTTGGAACCAATCACGATCAGTCTGGGGATCCTCACCTTCAGCAAAGCCGAAGTTGCCACATCATTGCAAGGCTGGGCCTCAATCCCATTTAGTGAACTAAAATTGCTACAGGAACTAAAAGAAAATAAAACTTGTGTGTTACAGCTGTGCAATACCACAGTAATGTTAAAACTCTTTAGCGTTTATTTCATAGATGTGCAGCATGGCTCTAACCCATGGGCATTTATGACTGATGCATCTGCATGAAGCTTCTCATGAATGTTGCAAGCTTCTGAACATCTTCTACAGTCACCGCATTATATAAAGAGGCACGGATTCCTCCCACAGACCTGAATTAAAAAGAGGAGAGGAGAAAAGAAAAGAACCAGGAAAGTTTTGTATATTCTAAGAAAGACACTTTTAGCAGTCATAGACATTTAAATCTATTCCTACTCCAAAAGGAAAGAATTCACATTTATGTGCATGAGAAGCAATATTTAATTCTT
This sequence comes from Coloeus monedula, assembly GCF_965178545.1. NCBI lineage: Eukaryota > Metazoa > Chordata > Aves > Passeriformes > Corvidae > Coloeus > Coloeus monedula. The sequence continues at coordinate 42,432,212 of NC_138822.1, read as the reverse complement.
CAAGGCAGGCCTGCAATCTAGAGAAGCTTAGTATTTACTAGTTATGTATAGCTCCAAAGCTGTAGCCCTATACCATCAAAAAACAAATCCCACAAACACTACTGAGCATGGGAAAGAACTCTTGCAACCAGGTAGACAAGCCACCTGAGAGGCTTTGTACACTGATACAGTCTGACCTCAAAAGGTATCTTCTTTGGCATCTGCACAGAGACAGATTTGCAGAAGAAAGAAGAATTAAGGATTAAGCTCTCTGAAGCCCACCACTTCACCTAGCAGCTGAGACACCAGAAATCTCTGATTACAGTCTCTAGACTGCTATTCTCAAGTGTTGCCAAACCAGAATGAGGAACAGCTTATGTGTGAGAAAGGCTGGTAAGCCAATGCACAATGCCTGATGCTGTACCACTGTAGTAACAGTTTATTCTGCACAGGACAGAGATTCACTTTACTAATACTTGAGTAATACTTACCGATGTCCTTTCAGAGATATCATGTTAAGTTCCACAGCCTTCTCAAGAAATTTCTTTTCCAGGGCTTCATCACCCTTGACACTGCCAATGCGGAAAGGGACATTCATTCTGCTTCGGTTCTTTCTCTCCACTGGACATCTGTAAGGGTTGAAAATGTAATGCTTAATCCACTTTGTGCTAAATTTATATTTTCAGCTATGTGCAGTTTGAGAAAGTGAATAATCACACCTGTTTAGAACCAAAGTGAACCCTTCGTAATCAAAATTGTGAAATCATTACTTTCTGTGAAAGAAAGCAATCTTCCTTTTTTAACCAAGTATAATAATGGAAGTGGTAAACTGGAGGGCTTATTAACCCTTGTTGACATACTCAAATTTATGCCAGAGAAACAGACAAGAGGCTTGTATACAGACCAATCAAAGAAAACAAAAAAAAAGGAAAAATAAATAAAGAATAATGTTATTTAGGATAGGTGAGGTAATTAGAGGGAATTTTTACTAAGTCTAAAGCAGTTTCTCCTCTTTATCTTCAAGGACTGACACTTCTCAACTAGTCAAAAGTGCTACCAGAATTACACTCAGCTAAACAGAACTAAAGGAAGTATAAGAACACAGCATAAGAAAATTTTCATGGACATTAGAAACTTCTGTTAGTGATTTCAGTCCATCTTCTAAATTAGTATTACTTGGAATCATGAAGTAGAGAAGAAGTATCTCTAGAATAAATCTTGCATTTCATACATGGCCACAACATTATATGAGATCCATCACAGCTCCTTAATATATCTTAAAATCCCATTTAATCCAAAGTGGAAAACTCAAAATACATGTAATATCTCTTCGTCTATTTTGTGAAGGTGAGAAATGATGCAGGAAGACGAGAAGATTTAAATATCTTTTTTTAGCATTTCTACTTATAAAGGAGATATGAAGCCTTCAGATTCCTACGATTTATTTTTTCCTGTGATGTAGATTCTCGCAGGCATTCAATACCAGTAAGTTTTCATAAACTGCATGTGAATTTCATAGCTATTATTATGCTATTTGGAAAAGAATGGGTACCATTCTTTTCAGTTCCTCTCTTGTTCCTTTGTTCAGATGTCTCCATGATGAAAAAAAGATCCATGATAACATCTGCCTATGCAAATCTTCTACTTCAGTTTCAACCAGGAAAATAATGTTCAAAAGGCCTATGCTTCTAAGCACTCCCATATCTGAATTACTGCAGCCATGCTACAGTTTTTGGAATATCCAGTCGCTACTAGGCAATCTGATGTAATTCAGCTCGTGCACAGACATTGGAAAACAAACTGCAAGTGGCACAGAGCACTTTGTGGAAGAAAGGCTCCATTTGCTGAATGGCTTGTCACATGGCTTACTCAGGGATGTATGCCACAGATTTAAATGCCATGTTACAGCTGGGAAGGCAGCTTCAAATTAAGTCTTCCTTTTAGTTATAGATACAATTAAAAAATTCACAGTCTTAACCGTATTGCTTAGGAAGCTGCACACAGCTCAGTTAGTGAAGCTTGTTCTGCTTTCCCAGCTGACTATTTACCATCCCATTTGCATTGCATTTCCCACTCACTGCCTTACAGACCAACTTGCCAGATACAGATTTCTGTTTGTCACAAAATGTTTTTTTTCTAGGCTTCATTTGCTTTCTGACGTTTATGAAAAACCCTCAGGATTTCTCTGGAGTAGGATCACAATCCTGATCATGGTGATGCTAAAGGCAAAGCTGTTCTCATTAACTACATGGATAACCAGAATGTATTAAATATTATGATGAAACTTTATCCCTGCCAATTATGACTGCAGACAGCTTTAATTTAAAATCCAAATTTAATTTGCCCTATCCTAACTTTGACTTGAAAGTAAATTAGGTGCCCACACTGTTGCTTTTACATTGAAGGTGAAGGAAAATATATTGCAGTTCCATGGTCAATTAGTAGTCTGAGCTTGGCAAATATTAAAATTATTACAGTATCAGCTTTTAACTGATATACATAGGTCCTGTGAGCTCAAAAATGTAATGTAAGAGCAACTCTTATGTAAAAGTAAGAGGGTTGAATCTGCTTTGGAAAGCCAGCAAAAATAACTAAAGAAAATAAACTGTGCATAAAGTACATAAGGAAAATGTATTCCATTTTGAGATCTGATCTTCCTATTTTATTTCAGAAAGTGTTTCAGAAGTTAGCATAATTAGCTAATAAAAATGCTCTGCTTGACAGAGGAAAAAGCAGAGTCTTTGACTCCTGGATGGTGGTAGGGAAAATACAATGCAAAGTGGTCTCTACAATTTCTTACAGGCAATTTTCTCTGTTTTGGTCTCTATTTCCCCAAAGGATTCAGTAAGCATACAAACCAGAATCTGTGTATCTGGTTTTTTGTATACTCTTCTCCTAGGCTCCTGTTTTATTAAGTTTAGAATATGTTTTTAGTAGGCTTCACTACTGATCTATACAAGGTAAGTTGAAGTAACTTCCTACTGGAATGAAACTTATCCGTGGGCAGTTACCAAGTGAATGGTTTGCACAAATAGGATCTATAGGAGCCCTCAAAAAAGGTGAATTCAACAATACACTGTAATTAAACTCTTGAAAGTTATGAATGTCTGGTTATGTAGCAAATACTGAAACCAAGGGGAAAAGCGTAACAACTTACGTATAAAATCCATTAGATTTGTCTATAATATCATAAATCATCCGTGATTTGATTAAACTAAGTTTATCCATAGCTGCAGCTCCACCATTATTCTTTATCCATTCCAGCACCAATCCCATGATATAAATACTGCAAAAAGAAAGAACATTTTTCAGTGAAATTATTCAAACAAGAAAAACGTAAGTCTTGTCTAATAGTTCACAAAATGTTTCAGCAACAAAATGCCATGTTTGATTTAAGGGCACTTAAGATTAACAAATCAAAATCTAGACTATTTTACAAGTTAAGACAACTCTAAACAGACAATGTTTTCTGGACACAGATGAAACATCCTGAAATTCAAATGCCACACATATCTGTTGGACCCTGCTTAATCCTTTGTACCACGGAAGGACATATCCTGCAGGCCTCCTGCAGCCCTGCATGGCTCCCAAAGACATCCCCAGACATGCTGCATGGACTGCCAATTGATTGCCTACACAACTGCCTGTCAGGTCCTGCCTAGAAGGACTACACAACTGCCTAGAAGGAGCCAGATTTAGCAAAAAAATTAATAGCATTCACCCTGTGCAGCTGCCTTAGCAAAAATACAAGAGTAGATCTCAAATACATGTACATTAATATGCCAGAAATTTAACTGTATTTTCACAAATGTTAAAAATAAGAACTCTAATCCCATTTCTGTCTACAAAGACCTTTTGCCCACATGAACAGTGAAGTTTGGCAAAACAAATAATGATGCATCACACTTAATTATTCGTTACTTACTTCTTAGTAGAGATCTGGAAGCCTACTGCCATCACATGGCTTGGGAGCAAGAATTTCAATGCTAGTTACTAAGTGCAACATAAAAAAATCCTTTGCCTTTGTGCTTTTGCTACAAAACTCAGCTTGTTCAAGTTCAGCATTTCCCACGACTACAACAATTTGCATGAAAACCTGCTCCCAAGTTTTAATGGACTATTTCCAACAAGTTCGTTCTTATGAATCCCTTCAGTATTGATTCCAAGGGAGGGCTCAGAGAACATTACCCTACAAGTTTCCCTTGTACATATCTAGCAGGAGGCTGTTTTAAATTTTTCTACTTTTTATTTCTAAGGGGATGCCAGTACCAAATCTTTGAAGACTTCAGAAAGGCTGCAGAATAACCAAGGTTACAGGCTGCCATTTATAGGAAGTACCTTACAGCTCTGAGAGCACGATCCTGCTATGACAGCACACTAACAACTACTCCAGTGTCAAGGATTTAAGAGAAGTGTAGACCATGCCCTTGGCAAATATACAGGGCCGTATTCACCTCTTGCCCTCACTTCCTTGAGCAAGTGAACTCTTAGAAGTCAGCCTTAGAGTCATTCACAAAAACCCAGACAGCTGAAACCTTCTTTTATGTCAATCAAAATAGTGTAAGTGCAAAATGCATTTCAGAGCTTGGAAATGAGATTTTCATAGCAAATTCATTGTTAATTTTAGCTGAACAGATTAGGGTCAAAGAGTCAATGGTATTGTGCCATGAGGTTAAAGCCATTAGCATCACCTTAATTTAATTTAACATCCTGCTGAAGTAGCTTTTGCAAATTCAGTTAATATTTCCTGCCTGTTTGCCAGCAAACCATTAACATGTGCAAGGAAGAGAGCAGAGAAAAAGAGAACTAAGAAGCCTTGCCAGTTCCTTAAACTGGAACAGGCAGTTAGAGCCAAGCCAAACAGATGTGCATCCTGCCAATATTTCAGTCTGTTACATTCTGGATTCTGGAGTGTACTCCAATGTGAGTCTGTAGCATGAAGTGAAATTTGGCAGGACAGTGATGAAAAAGAAGAAAGACTGTTAGTTCAACTTTATTTTCAGTTCCCTTAACCTCCTACTACCCTGTTCAGGCTACTGACAGACACTAAGTTACAGTTAAAGCAGCACTTTCTTTTCAGAAGTTCTTTGCAGTGGCTAAAATAAGGCTGCAGAATTTGATTTGTTTTGCTTTTCAAATCAGAGGAACAACACTGTGTCCAAGTACTGAGACTAAGTAGAACTTCAGTTTTTCAAATGGAAATAGCTTTGTACTTGGAAAACATGAATGGCTGGATTTAAAACCTGGCATATTCAATTATAAAATGTCCAAAGACAGTATGTGTGAATTGGCAGTCAGGAAAATAATCGATCATGAAATAGAGGTTTCATCAAGCTCTGGAAAATAAAGACATACATACTGCCTGTGTTACAAAGCTACACTGAGCAGACCAAAATCTGGAAACATTGTACAGTTAATTCTTACCGGGTGTACCCAGCCAACAGGGCAGACAGGCTGCCAGTAAGAATACATAATTGCAGCACTACATACTGTACAGTATGCACACAACTTGGGGAAACGAGTTCTGCACTGTAAAATCTGGTATAAACAAATGTTCTCAAGATTTACTGTTCTGTTGATAAAGATAGCTGCTCCTATGTCATTGCAATAGTACACCCTGCAGTGACAAATCAGCAGATTCAGAGATAATAAATTCAGTAAAATTTGAAGTGATAGTAATGATGGAATTAAGTTATAGGGTTTATATCAAGGAAGCACAGAACTTTATTCCTATACACCATTTAATATCTGTCAGAGATCATTAAGCAACCTGACTTTTTAATTCCGGAACATACAAACAAGCTATAAGAGCTGAAACTAAACACCAGTATAAAATTGCATTATCAAATTATCTGAATGAGCAGGAAATCTTTATTTTCAAAGTAATTTTAAAGTTTCTGGGAAAAAGTGATACCTGGATTGAAGATCTTTTTTTTAATAATCATTTCAGAGGACACTGATATAAAAATTCTTCAGGTTAAGAATGGGTAGATACTACTAGCTCAACATGTAAACATCCTAGTAGCAAAGCACCATTTCACTGGTTATCAGAAGCTAGGAGACAGCAATATAAAAAAAGCAATCTGTAGTCGGATCTGCTTCTTGCATAATGAAATTATAAGGTACAAATGGCAATTTTATGATTTTGATTGCTAGCAATGATTATAAAGCTAGATAAATTTTATCTTTGGATGCCAAATCAAACACTGAGATGGCAGTCAGAGAATTATGCAAAACTGTACTAGAGAATAAAACAAAGTAACTACTAAAATGCCTTTAAAAAAATTCTTTTACAGTTTCATTTCAAAACTGACAGTAATGATAGATGTAGCAGGAACACGAAATATTTTACAAGTTTAAAAGAATGCATATTCTTGTACTATCCTACATTATTTAAAACTTTAATAAAAACAATACTGACCATTTTCCAGTAAAGAAAGTCAGTGGGGATGTGGAGGTTCAAATGCTGAGAGCAACATCAGGAAGAAATTAAATCAAATTGTATTTAGCGATCAAGAAGCAAGTCTAAGTGCCAAACTACCTCCTTGCAATGAGAGAAGCATCATCACTGAATTGACTAGAGCTGTGCTCATGTAAACCAGAACTGCCTCCTGAAACTTCTACAATGGAGTTATGACATATAATATTTACTTTGCAAAAGACTACATCCTTTATGGCTGAGTCGCACTGGGCAAAGCAAAGCCTACTACAGTCACACGGCTGGACACTTGCCATGTTTTCACAGGAATCACGTGAAACACTTCAATGTATCAGTGGCTTGAGGGCAAATACACAACTTTGGAAGCTTTTCTAGGTAAGAGCAGCAGATGGCAGTGCAGCTGCTTTCTGAATAAGAGATATCACGTAGCAGGGTGAGTTACCTGTAGCATGGTGGAGTGTTATACAAAGAGCTATTTGCTGCCTGTGTTTTGTAATCCAGTACAACAGGGCATTCCTTCAGTGCAAATCCCAGCAAGTCCTCACGTATTATTACAACAGTAACTCCAGCACAGCCAACATTCTTCTGAGCACCAGCAAAAATCACACCAAACTTTAAAAGGAAAAAGAAAATAACTTGGCACATGCATTCACTTGTAGGTCTTACAACTGAGTAATACCCCAGGCATACTAGTCAGATGAATGGAACAGAGAATGTGTTGAAAATTATCAAGTTGTAGGTCAAAAGAAGAGTTAGGAGGAGTTCTGATTTCAAAGTGCACTTACGGCTACTCAGCTGGGGATTATAATAACAACAAATTTTACAACAGTTTGCTAAATGCTTATTTAATGGCTGCAAATAATTCTCAAGGCAGACTGTTCCAATTTCACACTACTTCAAGCAAATTTACTAAAAACAAATTCCTACACATTTCACAGTATTTTCAACCCATCTGGTATTTCAGAACCATCATCATAAAATCCACCTGTTCAAAGAGGCAGATAGGAAAGGCCAAGTTGAAAACATCAACAACTACTCCTTTTTGCTACACACAGGTTAGAAAGGTCAAATGTGCTATTTCCCTAGTCAGTAACACTTCTACTCATAGTATACTTTAAAAACATAGTAATTGCCTATGTTCTGCCTCTGTACTATCTATGAAACAGACACCATAATCGTGAGGCATAGGAAGCTTTTATGGAGCTTAGAAGAGGTCACAGATTTTTCATGTAAGAGGCAGGATTAAAAAACTGATTCACAGTACCCTGCTGTAGCCATATACCATCTATAGACTAAATATGATTTAGAAGATATTTATTTTAGCTGTTATTTTCTTTTTTAGCAGGTATTTTCTTCATTAGGGAAGATCACACAGTAGCTAAATAATCTTGGGTAGCTATTAACAAGAACAATTTCAACATAGTTAAGTATGTTTTTATGAGAAAAAGGAAAACAAATAGACACTGAAATCTCAAACCTGAAATTTCAACACTTCTGTCCATCATCAGATAGTCAACTAACAAAACATGACTTCCTTAATTTCACTGCTCAGCTAGAAATGTCTCAGCCAGACATTTCAAAGTGTTTAATTACATGCACTGAATTTGAAAATGCTTTGTGCGGTCACTATGTCCAGTTCTTTACCTTGGAAACATCCACAGGTTTGGACAGGAAGTTTGAGGACATATCACAAACCAAGACTGCTCCTTTGACATCAGGTACAAAGTCAAATTCCACACCATGAACAGTTTCATTAGCACAATAATACACGTAAGAAGCATCTGGATTAAGATTCCAAGTGCTCGGGTCAGGAATGCCTGGGAGACAAAATAGAAACCCAGAGATCACTGGAGACAAGTAATTTTCTTGGCATGAAATTTTACCTGAACATGAAACTTAAGTGCAAACCAAGAACAATTTTGCCATATAGACTATTAATCATGTTGTTACCAGGAAGATAATGTATCTGCAAAACCAATACACCAGTGCATTCCCAAAACTCTCTGGTGAGCCATCATTAAGTTGCAAAACCTTTTGTTTTCACCCCTTATTCCTCAAACGATTTTCTTCAAGTTTGCAATTCCAGACTACAAACTACTGCCCTAGGGGTTCAAAACAGCATTTCAGAGGAATTCAGACACTGGGTCCAAGAATCTTCGTGCTGCCTTTGGAACCACAGAAACATCCAAATTCTCACTGGCAAAGTTCCCTAAAGCTCTGTGAAATCTCAGAAGCATTTAAGTCTTGCCCAAGCTGAACAAACACAAGGTTACCTACCTTCCTCCCATTTTAATCTTTGCAACTGATTTACAAAACTAAGATTTCCTCTGTCAACAGGCAATATGCAGGCATGTCCTGACAGCACAGAACAGGTTTGGCATAGAACAAGTAGCTGTTCTTTCTTTTCTCCTCCAGAACCTGATTTGAGGGGGGGTGGGGGGGAGGGCAGGAGATGGTGCTATTGCCTGCACCATTATTTACTGTCTCTCCTCTTATCTACAGCTACGAAATGGTGAATTACACTCCCCCAGACTAGAAAGTCATAGGTTCAATTCCTTCCTGTGCCTCAGACAATATACACTTATTTTCCAAGTTAGTGCCCTAGTCACCAGTTAATACACTACCTTACATGGAGATATTCTTTGTCTTTCTTGTTGCCACTCTTTTTTGTTCAAGGGTTGTAATTTGGACCAGAGGGAAGAAAAGTGAGCAAAACTAGCAGGAATAGAAACTAGATCTCATGTATTCCTGTTCCAAGAATTATTTATGTACATTCAGCGACACAGTGGTGGGAAAGAATTTAGGAAACCTTAAAAGCACATAACAGAATTCAGGTCTCCCATATCCTGGGTCAATGACAAGGTTAAAATCTCACACCTGCTTCTAAATTTTAGAGCAATCTCATTACTGAGTGTATACGGAATTGAAATACCTCCCAATATCCCTGTGAATAGCTTAAGAACTCACTTAAATATTAAGAAATTGAGAGAGCCCAGACCATTTACCTTCTTAGACACTTGTTTCTTGCCACTTATTTTCTGGGATCTGCTTGGCCCCATTTCACAATTTTTTTCTGGTGGAGACTGTTAAGCCCTTTAACAAATCTCCCAGCGATGAACAAGGAGAGATGTGGCAGACAATCTTTTGAGTGCTGGACAGTCAACTCTAGTTAACATTCAACAGCCCAATAGCTATGCTGGATCCATTTTTAGAGCAAGTAAGAAGCTAAGCATTCCACATGGACAGATGCAGTCATCAACTTACTTGTATAGGTTCCTAGTTTGGGATGAACAATATTCACTTTGGCATACTTCTCTGCTTCTTTAGCTGCTTTTGCCGACCAGCCTCCAGTAACCACATAATCTGCCTGTCTTCCCTCCTTTAAACCAATAAGGTTAAGTGGGACTGCACTGAATTGACCAGATCCACCTCCTTGAAGGAAAATAACTTTGTAGTTGTCTGGTATATTTCTGCATAGAAGAAATAACCATTTGTATTATTCCCAGGTGACACAGGATGCATACAACTTGGTATTATGCATTTAACAGTGACTGAGGAAGAACTTTGTCATTTTAGAAGACTCTGCTTAGAGCTTAGATCAAGTCCCATTAACTTACCTCAGCAATGATTTTGAGAAATAACTTAAATATGTAAGAGTAAATGCTATAAATTCTAGTGATGAAAATTGGCTGAAAAAAGCTTTCCATCCCCAACCCTGGCATTGCATTAAGCAAACTCATAAGCAAACTCACTCCTGAGTCACTCCTTGAGTACCCACAAACTTGAAAGATAATCCGTCACAATTAATGCCGACTTTTAATTTTATCAATTGCTAGCTTCGTTACTTTTCTGTCAGGCCAAGAACATCACACCAAAGCGCTTACAATAGCACTCGGCTGTGAGATCCTTCAGTTTGAAAGTGCAACAGTACAGTAAAGTATATGTGCAGAGCAAGTGCAGTAAAGAGTTGCTCATACAATCACAAAAATTATGTATTCGAATTATTCATTAAAATCCCTTTCTCAATGACTCTGGCTGTGACTGACAGTCAACTGCTTATGTTAAATAACCAATATTATTAACTACTATGAGTAATTCTAATCCACATATATTTATTTCAAATTTTTAAAAAAGTGTCATTCTACAAATAGGAAAAGGGTTCTTGATCAGTGATTCTAACACTGAGCCACAGAGCTTTTGTTAATAAAACAGGACTTATGAGCAATGTATACCACTATATCACATTTATACCACTAGAGAATTGATTTTTATTGTTTGCACTTATTTCTTTTAGTTCATGTCACGTTCATGAATTCTATGAAGGTGACAAAAATCAAAATTTTAAAAAAAACTCAGCTAGACATATAAAAAACATCTTAACCTAATAAGAATCCTTCGTCACATTCAAAAATATAAGCGTCAAACAGAAGATCAGTATCTTCCCCAAGGTTATTACTCTGTCATACACAGTACACATGCATGAAAAACACCACCAAAAAGGAGCTTTCAAGGAAAGATCTCCACATTAGACACTACTGATGCAACTACCACAAGCATAAAAATAAGCAGAAAGTAATTCACTTACAGCAATTCACGCATGAGATTTTCAGTTGTATTTAAAATTTTTGTGAAATCTGAGGAACGATGGCTCATTTCTTTGGTGGAATAGAGAGAAAAAATAACATGAAACACGATGGTAATAAATGAATTTGATTTTAAAACTGTGTTAAGCTTTAAACCTTTTACACTACAGACCCAAAATGCCTGAAGCTTGTCATTCCCAGTTCCTACTCCTCTTTAAGTACATAAATACTCCTAAATACCCACAGAAGACTTATACCTGCAGTCTTGCCCAGATACAGGCAAATTCTGTTCATTGACAGTTGGTACCCACATGACCTTACTATGGCCAGGAACAACCACATTTGCGGGTAAAAAAAATACTTTCTAGAAAGGTTTAATTTTTCCTCACGCTAAGAACCTTCTCTGCTGCTAATGCTGTAACAAGTGTATAATACAGTACAGGAGTTTGTTTTGTTCTCTTATCTTTAGCAAGGCTTCTTCACACAGTAAAGCTAATTAAACATTAAGGACACTCACACAGTAATTCCTTTTAAATCCAAAGGCTGTCTTCCACGTGTAAGTGTACAATTTAAACATTAATCTGAATTGCGCAGAGACAGCTGCACGTTCTGCTTTTAGCAACTAATCAGTTTCATAGACTAATAAAATGCTCACCATCTTGATGCATAAATCTTTTGTGCAACTGGGGCTGAAAAGCCAGTCAGCTACCCATATGGCACAGAAGACACTTCCCACCTCATGGCAGGACAGCACTGCCTCCCTAATGGGAAGGATGCTATACATCTGTATGGTATCTATATACATCTATACAGACACACAGGTCTGTTAGAAATGGAGCCAAAATACCAAGATCAGAAAGTCTTATTAAACAATCCAGTTAAACATCGAAATCATGAAAAAAATTGAATTTTTAAAGTCTTACCAAGAACACTTATACCAAGTCCTTTGTAGTCCACCAATTCTTTCTGTGCTTCTAATAATACCTAAAAAAAGATAAAAATCCAGAAATAAATTAAGGGAATTTTTCATTATCTGGAGTCTCTGATGCATTATGCCTATACCAGCTATTCCGTACTGCAATAACCTTGTCAAGTAAGATTAACAAAAGCATAGTCACCAATACAATTTTGTTGTACCTAGAAGCTTAAGGCTTTTCGTAAGACAGCAAACTTAAATCATATGCTTTGTTGTGGACACCATGTTTAAGTTATTATTTCAAATGTTACATTTCCAGATTTCTCAACAATTTCTAGGAGTTGAATGAACTCTTAACCTTTACAGAACATCTAATGTTTGTGTACGTATTCTTTCTAAGCAAGCATCCCAAATACCCACTCCCACCACTCCACCCTGTGTCCTTTCTCTTGACTTGTGCAAATAGGACAATCAAAGTATTGAACAAAACAAAAGAGAAAGATCAGTTTGGGGAATTGGATACCTTAAACTGAGCCAACATGACAATGACGGGTTTCACAGAATGAAGTCCCATAGTTTTTGAAGATGAGCCTTTATCTTACTGAGAGTTAAGAAAGAAATTAAGCAAAATTTTGAGGCAACCAAAAATAAAAGTCCTAGCCAAGTAGTCCTTCAGCCATCGTTTTTTTCCTACCTTCTCCCATAGCCCTTGAGTATCAACAAAGTAGAATGAGATTCTAACCACTGGATCTGCAGCTTCTGATTTTGCTAAATTCTTGTCTGAGAGCCAGAACACTCTTGGCTGCTCCTAAAGAAAGCAGGAGCAGGGGAAGCCCCAGTATAACAGCCACTAAAACAAATGCTGCATGCATGCACCGTAGGACCTGACAAGAAACTGCACACTGGGCAATTTCAGGAATAAGAAATCTACCTTGCTGACAGGGTGTCTGCATGGCCTGTCAACTGTAACAACTGGGTACCAAAAGGTCAACTAAAAGATTGTGAAGTTTTAACCCCATTTTACAAGGAAATGTATCCCATGCCAGAGAAGGAAGGGGAAAAAAGCAAGGGAGAACACACAGACTATTAGAGTAGTGCTTGCTAAACTGCTTGATAAAATCCAATTTTGTTAGTAATATTCTTCATCTGAAAATCTGCACATGCCCGATAGTAGACATCTACGACACCCATTATAATCTATGAATTACTCCATCTTCTTTCTTCACCGAGTCTGAGTGCATTATAGGCAGCATCAGCCCACAATCAAAAGGAACAAACCATCGAGATAATACAGCAGTCCACACAAGAGCACTGCATTTTCAAGAGGGGAAACAGATTAATAATACAGAGTTCAGCTGTGCCCGCCTGCACTCCTCAAATCTTAAATCCAGTTCTTAGCAGTCTCTGTCAGAGAGCTGGGTACTGAGGCAGTGCCTGTGAGAGCCCCTTTTCGAATCTAGGGCTCAACACAGAACGACAAATTTCTTCGCAACCTTATCCACAAAGGACATTTCCTCAAGAAAAGTGATGGGAGGGGAAAGAAACCCAAATAAAAGTAAGAAATCCCTTTATTTAACGAAATTTTTAAAACACGTAATGCATAAAATAACGAAAAATACTATAAGGGAAACTAAGAAAACGAAAAAAAAAAATAAATTCCACAGTAGATAACCTTTAAACTGAAAGTCCGGTATGTACAGTGGGCAGAAACCACCCCTCTCCATATGTAACTGGATAATCCATGGCTGCTGATGCAACTTTCCAGAGGGTTGAGTGTACACTGCATTCACTATAACTTCTTATAAAAAGGCATCTCAGGGAATTACCATGCTATCTATCAGCTGACAAATCTCACACTCCACACAGCTATCCCTGCACAGTTAGGTCCTACTTCCCATCCCAAAACTAACGATATAGCTGTCGCTGCCATTATCTCCAGCAGAGGAAAAAAAATTCCAAAAACCTAGAGAGTATTCCATGAACCACACTCGAGCTCCTTTCCAAAAGTCCAAGCTTATCAGGGCAGTTCGTTGGAGAAGGGAAGAAGACACGACGTTTCAGCGCTGTGCGGGTAAAGTCCTGTAATTACTATTTACTAGAGCTTCCCCAACCCTCGCTTTGCAGCCGGAATCCCGCGGGGAGCCGAGGGGACGAAGACACCCAGCCCCGCCGTGCCCCAGCCCGGGCCCTACTCACGGAGCGCGGCAGCTTCGCCGGCCCGGCGCCGAAGTTCGCAACCTGCCGCCCGCCCTCCATCGCGACCACAGCACCGCAGATCCCGCCGCTGGGGCTGCGGCCGCGCCAGCGGCCCCGCTGCTATAAACCCGAGGTCGCCGGGGCCCGGCACCTCCCACCCCTGTCCCGGCTGCCCATTGGCAGCGCGGCCGCGGGGAGGGCGGTGTGAGGGGCGGGGAGGCCGGGGCCGCCGGGGCCGGGGTGTCCCGGTCTGGCCGCGGCCCTGGCGCTCCGTGGGGTCCCCACCCCCGCGGGCCCTGCGCGGGGAGCGCAGCGAGCCCTGGCGGGGACGGCGTACTCGGGCCGCCGGTGGGTGGGTGGGCGTGCGGGCAGACACACACACTCATACAGACGGTGATCGCATGTCCTACTGTAATTTTCTGTCTGTGCCTTTCCCCACATGGGTGCTGCAGCAGAGCTGGGACGTTTGTTCTAAAAGCAGTCTGCGTGAATGCGTGAGAAATTAAAAGTAGCGACCCACAGTTACAGTGAGTTTTAGGAGATCCTTCGTATTTCATATGAAATGTCAAGAGGCAACGGGCAGAAACTGATGCACAGGAAGTTCCACCTGAATATGAGAAAGAACTTAACTGTGCAAGTGACCATGCACTAGAACACGTTGCCCCGAAGAGTTGTGGAGTTTCCCTCGCTGGAGACACGTAAGAACCACCCAGGTGCAACCCTGTGCCATGTATTCTAGTATGTCCCTGATAAAGCTGGAAGTTGGAGCAGATCACCCGCTGTATCCAACCTGACCGTTTCTGTGATTCTGTGATTCATCTTGAAAGAGGTGAGTTTACAGTACGCAGATGTTCTCATATTTTGTGTGAAATACTTACCTCGTAGAGGAGGAGGATCCCTGCCTTCTCTAAGCCAAGAAATGCCTGCATGTTGTGCAGTTTCTCCAAAAAGTCTGTTGCAGGCAAATTGCTATTTTGATTTCATCGGAAGAGAATAAAAACAGGAGAGCTGTGAAACTTGATCAGCTTCACATAAGGGATAGCACAGCTTGGACTTGCCTTGAGGTTTGCCAAATCCTAGGCTAATATCAGTGAATACTAAAGCATTCCTTCCACAGATACCTTGGCCCATTGAAAACACAGCAGTAGTACAATGAAATTGTTGTAACTGAGGGAAAGAGACTTTAGCTCATTCAATTTTCTCTGATTGTTTTAGGGAGAGACATTCTGCCCAAGTCAGTTTTCAGAAGTTATTTTTAAAGGTAGTAGCAGTAAATCAATTTTGACAAAACAAGCCATGAAGTATGACTGGAAACAGGTGGACATCAGAGTTCCATGATTTCCAAGTATCTTGGACAAGATCCACGATTCTCATATGTAGCTGTATAAAGCACAGCTCTTGAACACATTAGATTGCCTGGTGTTTCCTGTAACTACATTATTTCTGGTTAGAAAAATTAGTTATAATTAAATAGAAACATCTACTGAAATTATTAATAATAACATAGATGTGACTAAAATTTAATTATTTTTACTAGTGTCTCAAATAGACATAAGATCAAAAGATACAGGCTTGTCATATGGTCTTTCCAGTACTAAATCCAAACCACCTATGTAGGCCCAGGGAAGCAACTTCAAACTCAAGTCTGCTAGGTAAATGGTATCCAAGGTAGTAAAGGCAGTAGAAGCAGTCAGACATAGTGTAGGTTGGGGGTTCAGGTCAGGAAGCCTGGCGACTACTACAGAAGTCCTTCAACATCCAAGCAGGATCAGTCTTGAATTGTAATTGTGTGGCACAAACCACAAGGGAAATTAAACCTTTGGACTTAGAAATGTAATTCAAATGCTAGCACAAAGAGCTAGAACACAAAAATAGAAACTAGGCAAGCTAGGGTTTGTATCAGCTCAGAGCACTGGGTGTAAATACCAGGTATTGGAGCTTTCAGTTCACAGAAATCCTATCCTGGCCAGAAGGGTCAAAAGTAGCAGCTTGCAACCAGATCAGAGGACAACTCTGCTGGAAGCCTTGGCACTCAGAAGCTTTAGAAAATCCTCTTCCTACTGTGCACTGATGGGAAGTATATAAAATTGATAAGATGGTATAAACCTGAAATTTTTGCTGTGGAGAAGGGATTATTATGCTTTTGCAGATAGAAAGAATAAGGAGAAATAGTATAGGTCACATTACAGTTTTGTTTGTTGGATTGAGATTTCTCCTGTTTCAGTATTTTGCTTGCAGCAATTATGATTTAGTATTTTAATTACATCAAAAACTATGAATCCCATCACAGAATCATACCAATATTCATAGTCACCCAATATAAGCTTTCAAAACCATGATTTCCAGGAATGCTTCTACTTCTACCATTTGACAGAGAATTTGATCCTTCAAGTGCCACAAATCAATCCCTGCAGATGAACATGGATTTGCATAATTAACACAAAAGCAGAGAGCGCCATATTTACTATGATGAATAACTGGAGAAAACAAGACAGATTTAAAAAAAAAACCTCAGAAAAAACGTAAATAAAGTTTCAGAGCTTTCCGTGAACTTTTATTAGGTTCATCATGACTTCATGTTATGCTGGACAAAACCTTGATGGACTACTGCTGGAAAAGAGTCAGCTCACTCAAGGAGAGCAAGTGTACACGAGTTCTCTGTCTGGTACCACAGCTGACAAACTGACGTCATTATTAAAAGACAAATAATGCTGACTGCATAGCAACCTGGCAAGCGTTTCAGGAGGCAACTGGGATGTCTGGTCCAGCAAACTAGTGAGATGAGCAAATTTTGGTGAAATATTACACACTGGTGGTTCAAACAAGGGTTTGGGGCTATTTTGTTTTTTGGAGATCGAAGTTCTGAACTCTAAAGAATAGCTCTTGGGAAGACTAAGTGAAAAGAGAAAAAATTATTGAGCTTTATGAGTAAACAGTAACATGTTCTCTAGCAAATACCTGGCCTATTGATTTCAGGCTTTTATGTCAAACAAGAACACAGACAATTATGTAAAACATTAACTAATAGCAAGAGAATGAAACAGTTTATATTCAGATTGCACATAGAAAATGGTTTCATAATAATTTAAAATAAAAATATTTACTTTTTATTAGAATACTTTATTGTTAAATATATAGAGAATATATATGTTTGTATGTGTAAAATATTTTTTGTAAATAAGTTTTTAAATCGTTAGAAAAAACCTTGAAACTTCTGATATATTCATGATAGCCTTAAAAAGAATACTTCTCCCCTAGTAGCTTCAATCCATTGTCTCGGCCAATCTCAGATCCAACTATATACAAAGTATGCACTACAGATTCTTACAATGAGAGTGCAATACCACAGCACTAGTGACATGAAGAATCCTTCCTGTTTCTGATTTAACAGGAAAAAAAAGGCTAAGTGTTAACCCACTGAAAAAAAGTATGCCCATCTAAATTGCAAACTGCCAGGTCAATTTTGCTTTAAAGGATATTTTTGGTGCAATTCATGCTCTAAACACAAATATTAAGAAGCAAGTATTTAACATGAAAAATATTTAATATATTTATATAACCTGCTTATGGGCATGTAATATAAATAATTTGTTCTAAGTTATTAATGGTATTTTTAGGGACAAGTAGCAGATTCCTAACTCCTATCCTCACAAATAAAACACTTTCGAATTTATAATTTATCCAGCATTTCTCAGTGATTAGCTTTAGAATATTAGATTCTAAAAAGGGAATAGGCAGCCTTTTAATGCTGAATATACAGATTGCACGTAACTGTTCGGTCAAACCAAAATCACAATCAAAGAATGACTGAAAAATTAGACAAACAGTTGGGAAAATATGTAAAAAAATAATGAAGATTAATATATTACCTTCTAATTTTATGAAGTGACAAACTCTGTACAAAGAACATACTTTCATTGTGCAATTACTTGTGCAATATTGCAATAGCTAAGGTAATCTTGTGCTATTTGCTCTGTAGAAAAATTCCATTTGAGGATTCATGAGTTTTTTCATATTTGTCAAGCAACTAGAGTCAGGAATTTCTACAGATCTTATGTGTACCAGAACTCACATTAAGAGATGACTGAGTAAAAAATAGTTACAGGCTGTTTTTTCCCCCAGTTCAGCCTAAATCATCCTGCCTATGTGGCAAGTCTTTTCCAGTTCAGAAGCTGCAAATCAGGAACAAGATGCGGGCGGTAAATCCCAGGAGATTCAAAACAACGGTAATTGTCTTAGTTTTGCATTCTCACATTTCTCTAGGTCCAGAGAGCAATCTGAGTTAGACTACACATGCTCCAGAGGTCCCTTCCAACATGTGCTATACTATGATCTGCAGTCGTAGCACTAATGATGGTTGTATTTAAAGATTTCTTATAGGGATGTTTCTGGGCTCATTTTTGGCTCTGCAACTCCCACTAATTTTGGTAATGTCATACTCACACACTGTTATGCAGGAAGTGACGTTTGGCCCAAAACCATTTCTGCACTCCTACTGGAATACACTGAAAATAAACACTAGAAAAAAACTGTACTCAAATTAATTTTATTAGCTCAAAGATCTGTGAAAATGAAATCCATATGCCAAGAGTCCCTTATATGTAGTACAAACTGATGGGTACCATTTTAGGTGTATCACATGTTTTCAAAACTAAAAATCTAGTGACAAAGAATGCAAACATGAAACAGGAATACTAAGCAACATGCAATGCTTTAAAAAGTCATAAAGTCTATAAAACTTTACAAAAAATTCACTAATTATACTGAGACATCCAAAACCTATTATTAATCTGGCAAGTGCAAAGAACAGTTGCAACAACTTAGAACCATTTCAATTGCTGGTAACACTTTGCATACTTCCCTGTATTTCAGAGCCAGATCCTACAGTATCAGTTCCAGAGCTAACATTTACTGCCTGCAGTCTACTTTTGTCTCCTCTCACTCCAATACTTGGAGTTGCTGTTTCATTTGCTACAGGGATGTACTTCTTAGAGGAAGAATTTTTGCTTTTTTCACTAGAAATATCACTGGATATCCTGCTATCATCACTTTTGATTTGTACACTGGAATCAGAAAATGAATGCATACTGGTAGCCAACTGTCTTGCTGAGTGACGTCCTTTTGCATGTTCATTTTGTTTGACTCTTCTTTCAGATAATACTGGAGTACTACTTCGAGGTTTATCCTCTTTATTTTGGTTAATTGTTTGAGCTTCATTTTCCTTCCATGAACCTGGCTGGTACTGCTGTCCAGCAGCCTGAAGTTCCTGTATTTCTCCAAGTGATGAAAAAGTATTATTCACAACCATCTGGGATTGAAAAGTGCTAGGAAGAGAAAGTTGCATGTCCCCAGCTCTGTTCTGAAACAAAAGATTCCAATGAAGAAAATGAGGCAACTAGAGAAAGCAAGCCAGTTTTGCAACTGCCATATATAATGGAGTCTGCAGAGCAAAATACAGTCTTTAACATAGTTAAGATGCAGAGGTAACAGCAATTGCACAATCTTTATCACCTTTCAAAACAAGTATCTGAAGATTGCTAGGGTGATAATGACACAGAATAGGTACATTACAATTTCACATCTAGCTTGAAATTAATACTACAGAGATGTGTCAGTTACACAAAAGCAGCCAAAACTTAAACATGTCTATCATTCTGAAATACCTGCCATTCCTTATGTTTACTAGCAGTTCACAGGAGTGTAGTCCCCACACTCTATGCCACAACACCTAGCTGCTTCAAGAACACAAACTAATCACCAATACTAGGAGATAAGAATGAGAGTCCTCAGACTGCAAAACTGGGCATTCTCTCCACACTGTTAAAACAACCCACAAATTTCCAGTGTCGTATTTAAGGAGCTCATGTATTCTTGAGGAAATTAGAACAGTTAGAGGGGAAGACGTTGGATTTAAGAAACACAGGTGAGTGCAGAGTGATTCTTGGTATGACAGTTTTATTCAACTTGGACATAGCTATAGGCTGCCAGTATCTAAATTTTTAATAGCCTTTAAAAAAGCTTGGCTTTTTTTTTTTTCTTTCTTACAGGAACTTTAATACCTCCTTTGAAAAATCCAGAATTTACTTTTAACTGACAGAGTAGGACCTAAAACCTTATGCAATATTTACAAACACTACAAATATGTAGTTGTCTGAAACTCATGTCATGGCCACACAGACACGTATCAGGACTGGACATACATGCTGCAATTACTTGTAAGATAATTTGTGATTTTCAGAAGGTACATTGTACAGCCTTTCCTAGAAGACTAGGTTTCTTAAAAACACTATACTTCATTATTAAATGTTTCTAAGAAACCTAGTCATGGTATTTTCCAATTTTAGTGGATGCATACCACTATTGGAACTTCTATTTCAGACTAGGAAACAACACAATTACCACCAAAGTTTAATACATTACAGAATACTACGGTTTGTGCTCCAAGTGGTAAACACTTTAAAAGCTTACATTAACCATTGAATTATTATGATCTGTATAAATGCAGCTACAGTAAATGGCTGCAGTAATAACTTCATGAATCAGAGGGGGATTAACAGCTGAAAAGTATATTAAAGAGTATCAAGTAGAATTGCCTCTAGCATTCCTTCTAGACTTACTTTGCTATTCTGGGTATGTTCCTGTCTTTCTTCTTCAAAAGACTTCTCCTTTACCAGGTTCACAGGCTTACTGAGAGTAGAATTCATTTCTGAATACCCCAAAACACCAAAATCTGATTGGTCTATCCCAGCTAATACAGCAAGTTGTCCAAGCCTGTAAAATAAAGGTTTAATAGAAAATGACACAAGCAATTCTTACTCTTTGAAAGACTAAACTTTTAAAACCAGAAGAAGTAGAATCTGTTTCAAGCTTTGAACATAGTTTTCTATTATTTTATGAGAAGCTCAAAGTATCATAACCAAGATGAAAACAAGTTAGCTAAAGGTATTTTCTTGTCTTTGCACAAACTAGCCTGCAGATTCAAAGAAAATATTACAAGGCTGAGAATGAAGCTTTCCTAGTTCTCACTGAACTCACCTGCAGCTTGGAAGTCGGCCAAACCAACCACATGTGGGTTTTAAGCCACAGTAAGAGGTGAGAAGTTGCAGTCATTAACCGATAGCACAGCATACGACAGATATATAGAAGCTTACTGAGAAAAGCATTCTTCATGATTGGGATTCTGTAACTTTCAGAGCAGCTCCTTATTGCCATGAACAGACATAGGCATGAAGAATTTTTTTTTCATGCAGTGAAAATGCATTTTTGCCTTCCTGAGAAGTTTGAAACTCCTGTTGTAATGGCAACTCTACAAACTGATTGTCACAAAATTAGAACACAGCCTCAGGATGAACCTCATAGTAAGTTAGAATCATTGAATCACAGAATCATTAAGGTTGAAAAAGACCTCTTAAGATCATCAAGTCCCACCATTAATCTAACACTGCTAGGTTCACCACTAAACCATGTCCCTAAGCACCACATCCAGATGTTCTCTGGACACTTCCAGGGATGGCCATTTCACCACATCCCTGGGCAGCCTGTTCCAATGTCTGACCACACTTCCAGTGAAAAAAATTTTCTAATATCCAATCTAAACCTCACCTGGCACAACTTGAGACTATTGTCACTTAGGTCCCAAGTTATACCACTACAATTTGGAAGTGGGAAATAGGGAGGGCAAATAAAATCTTCTGTGATCTTCTCTGAATACATGGAATAGACTACAATATATATTCGTATCATTCCCTCCTTGGGGATGAAACTGCCATGCTTGGTCATACAAGCTTTACAAATCAGGTTTAAGCTGAAATTCTTTGAAAAATGGGAAGGATGAACCATCCTCTCACAAATTGCACATACAGTGGTAACACAAACTTTAATCCATACTCACTACTACTACTAACAATAAATCCAGACTTTAAATAAATAAATAAAGGCTGAAGATTCATCCATCTAGATTTCCATACTTCAATTAGTGAATGGACAGCACAAGATAAGAGGACACTTTCTGAAGGCAACTCAATTTTGAGCCTTTCATATTGTGGGAATGCTAACAGCCAAAGGTGATTCACTGAAGGCTTGGAAACTTGCTTTACTAGAAGCTTTCTACTCTTTCGGAATTGGCTTCTTGAAAGCCTTTCCCAAAGACAGATACATGAACTCAGCTGAACAGTGCCTAGATCGTGTTTCTGCCACTAGGAAAAGACTAAACAATAGGGACATGGCTAATTCCTCTGCTCTCTGAGAGTACAGACCTAGAAATCTGGTGGGGTAGAAGGCAGCATACTTCACTGTGAGGATAACCGTGGAAAGATCTCAGGAAAAACAGCAAAACTTAAGTAAAGTGACAACCTACCCAGCATCTTTAAGGAGGTCTAAGAATGCATGAAACTTTTGAAAAGAGTTCTCAATGCTGCCTAGAACACCTTCATCTTCCAAAATCAAGCTGGTTACTGACTGTGCATGAAGAACCTCCAACAGGGAGATATTTAGATTCCTTAATCTTGCATTTTCAATTTCTGTCTATACAGGGGGGGAAAAAAAAAAAAAGAAGAAATTTCTTTAATTTTCAGTTTAAAAGACCCCAAAATATCAAACCTCACCTTTGTGTGCCTAAACAGCAGCATCATAAAGAGGAATAGCCGAAATAACTTATGTAACAAGATGCAGAATCTGCTGCACCCACAGTTTCAGGGCACTGTTACAATGAGCTCTGCATAGGTCTGCTTATGCACAGCTGCAGTTCTATGCTACCATAGATATTCCAGCAGGCACTCAAAACCATTGGCTCAGCACTGTCTTCAGTATGTACAGGACGTTACAGAGCAAGTACAAGCAGAAGAATTTAGCTTTCACATTGTTTTACTTTGCATGTATTATATGACATGTTAACACCAAAGAGTTTATTTTACTAGTAAAAAAACCTTTATGAAGGCCAATGTCCTTATATTCACCCCTCTGTATCATGGGGAATGCATTCTCGTGTTATCTCTTCCCTGCATTATGCATCCCAAAACTGAAAGTTTAATGTGATTCCATTTTTCTCCACATCAACCATTAATCAAATCGATGATGAAACTGAAAACTGCATGATAACTGCAAGATATACAAGGTTTTGTATTTGAGGGAAGCACTAACTCACTCATTTAACATTACAGCTATGCAATCAAGTACTACCACAGGCTTAAGATTATGTAGTGCACTGTAGGTGATAAACAAGCATCAAAAAGAAACTATTTTAGAGATTACTGCTACTTGGTTTAACACCTTTTCCTAGGAGATGGGTTAAGTCCAACCAGCCTAGCCTTGATAGAGAAAGATTTCTTGTAGGGGGTGTTTAGCCTAAAAAGCATTTAAGTATCTAAACAACAGATACCCAACAGAGCCCACTGGTGCACATAACATTACAGGAAGATGGGGACAGTCACAGAAGAGGACTGCAATGAGCCTTGAGAAGTGCAGAGTCCTTTGTGGGTATCTGCTCCCTGTACTGTGGGGTACCACTTGTTGCTCATATTTCAGAGGGTATCACTACTTTCACTCCCCTCCAAATCACATGTAAAGACCAAATCCATTTTGTTTACACTACCTTACACTCAAGTATCTTACAAAAAATTCTGCTTATTCATGCCGAAGAATATTTTTAGGTCAGCAACAGCAGACAGAGGGGAAACAGACCTCACAATTTAACTGTGATAAGCAGTTCAGTTTCATCAAAGCTAAACTGCACTTCACAACAACCGACATGCAGAAAACCATCCAAAATGGTTACTGCCTGCAAAAACAAAACTTAAAAATCAAAGATACAGAATAAAGCAAATAGAAAACAGTTGCGACAAACAGCTTTTCAGCACAACAGATTTAATCCCTTTCTTGAGAAAAACAAGTATCAGGATGTCCCATATCGTAAGTATTTCAGAAAATGAATAAAACAGGTTGAAAGAGTAGCTTGAGCTGGAGTTCAAGGCTCTGGAACAGAATCAGTAGAACAAACAAATGTTACTAAAGACAGATTTCATCATTGCCTTTAGACTAGTAAACGATCCACATGACTTTGAACTGAAACTCTAGAAGCTACCACATTAGTGGTCATTGATAATTACT
Organism: Coloeus monedula; assembly: GCF_965178545.1. Taxonomy (NCBI): domain Eukaryota; kingdom Metazoa; phylum Chordata; class Aves; order Passeriformes; family Corvidae; genus Coloeus; species Coloeus monedula. The sequence continues at coordinate 42,407,995 of NC_138822.1, read as the reverse complement.
CCTAATTAAGCAAGATGATTGTTTGAGCAGTGCCTCGTAAAGATCATTAATTGTTAAGTATCTTTACCTCTAGTAATCGTTCCTCAGCCTTTACTCTAGCTTCTTGTTCTTCCTTTAGTTTTCCCAGGCATTCTTCCAGCTCTATCTATCAAAACACAGATAAACTAGAATGAAATTTATCTCAAAATGTCAGACTAACATGCAATTAAAAAAAGCTCAACATGTCCAATTAACAACTAGCACATGGCATTCCAAACATATCTTCTTCAAAAATACAAGACAGAGGTCTACCCGTACATAACTCTTGGATGCAAAATATTAAGACAGAAAAATAGAAGGAAGTGTGATTCACTTAACAGATTTGTAAGATTGCAACAGATAACATGAAATTAGAGCCCAAGTTTCTTGGCCTATGATATAAGCATCAGGAATGAATGCTCTTCTTTACTTCCCTTCACTTTTTCAAGCATAATTTTTAACTAAATGTCTACATCATCAAAAGCTCATATTGGGCTCTAATAAGAAGTACTTAGCAGCCATATCTAGATTTTCCAACTACAGTCTTTATCCGGGATTTTATTCCTTCTTACGGCAGTAAGAAGACAAAATTCCAAAGAACTGTACTCTCAACAGTAAGAATACAAAATTCTGGAGTCTAAGAACTGGACTCTAACTGGTTGCACTTAGTTCTTCAGTAAAAAGTTTATCACAATTCCAAGTTTAGTGTTGAATTAACAGGAACAAAAACAAACCCAAAACACCTAATAAATATATCCTAGTCTTATTCATGAGATGCCTAAACTTGTATTTTAACTATTAGTTCTAAGTAGTAAATCTCAGTTTCAGTAAGAGTAGACAGAATTTGCAATACCACATTTTCCTGCATCCCAGCAGAGCATTATCATCTTTAATTACACCATCTGAACTGGAAAAACAAGCAAGAATTTTTTTTCTTGCACACCTTAACAATCTTCTGGTTCAAAAGGTGAAAACTGTTCTAATTATCAGGCTATTCTATTTTTCAGAGGGTAGACTATATGAATTAACAGTATACAGAACTTCTTCCCTTTCTCTATATACTTCGTATACAGGCACACATATGTAAAAGGACACAGCTTTTTGAACACCCCGTATCAATCAGTTCTAAAGAGAATCAAAGATTCAAATAGTACTGAAACAGTTTGTTTACTATCAAAAGCTTATTCAAGTGCCTATCACTGCACTTCATATAAGCAATCAGGTGAGAGGACTGGTATGCAACAGAATACATAGTAAAAATAGTCCTTCTACAAATGCAAAAAGGTGTTATAAGTTGCAAGGTACTTTTGCAACTGATTCAAAGATGCAGGTTCTAGAACACTCTATATATAGCCCTCCCAGTGACAACCACTTAAAGTGATGATTATGGGTCTGTCACTACTCCAGTGAAGCACACTGCTAAAATCCCCAGACTAGCATCAACCATGCAAATGCTGCAAGTAGAAAGCTAGTCATATCTTCATCAGACTCATACTTGAGCTACACATGCAGAAGTCAGAAGGTATAGGAAAAACACATTTCAAAGACACTTTTTCGGAAGAGATTTAGCACTATCTAAGGTGCAGGCACAGGGTTGGGGGCAAATATCTAAGGAGAACCATCCACAAATACCGCAATCTTACTGCCATTTACCTTAGATGTGGAAGTAATGGGAGCTATAAAACCTCTAAGAGACACACAAGCACAGCACAGAAAGCAGCAACCATAATGTTCCACACTGACAACTTGACATGTAACCTTGAATCCTACAACCTAGCTTAGAAGATCAGTCACAGCTATCACAGACTGAAGAATTCTTACCTTTCCATTTACAGTACCGGTGCATGCATATAATTATTTGTATTTTAAAGTTTCTAGGATGTAGGCTAGGAATTCTACTTTAGAAACCATAGTTCTATAGTATTTTTGTTGTGGACAGATTTTAGGTAATTTTAAAGATGAAAGCACTGAGCTTTATCTTCAAATTGCTGGTTTGTAATGTCAAAGGTCAATGGCTTAGAAGTTATCAAAAGATCATAATATTTTAAACAGAAATGTAGATGCTTTGTAGTAATGTTTAAACTTGATTTATCACACTCTAGATGTACATAGTATTTCATGGTTATGGGCTGACTTCATAACAAAATTGAATACTGCAGCTGCATCTCCTCATAAGCAGCATCAAAGACAGAATTTAAAGGAACTAATCTGTCACCATTACAAGTATATGTACACTTTAATCTTTAATTTGCTTTTAAGAAATTCACTAGTTGACACAATGCCCCAGTCTTTGTGAAGAAAAAAATTACTTAAATATATCAGAAAGCTAAATGTACATCCAAGCTACAAGCCTAAGCCTTCAAGTATTACAGCCCAGATAGATTTTAAGATGAAACTGAGTACCAAAAATACAGACACCCCTCAGAACTACCATAAGCAGTATGTCTGTTCAACACTACACAGAAGTATAAAACTGAAGTTTAAAAACTAAATTATATTTTTAAAAATTTAGTAACCAGTTAGCCATGTTCTTCTACTTGACTGCATCATACTTTTTAAAAAAAAACAGTTACAGTGCAATCTCTACTTCCCTGTTAACTAGATTAAGGGTGAAGTTCACCATTTAAATCCCTAGCTAAAATTTAAAAGTATGGGAGTTACCTCAACTACACACTTCATCAAAACCAACTCTGACATTTGATTCCCTCTAGTGGAAGGAATGAATATTTATCAGTTCTTGTTTTTCATTTAAACAGAAATTAGGCTTTCATTAGCCAAGGCTTTTTTTTAATGAAAACACAACTAAGTAATATTTGCTTCATTTAGTAGTATGCCAGAAGGATGTAGAGAAGTTCTCCAACACTTGCATACTTAAGTGAAAGTCTTGTCATTAGTCTCATCAAGAGATATTTGGAGAGCTTTTCTGGCAAAGCAGCAGTTTAAGAACTCCCACTTCTTAACTGTTTATTCCCATTCTGCATTCCCATCATTGTACTAACACAACCTGTTGTCCCACTTTACTGAAAGGCCTGCTACCACCAAATACACTGGACTACTTTTCAGTTGGATCAGTTCTTCAAAGCAGCTCCCCTTGCAAGCTGCTGTGCAGTAAGAGCTGTTTAATGGCAGTACCAAATTAACAGAGAAAAAGGTGTACTCCGGTTCTGAAGTACACCCAAGCACATCAACCAGTGTGAGTTGTTAAGCTAGCTGAACACTGTCCTGGAAAAATACCACAGACTGGTTGAGGCTGGAAGGGAACTCAAGCAGGGCTACCTAGAGTAAGCGTCCCAGGACCGTGTCAGGATGGTGTTTTTAGTATCTCTTAAGGACAGAGATGCCGTAACAGCCCTGTGGAACAAGTGCCAGTGTTCAGTCACCCTCACAATGAAAAAGTGCTTCCTGATGTTCAGAACCTCCAGCGTTTCAGCTTCTGCCTAATGTGTCTCTCCCTTCACTGGGCATCAGAGAAAAGAAATGCGCTCCATCCTATTTGCACCCTCCCTTTGGGTATTTATCCCTCCTTGAGCCTTCTTTCCTCCAGACTGAACAGTCCCGGTTCTTTCCTGGAAGAGGTGCTTCAGTCCCTTAATCATCCTTGGGGCTCCTTGTTGGACCTTCTCCAGTTTGCCCATGTTGCTCTACAACTGGGGAGCCTAGAGCTGGACACAGTACCAGGTGTGGCCTCACCAGCAGAGAGGAAGGATCACCTCCTTCAGCCTGCTGGTGATACTCCTCCTAGTGGAGTCCAGCATACCATTCACCTTCTTTGCTGCAAGGGTACACTGCTGGTTCATGCTCAACTTGGTGTCCACCAGGACCCCCAGGGCCTTTTCTGTCGTGCTGCTTTCCAGATGGTCTCCCTCGGCATATATTGCCACTTGGTGTTGTTCTTCCATCCCTGTCCTGGTGCAGGACTTTGCATTTCTCCTTGTTTAACTACATGAGTTTTCGCCATATTAGCAAGTTGAATCAACTTGTCTTGTTATCAGAGAAACATGAAGAAAGGCACACGAGAAAAAGACTGAAGCAAGAAATGAAAAGGCACTAAGTGACAGAGGGGAAATAGACAATTCAGTGGTGACAATTTGATAGTTTGAGTCTGCCATAATGTGAAGCCTGCTTTGTGTCAAAGTAACAGACACAACAGGTGAGGCACAGAATCCGGGGCAGATTGCTTAAACAGTGCTATCTGATAAGCAACCATAGCCTAAAAAAGTATTTTGGTTTTCAAATTCAGAAAGTCAGGAAAATATGGACCTTCACAAGCACACAAAAATCAAAACCAGTTTTGGGGTAGGTTGCCAAAATTTGTGGATTTCCTTCCAAGGAAGTTTAAATTAATAACCAATGGTCTCTTCCTTACAGCTGCCCTCCATGTAGTACTACAGCTAACAATGAAGTAACAGGTCAGTATGACAACCCTTCCCCAAAGCACAACATACTGCCTGCCTCTTCTCTGTGTCCTGAATATAATCTTCTTCCCTCTCCAAACACCAAGAATAAATACATCAAAAGTTTCCTGAAAGCACAGTAGATCCTGCATAGAAGTTTTTGGAGCAATTTGCATATAACATGGAATTCTATGATTTCAGACACAGCACTCTTGGAAAGAGTCTTGAAGCCACCACACAACACAACGTCAATATATTGCACACTAACAGTAAAAGCTGCTACACAACTTTTAAGTTCCAGCAACTTGTGAAAACCTTGAAATCTTCCCAAACAAAAGTTCTAGAGGGAAGAAGGTCTAAAGAAAAATTTAACATCAGCTGAAAAGGCTGGTAGTTATTTATGCAGTATTTGTACAGACATTTTGCGTCCCACAACTTGATCCCACCCTAAACATTCCCACTACTGACAGACCTGCAGCAAGTTAAAACTTAACTTCACTCCTCTTACACGAAGACAGGTATACAGTCCAATATTTACACATATGAACAGTACATTCATCCAGTGTGGTGCTCAGACAACAACCACCAGAACCAGACTGACTGTAAATCTTATTTACAGAAGTAATCATTGGCTTCTCCAAAGAGAATTCAAATCTTAAGATTTGAATGTTCAGAAACAACTCAGCTATTCTGCCTGAGGGTGTTACTCTAAAATAGTGCTACATTACCTTAGCAGCACTGAGACACTGATATATACCTTTTTTCTACCCCTTTCTTTTATAAAAACACTCCCAGTCAAGATATTTGCAGAAATAGTCCATTTCACTACTGCTAAGTTTTTTAAGTATCAAGGAAGTAAAAGGAATAATAAAAAGGAGATGAAAAAGGTTTACTAGGCTCAATTATAAAATGTAATTCAAATGCTTTCAGCTATTTTTTGTAATTATTTTTACACAACACTCACTGTATGTGGATGCTAAAAGGCAGGAGCAGAGGAATTTTCCAGCTGCTGAAGCATTTGTAAGTTTTTCCTTTCTCATGCTTTAGCTGAGAAACAGAGAAAGTTTGGTAAACTATCCACAGGTGCAGGCTGTTGTGAGAATAGTGGAATTGTTTTCAGTCTTGTGAGAAATGTATTTTGAAATGGGTGGTTATACCACTCAGCCACTCACTGTGGTGGGTGGCTAGTCAAGGGGCCAATCATGTACTTTGTCTTTTGCGATCCATGATATAAAAGATGGGGTTTTGGCATCAAAGGGGTCTTAGCTCTGCTTCGGCCATATCATCTGACCTGGACTTATGTAATGATTTCACCGTCTCTCTAGGGATAACAGCAACAACTATATATTAGCTTTTGTAAATAAAATTAAATTACATTTATAAAGGAAATACTTGGAAGAAAATACTGCAGGCAGTAACACTGATCAAAAGATCTGTGCGCTATGATTCAAGACTGGAACAGAGCAATTACACATCCTGCAGCTGTATTAAGTTATTCTGAAATCCTGCTCCAAAACTGGTTATTTATTTAATTACAATTTTCTGAATAAAACATGGTTTAATTGGCAAAATTTGCCTTTATGGAGTCTAAGGCACTGAATATGCTTCTTACCTGTAACTGTTGATACTGTGCTACATCAATCTTATCCAATGATTTTGCCAAATCAGGCTGGTGGATAACATCCTCTAAATCTTCTGTGTCTTCAGTTTCAGATGTAGAAGCACTTTCTACTGTCACTTTCACAGGACCACCTGTCTAATTACACCAGAAAAAAAAACATGCCCACTCATAGCATTACAATGTGTAGCAAAAATCAAAGACTAATCATAACAAAAGCTTAATTTAAATACAGTCGTTGCCCAACCATACAACTTTGAAATAAATTTGCACAAAACAATATTAAAAAAATCAATCCTATATGTGCCTATATTGCATATTTCTGATGAGGATTTTGCAGCAGAATTGGCCTCTTCAAGGCACAGCCAGGGCTACCCCATGCAGAACATAGCCATTCCCAGCTGGCCCATTGCAAGGTAAAAAACAGGCAGGCACAAGAGGTGGGAACAAAAAGAGTGAGAAGAAGCAGAGGGAACATCAGGCTGGAAGGAGGAAGAGGTGTTCCATGGTGGAGCCAATACCCTCACTCCAGCCAGGAAAGACCCACGTCAGAGCAGAGGGGTGGGTCAAAGGAGCTGTTGCCCTTGGGCATCCTGTGCCAGCCCATGTTTTACCAAAGCACTGCAGTCCACGTGAAGCCTATGCCAGAGAAGAGAGTAACTGCTGGCTTCCTTCGCAGCCATCAGATCCTTCTGTGATGGAAATGATATGCACAGGAAAAGGAAGAAAGACCGCGATTTTTCTTCTCCTGCTGGTAAGTTTACTAAAGCAGCTCATGGGCAGGTGCAAAGACAAGTATATAATCCAAATTCAAGACAGAAAAGATGGTGCAGAGAAAAATGCTGTTAGTTGTTCTTATTGCTTACGGAGGGGAGGGATAGTGCCTATACTCCAACTCACTTGCTCATAGGACTAGGAAACCAAAATACACAGACATAGAAATGGAAGTACTAAGTATCAAAGAAGCTTCAACGAAATGCTGATGTAAACTATTTTTTTGCACTTTTATGAGTGTGAATCTTTGAAAGTATGTTCCAGTCTTAACTTTCAGACAGTGAGATTCTGTTGAGAGCACCTTTCCCTTTTTTCAGACCCTTACCCACGAAAACCAAAACCACTGTGTGAGAGAAACAGTACCTGAATCTTCACTGGCAATTTCCCAGCACAATCCATTGCCCCGCCTCTAAAGCTAGGAAAAAAAACCCAAAACAATACTTTTGAGGAAAGTAAGTTTATAATGTTCCAAACATAGGATTCTAGGACAGACGAACCAGTAAGAGTATAAAGAGCATCAGATACTGCACTATATCTCTTTAAGCCTCATTACATTCTCATTTTGTTCTATTAGTACCCCCTACTTAATCATGATTTAGAGCAAACACTACTGGATGCAAACATTAATATCTTCAATAGGCATCTTACTTAGTTAATTATTTTGAACTAAAGTCAACAGGAGAATTTGGTGTTCAGCATTTTGAAAAGCAAGCTTAATAACTACAGTTACAATAGAGAATTAAGTAATTTTTTTTTTAAATAGTTATATAATCTCCATTTTGAGAGGCCAAGGGAATAGATTTAAAAAAAACCAAAAACAAACAAAAACTGTTTCAAAATACAGCTTCCATGTGTAATTTTTGTTCAGTTTTATTTTAATTTACAGGACTTAGATGATCACAATAATTATACTAGTATTGGGTAAGTGAACCAGAAAGAAGAGGCAGAAAAATACCTAAGCACCTTGAACTGGATCTCAAATCAACTATACTACAAGTTTAGAATACTAACTTGCCTCTTCAGCTACGATACATCTGAAAAATCATTATTAACACAAGAACAAACAGACAAGGTAGGTTGGGTTGTGGTGGGTTTTTTTGCAGCATAAGAATATTCCTACAGCTATCTTTTTTTTTTTTTTATTTTTAATACTTCCTAGAGTAGAATTTATGAAAAATTCTCAAAATTTATATGAACAAAAAATTATGATGACATTCTATGTAACTTTCAAATTGTATTAAAAAGCTAACATTGTTCTCTACTATATTTATCATGCAAATTTTATGCCTTAGTATTTTCCCTTGTATTATGAAAGCCTCACCTGCATCTCTTTGCACGTTCTGCAGTCCGCCAAGGAAGGAAGCCTTTTGTGCCTGGTGCCAGTGGTTTTGGTGAGTAACTCTCTCTCACAGAGGAATTTTTTTTCACAGGACTTACAGATTTTTTAGATGATAATCCTGGATTGAAGAGCAAAATCAGAAGAAAAGAGAATTCATTATACCTATTTATTCACATACAAATTCACAGCTTACTGTTCATAAAATTTCCTATGTAATAATAAGGACTGTAGGAAATCTGCCGTTCAGTCTAATTTTGCTGAAGCATCCAAAAACTTGCAATTAGAAGCTGGTATACTTACTTGCTGTTGATGCAAGTAAGACAAGCTGGTTTTCAAAAAACGAGGTGAAGTTTTGTAGTGGAAGAGGTTTATTCACATTACTAATTTCATATACCTAATTCCATTGTCTCACATCAGAGTTTAGACAGTCCACATAGACAGTAAAGGAATCTATGTGCTTCAAATTGCCTGCTAGTGGCTGTAGAGTTAAGAACACTGTTTTATTTATGGACAAAATAATTAAAAATAAAGCTGATACTCATGCAGATCACTCGTTGAGGACACCAGCAATCTCTTCCCTTAAGAGGACTAATAAGAAAAAGTAGGGTTCACTGGTTTGGTCTTTTGTTGCTGTTTAAATCATACAACATCAAAGTAGACTCAGCAAAGAAACCTTATGTGGATGATCACTCTATCTCATGCTCTCTCTAAGTCAGAAACAGTAAGTCCAGAAAACTAATCACCTAATATTTCCTACAGTTAAACTAGTGAGAACTCAGGTTATTGTTTCTCTGAGATCAATAAAAAAACTGATTTTGCAATGGTATAGAAATGAGTAATTTAGGCAATGGGATTCAAAATTTCAATTCATTCTGAACATAATAAACAGCATCGTTTTCATCTCCTGACTCCCTCCTCTGCTTAAAAAAAAAAACCCCAAAACACATAAAAAACCCACACACAATGAACAACCCCAAAACAGAAAAAAACCAAACAACAAACCACAAAACCCTCCACAACCACATTTGCCAGGCATTTTTTCCTCCCACCACCACCACCACCCTGATCACCAGAGTTAATTTGTACAAAGACTTCTATTTGATTTATGCTTACCTCTCTGCTTCCAGATAACTAGAGCGAAGATGAGAGACAGTGAAATGTATTACACTGAAATTTTTAGTAGCTTACTGAAAAATGTTTAGTGTATTGCAGCTATCAATACTTAATTATAAATACTCAAGATATCAATGTTATTTTAAACATACTATTTATAGTTTTACATGAAGTTTTTAAAAAAATCTTAGAACATTTTGTACATCAGTTAAAAAAGGCATGTTTGTTTGCTCTGGCAGAGGACAGCCTGCTACAGAAAGATTACAATAGCAGGAGAATTAGACAACTTACTACTGCCAGGCTTTGCAGAAGGGAAAGCCTGTGGGGAGACAGAACAAATATGTGCAATGCTTCCACACATTTTAAAGTCAGCTTATCCTACCATTTTTTTCCAGCCACGTATCTAGCAGCACGAAAACCAAAAGCAAGTTTCCTACAGATACCAATGATGATAAAGGACACACTATAGAATTAGGAAGAAGTGGATTTTTTTTTTTTTTGAGACAAGTGTACTGTAAAACACTAAGATTTAGACATATCATACATTTTATAATTAAAGTTCTTAAGCAGTAAGACAAAATTTTCTAGAAAATATTTACTATAGCCAGGAAAAACAAAGAATTACCAATACGAATAGTAGCTTTTCCTTTCCGACCACTTCCTAGGACAATAGTTCTTTTCTTTGGCTTAGTTTTCAAAGCATCTTTGGAAGACGGAGATATCAGCCACTTATACTGGAATTTGGGGGTTTTTTTAAGAAAAATAAATCAGTTTAGTTACTGACAGTTGAAGAGGTGCTCATTTAAAATTAGAGGGGATTTGTCAGATATAGAGAACACTGCTATTTACATAAAAGTTAATAAATTGTAGAATCAAGAAGAAACAGTCTCACAAAGCCCAAATTCAAACACAGATAATAGCCTACATTACCAGAAAGTGTTTCCAAAACACCGCTATAATATCCGATCTGATATTATCCTTTCCCTGTGCAAAACACTTCTCCTTTTATAGCAAAAAATCCCCAGCATCAACTCTATAAAGAGGCAACCCTGGCTTCTGCACTTCATTCTCAAAAAACTGGCTTGATAGGAATGACTGGCTCAGGCTAAAGCTCTCCAGAGTAATAAAAACTTCCTAACATGATTTTGTATTACTGATAAAGTCAGTATTTTAAAAAACATGAAGTTTTATTTTTCCTGCCTGTAATGAAAATTCATCCTTACAAAGTAAAAGCCCCGAACTAAAATTAAGAGACAGCGATGATCAAAGGTCACAGCTGTTCCTCAGACTTCATTTCCTTACAGCAACAGCTCTGTTCCTAAAGGTTCCCCTTGTCCTGATAAGAAGTTTAATTCCTCCTGGTAGATACTCTTAAATTACCCTGCACTTTTCAGTGTGCATCACTAGCACAGGGTCTAGTGTTGAAGCAGCCATTGAAGGAAATACAGATGACACTAACACAAAGCATGTCTCAGCTAGCCCTAAATCCCACATCAGAGTACTAGGAACAGTATGCCAGAGTTATTCCCATCTAAAGCATCAGAATGATTAAAATGTCATTACTGTGCTCTAACTAACCAAGTTTAATCCAAATTTATCATTGTCAAGAAAGACATTTTTTTCTTCACTTTGGACTCAATTAATCCTCATATAAATTTTGCTGCATCTACAGCTGGATCTAGCCCCTGTGCAAGTAAATTTATCATTTAAACTAAAACACACCCAGAAAGAGTAAAATTAAATTGTAGGCTTTTAAGAGCAAAAGTAATTTTGTTTTACTAGACACCTAAAAGGGCAGCTTTACTACATTAAACCTAAAGTTCATCTAGCCCATAGCCTGTCTCATCTGGGTGCCTACTGCTGTTGCTATACAACAGCATCTAAGCATAAAGACAGCCAGATATAAAATGTGTTTTGAAAGCATCCTATTTTGTAGACACATTCAACTGATTTTCCTTCAAGCTATTCAGTCTTTCACAAACTACAAAAACTTTCACCACCTATTACACTCAGTCATATCTATGATTACAATCCACTATACTGCTACACAGTGCTGCTAAAAAAATACGGCTTTTGTTTTAGCTGCCCGTCAAATTTTACGGCCTCAATTAGCAGTATACAACTCTTCTTGCAAACCTAAAAATCCAGCCCAGAAAGCAGTCAACTACATGCTACTGAAAAACAACCAACCAGTTTTTACACAAAGCAGGATGAAAGGAAAGACAGCTGTGCCTGGTGGAAGATGCAAAGCTACTTAGAAAGCTGGTGGTCAGTATTTCTTCATTCATGTTGTTAATGAAGTACAAGGAATCACTAGCACTGCCAATAAAACTTAAGATACCACACTAACTGGTTGAATACAAAACTAATGTCTTGAATCAAGTGATCTTTTAGCATATGGGAGATTCCCCAGAGTTGTTTCTTTCCACGGTTTGTCTTTCCTATTATCTTTAGCATTTCCAGGCAGATGTTATTTTCAGGTGATCCCTGTGACATTTTGCAATTGTTGATTGCCAAGCAGAAAGAGTACTTCTTCACAACCAACCTCAACTTCCCAAAAAAAAGGTCTTCTAGAGATTGAAGTGGGGAACTGTTTTAATCCTCCAGAAATTCTATACACAAATTCTGAGTTTATTAGGCAGTCCCTACATATCCACAGCTCTGACCTTATTTAGTCTTTTCAAAAACCAAAAGAGCACTATATTCCAGCACAAGAACTGGGACTGCTGGGACCCCTTTGAGAACTGAATCCAATTTCTGCATGTTTGAACAGTGTATCTAATCATAAATGGTCTAGATATTCTGTTTATGCACATTACTGTGAACTCTGTGTGGACTATTACACAAAGATGAAAGAGGGCACTGTACTTTAACTGAACTCTGTTTTCATAGATGGTTTGCACAGAAAAGGAAAGTCTTCAGAAACTTTAAAAAAATTTTAGTTACAGAAATTAGTGACAAGAAGTAAGTTTCAAAATAAACTATATGTCAAATTTTAAATTTTTGTTTCCTTTACTTTTTAATTAGAAGTTATTATTACCATGTTGACAAGGACACATGTAATAGAAAGCCCTCCAGCAGTCCAGGAGCAATATTCATTTAACATTCCATGGTAATGTCCAAATACACACACCTTTCCATTTTTCTTTCCATTAAATGTATATCCAGATTTTATTACATGTGACAGCTTTAATTCCATAAGAGATCATACAAAAAGCCCAACACAGTAACATGTTCCTAATAGTGGTTTTAGGTTTTCCCCTAGACAGTGTGTTTTATTGGTACTGAGTCAAACTTCTGTTTGTAACTAGAATTGCTGTTTTAAATTAATTTTGAAAAAAGTCATCCACTAAAAAAAAATAAATGCAATGGGAGCTACAAAGAAAACCCCAAACTCATCCCAAAATGCGTAACACATACCTCTGTATCAGCACTATTTCCATTCTTAAGAACTCTTTCAATAATGTTCTTCATCAGGACATGACCTAGAATGAATTAAAATACCTTACTAAGAATTTTCTGTGAGAGACAACTCTTTATGTGAAGAAACAGACCACTGAATAAACAGTACACATTACCTATCCTGCCTGTTTTCCCATTTTAAAAATGGTCAGCCAATTTCTGTGGCATGTTCTTTTTTTTTAAAAAAGCAGTTTACCTTTCCCCATATAGTTACTGAAGAAGAAAAACCCCAACAACCACACAAAAAGGATAAATGCAGACACAGATACATACCAATTAAAGGATTTTTTCTTATGTCAAGTACCACTAAAGTTGTATTCGTTTGAAGAGCATCTAATAATGACCTTGCTCCTTCATTGGATATTCCACACTGCTGCAAATCAAGTGCTAAAATGTTTAAGGAGGAAAAAATAAATCAGTGGAGGTAGTACTGCAATTGGTTAGTAATTTAATTTACTAGCTGATATATAAAAAAACTGATCGTGCTGAAAACCTCCATTTCACAGAACATGAAGCATGAGGAACGAGAACATGATGATAAGACACATACAAAAACCGGAGTATTACTTTCAAAGAAGACAACTAGAACTTTTCAACATTAAGAAATAACTGTTAACATCTGCAGAGGAGGTAATATGCATCACTCTACAACCACTGTGAGCAACCTGTGCTAATGTTCAGTCACCCTCACAGTAAGAAGGTTCCATGATGTTGAGGAAAAACCTCCAGGGTTTTAAACTACCCACTCAGTCTTGCCTTGTCCCCAGGCACCATGGGAAATAGTCTCTCTCAATCTCTTTTACATCCTCCCTTCGGATATTTGTACACCTTGATAAGATCCCACTCTGAGCCTTCTCTTCTCCACGCCAAACAGTCCCAGTTTTCTCAGCCTTTTTTGGTATCAGAGCTGCTTTAGTCCCTTCATCATCTTCATGGCCCTTCACTAGACTCTCTTCAGTAGCTCCAGTTCTCTCCTGTACTGCAGATTCCATGGCCTCACTTTTGCTGAGTAAAGAGGAAGAATCACGTCCCCCAACCTGCTCACAAGTTTCTGCCTAATGCACCCTGTAACTCCACTAGCCCTCTTTGCCACAAAGGCACTTCACTGTTTTCATGGACAGCTTGTTGTCCACCAGGATCTGCAGAGCTGCTTTCCAGCCACACAGCCCCCAACATGTTCTAGTGCATGGGACTACTCCTGTCCAAGTGCAGGACTTTGCACTTCCTTTACTTAAACTCCATGAGGTTCCCATCAGCTCATTTCTCCAGCCTGCTGAGGTCCCTCTGGATGGCAGCACATCCTTGCCTTCCCAGGGATCCAAGTAAGACTGACTGGTCTGTAGCTTCCTGGGTCCTTCTTCCCACACTTCTTGAAAACAGGCATGACATTAGCTATCCTCCAGTCCTCATGCATCCCCTCCTAACCACCATGATCTTTCAAAGACTACTGAGAATAGTCTCTGAGCCAGCTTCCTCAGCACTTGTGAATGCATTCCTTTAAAGCCTATGGCCTGCAGTTTGACCAGTTTGTTTAAGTATTCTCTAACCTGATCCTCCAGTATGGATGTTATCTGTAGACCTGACTCAAACTATAAAACAAAACAATAAAACAGGTATTTGATTCCACATACAAAATGTAACTGGTGCTACTCCAGCACCAGTAGTAATTTTGTATAGATATACTGTACAAAAATTATTTCTAAAAAATACTGAAGCAGTATTTATTATTGTGGGCACAACAGTATTCAGATGCTTCAAAAGAGGAAGAGAGATTTCTTCAGAAAAAAAGAGTACTCTTTCCCACCTACCAAGTGAATTATCCCTCTGGCTGCAACTGCTGTAACCGACAATTTTGTGTCTTCTGCCTGTCACTACTGTATTTTAAGAGATGTAGTAGTGAGATGTAAAGATAGTAGAAAAGGTGGTAGAAGAGACGGAGATACTGAGATCTCCTCGCAGAAATCCTCACAGGAACTATTAATAACCAGATATGAAGTATACGGAGAATGTGCTGGTATAGGCAAAGATCTATGTTATATGGAATATCTCAGTATCTATACATCAATTTATCTATAGTTACTATACAGAAACTCCTGAATTACTCTGCTGTTCATCAGTAAAAAACTTTTTAATACCTTTTAGCCAAAGGTCCTCTCCTAGACAGTCTGCAAAGGCACTTGCTCCTCTATCTCCAACAAGCATGTTGCAGTTCAAAGTAATCCGCCTCAAACCTGACATATTTTCAAGGTCAGGTCTCCGGTAACGTAGGCTTTCAGCCCAAGCTTCACCATGTCTTCTTATTGCCTGGTGCTTTGCAAACAAAGAAGTGGTTACCAAATACAACAGCAAAGCCATTATTGATGACAAGATCACAAGTCACCTTTTTTCTGTAAATCGTGTTCAATGGCTTGCTGGTATAAGAAATACATGCTCGTATATGCACACCATTTGTAAGAAAAGTAACTGATTTTTAAACCTTACTGGTAACTCATATTTGTTCTGACTACATAGTTTGCAATGCAAATTATTACAGTTGGCTACAAAGTATCTTACTACCTTCTTTCGACAGACACTTCCAAGGCACATTGAATTGGAAATACATACGACGAAATTTTGTGCTTTCATGGAAATCACAATTAACAATAATTAAAATACAGTAATAGGCACAAGCTTATTGATCAGTTAATCACTAGTTTCTAAACTGTAAACTTGATTATTCTTACCCAGTGCTTAAGAATACTTGAGACATTTTTCAAAATTACTGACAATAAAAGAAGCAGTCCCTAAAACAGCTGTCAGACATTTACAGCCCTAGTCTTCATTTAAAGAAAGTACTTAATTATTTAATTGATGGGATTTTTTAAGAAATACCAAGCTTAAATCCCACACCAGTAAACTAAGCTCCTTTTGTCATACGAAGTCACAGCTTTCATAAAAATGCACACTTAACTTCAGTATTCACACAAGCTCCTCATGAAGTGCCTTAATGGATCTTGAGCTTTAAAGTAAAAGTAAAAAGTTAAATGTATTATGTTCTTTAAAACACGCCATTCTGAGAAAGTCAATTAAATTACCTTTAATACATTTGCTATATGTTCTGCCCCTCGCCATGTGAGGCTACATGCTGTGAAGTTTACAAATCTGATAGTAGCCATATTCTTTATACTCTGACAGACTGCTGAAGAAAACAAAAGCATGCATGTTATGTACACACAGCATTTCCATATTATCAGAACATACTGTTTCAGAGACCTCTTAAGAGGCAGCTTTAACAGCCAAAAGCTTTGACAAAGAACTAGTGCTGAAATACAGAGTATATTTTAAATACACTTAATGTGTTCTAAGTTTATACATTCCTAGTGCAAATGTTCAGCAAAGAATATCTGAACAAGCTAGAACATATTTTATTTCAGTTTACTTATAGAAACATGAATCAGGAGTTAAAAAATATGAATGCTGTTTTAAATAAAAGTATAAACATCACTACAAATTAGTATAGTTATTTACTAGCATGAAGTGAAGAAATTCAAGTCTTTAAATGCTATTGAGTTATGCAGAATAAAGTGAAGATTGTTATTTTAATCTCCACAGACATATTTAAAACAGGAATGGAAATACTGAAAAATTTGCTTACCTATTTGGTAACTTAAAAAGAGAAAAGTATATTTACAGGTTTTGATTCTGAACTTACTTTCCAACCCTCCATCTCCAATTGGACAGTGGGCTAAGGAGACACTCTCCAGAGATGAAGCTGAGGCCAAGCCCTTAAGAATAAAACAAACAATGTTGTTATCTGGCTTGAAAAGCAAAAAAAAAAAAAAGAGAAAAGACCAAGTCACCCAAATTGCTTAAACTCTGTTCCTTACAAGAAATTCTAGGGGATTCAGACAAGGGTCAAAATAAGCAAACCTTCAAGCTCAGTTTCAGTGGGGTCATTTCCTTAGCACAGAGGAATCTTGCCTGTGGGCACCAGCAGCAAGCTCCCTTCCTAGAAGGCACTCATGAGCAAACTGGAGCTTTTCAATAACACGCCTGAAGGCCAGTTTTTATCTCCTTGGTGTCCCACAATTTCCCTTCTATCACATACATGCACAGTGGTTTCAATCACAAGTGTACGTCATATGCCTCAAGCACATGGCAGAGATGTTGCTAAGACTTTTCTAAATAGGCCATGATGTGATTCTAAGACTAGGTTCAGTTAAGACTAGGTTATACTAAATGTCTCAGCAGAATCATTTTATATGTATATATAAAGACTACACAAAGATATCTTAGAAGAGAAATATCCTTGTCTGCAACCAATACTTATAAAATTTAGTTGATACTATTCTTTGTTCTGGGCATATTTTTCATTTATTTGTATACTATTATATTCTCACCTTTGTTAAAAGTGCTAGGTCTCCTTTCCTCAGAAGTAAACCCTGCAGTTCTAAATTTTTTAGTACATCTGATATACTGAGACAGCCTCTCACAGCTTTGCATAGCTGGCCAGTCAAGTCTTCTGACAGAGTTGCTGGAATTCTCCGTCTAAAGTAAGTTTTGTATCTTTCAACACCTAATAAAAATCAAAAATTACACATCAGTAAAATCCAGTCCCTATTGGCTTAAAAGCAGTTATAACCACATCCTCCTTTTTTTGTGTACTTTCTTAAATAAAAATAATTCCTTAGGCATAACAATTCCTCCCCCATGTATTCAATCCACAGAAGATTTATGCAATTAATTCTAACATGCATACATCAACATACTTATCTTTTATACAGACCTGATTCTTCAAGACCATGTTGATGTAAACTTCTTATTCCAATAGAAGTCAGAGTCTTATTATGCCTGAGAGCATTCAGAAGTGGTGCCCAATCAGTAGCTTTGATGTGATCTACAATTAGATCAATAGCATCATGAGTCACATTAGCCTTCACAGCTTTCAGTGGGAGAGAGCCTTGAAGTTCACAAAGGTGTTCATAATGTGAGTAGAAATCCAGCATGCACTGTCTTCTTAATTTGACTGACTCAATCATTTCTTTTATCTGATAAATTTCTCTCTAAAATAAGAAAAGGAAAAGAATATAATTTTTTTTCAATATGCAACTATCTTGCAACATAGTGTGAATTCAACATGCATACCCAAAACATGGAAATGTTCCTGGATATTGTATAGCTTGTATGCATCTTTAACGTGTAGATAAAAACCCAGTGTC
This sequence comes from Coloeus monedula, assembly GCF_965178545.1. Classification (NCBI taxonomy): domain Eukaryota; kingdom Metazoa; phylum Chordata; class Aves; order Passeriformes; family Corvidae; genus Coloeus; species Coloeus monedula. Next base: position 42,390,079 of record NC_138822.1, on the reverse strand, counting down.
TTGTGATGCTCACTACCTGTGCAAGTGAAGCTGAATGAGTAAAGGGCTCAGGAAAAAAAAAAAACAAACACCAAACCCAAAAAAATCTGCATTTTTATTCTCCCCACACTAACAGGTCTATCAAGAACATAAAAGCCTTGATCTTTAAGCACTGACTGTTGTAGAGATCTTGTTTTCATCTTAAGATTTAACTTCGTATTGTCGAGGTCTGCCCAAAAGCTTTGCATACTCCCTTGACCCACCATCAAGAGAAAACACACAGAACTAGTTGTGAGCTTCTCTGCTACTTCAGTTAAAAGTCTAAATTCTCATCATACATAATAAAACTTGTCTCCCTAAATATTTTTGCTATTGCATACCGGATATACATATCCCAGTAAAATTCAGTAAGCACTTTTCAGGCATAAGTTTTTGTTATACTTTAGAACCCACAAAGAAAAACACTACTAACTTCCAAGAAGAATCTCTAAATACTGCTATGACATGTCTGTTAAGGGTTAAGTAATTCTACAGTCTCAATAGGGACATTTGTCAGTATATTTAAAAGATACATTTATTTATTTATACTCAAGACTGCATTACGTATTCCACACAGGATATCAAACACTGTTCACATTGCAAATATTTTTTCTTATTTGTCATAGACTAGAAAGCTTCAACCAATCTTCTCAAATATTCTGTATGTCAAATTAGAAGTTACTGGACAGATACAAGCATAGGAGGATAGCCATTTGTACAAATATAGTTTAGAAAAAAAATTATATTGTTAGCATCTAAATGACTGGAAATGTAGTAATAAGATAGAAACTCTAATAATACAGTTTCTCCAGACCCTTTTGCCTTTTTTTTCGCTCTGATTTACTAGCATTTAATGACCACACTGTGGCCACAGGAACAGAAATGATTAAATTATAATCCAACACTTCGGGTTCGGGAAGTTTCCACAGGTTTCAAGGCACCAATGGTTTCTGCTGATGTATCAATGTGCAGAATATTAGCCTTGTATCTCCAGATCTTAAGCAATATTCTTTTCATGGGGGCTTTCATTGCAACACCTTAACACCACACCTCTAATTGAAGAAATGCGCTCCGGGCCCTAGCATGACATTTAACCCACTTCTAGGTAGAGAGAAAAAGGGACAAACTAATCAGAACCACCATGCTTTCCATATGGAAAACAACTACGTAAACTTGAACTCCTCTGCACTGAAGTTAGTGTATCTGATGAAGTTAGTGTACCACCTTAGACTACCTTCACTGGCTCTGAGAATCTATGCAGACAATTAGGTACTCAATACGGATACCAGAAGACATCACACTAGCTGGCGACAAATCACAAGAAATACACAGCACACGGTGAAAGTGAAAAATCCAGCTCCATGCTAGGAGTTTTAGGAAGCTGTGAGTTTGTAGCGATCAAAATAATCAGCTGGCAAAACGTATAGGATGGGCAAGCAGATGGCACCCAAGAGCGCTGCCCGCAGCAGCCACGGCCACATGCCGACCTGCGGGGAACACAGGGAGGCCGAGCCGCGTTCCCTCAGAGTGGGAGCGCCTTGCGAAGCGCGGCCTGGGGATCTACCGGGGCCGGGCACCCTTTATTTGACCGGCTGCACCACTGTGTTTAAGGATGTAACACAGCACGCAGCCTACAGACAACTCCAGTTAGCACCGGGTAAAAATAGCGGGGGTTTTATACTGCACCCACTCAATATCCACACCGACTCCGGGAACCACTTCGGACCGCACACTGTTGAGCTGGCATCAACAGGGGGCTACGCTGTCCGCCGCCACCACCCACACGGGCTCGCGAGGGGCGGCCGGGAGCAGCCACCAGCCGGTGGCTCCCGCAACCACAACGCCCCCGCCGCCGCCCCCCGGCCCCGACGGTCCCACCTTCCCGGAACCGACTACGGCCAGCTCCGGGGGCTCCCCGCTCCCGCCCCGCGGTCAGCCGCCGTTACCGGGCGCTGCCGCCGTTACCGGGCATTACCGCCGTTACCGGGCATTACCGCCGTTACCGGGCATTACCGCCGTTACCCGCCGCTCCCGCCGTTACCGGGCGCTGCCGCCGTTACCCGCCGCTCCCGCCGTTACCCGCCGTTCCCCGCCACTGCCGCCGTTACCGGGCGCTCCCGCCGTTACCCGCCGTTACCCGCCACTGCCGCCGTTACCCGCCGCTCCCGCCGTTACCCGCCGTTCCCCGCCACTGCCGCCGTTACCGGGCGCTCCCGCCGTTACCGGGCGCTCCCGCCGTTCCCCGCCACTGCCGCCGTTACCCGCCACTGCCGCCGTTACCCGCCGCTCCCGCCGTTACCGGGCGCTGCCGCCGTTCCCTGCCGTTCCCGCCCCCCCCCCACCGCGCCTGGGCCGCGGCCGCCGCGTGGCGCGCGAGGCTGGCTCCCGATTGGCCGCCGCCCGGCCGCGTTCAAAATGGCCGCGCCCGGCCATCGCGGCAGCGCGGGTGTTACATAGCAACGTAGCAGCTCAAGACAAGTACCGCTTCCCTTTCCTAAAGGAAAACAAACAAAAGAAAAATCCCACCCCCAAACGCACATACCGAAAAAAAATCAAACCACAAAAAACCCCCATAACACAAACCAAAAGCCAACAGTGCAGCGCTAGAAGAAAGCAGGCAGTGCTGCAGCTTTGTGTCAGCAAAGCACGCGTGTAAGGAGCTCTATAGGTACGGAAACGTTTTGACATACAGCAGTAGCCACAGCCACGTGGCCTGAGCCGTCCAACAGGGTAACAAACTCATCTTTCACTGCTATGTTTCCCATTAGTTTGCTAGGTTAGTTTACATACACGGGATCACAGGATTTTCATTAACATACAGTACAGTGCATTACACGGTGTGACATTCAAGGCAGAATAACTTAAAATGGAGTCCAAGTGCTGCTCCTAGAACTTTCAGTTCATTCATGGATAGGGACACCAGCTAATTAACAAAAATTATTACTGTAGATTGACGACTAAGAGCAATTTGGTTGTTTAAAAAGTTGTGTTTCTAGTCTGCTGGTAGGCAGCAGGATTTAAACTCTAAAGGTGAACGAACTCCAGAGAGCTTTCCAGAGAAATTAGACAGATCCCCAGAACATTCTGAGGACACTGTTTACGCAGATGTAATGTTACATGCTGTCTTTGACTGACATCAGAAGCAACTGAAGCACCTTAAGTGCTATCAAGTGTACCAGAACAAGACTTATTTCAGTAAGTCTGACATCACCATCTGAACAAATTGTTTCACTGTGACATTTGGGGAATTCAGTGTAAAAGACAAGAGACACAGGGCCATTATCAGTGAAATGGCAAAACCAATGCTCTGTGACTATATGACAAAATATTTCCTGTGCTTTCCATACCTTTCGGTGTCACAGACTAAACTCAAGCAAAATAAAATTCACATATTCTGAAGAATCTTTAAAGGTTTGCTGTTCATGCTACTTAGTTACGAAGATGTCTCCAAAACTGAAATTCAAAATCTTGCAGAGAAGCTGCTTCAAGTTGCTCCTTACCAAACTTGGTTTTCTTCAAAAAATGATGTTGAGTGTCCCTTTCCTCAGCATTTGATTCAGTGCTTTTGATTCACATTCTATTTACAACTCCAAATTTTTTGGTTTGGTTTGGTTTGATTTTGGTTTGGGTTGGGTCTTTTGGGGGGTTAGGTTTTTTTGTTGGTTGGTTGGTTTTGGTTTTGTTGAGTTGGGGGAGGTGGTTTTGTTTGGGGTTTTTTTTTGTTTGGGTTGGGTTGGGGGTTTTTTGCTACACTGAATTTTGGTACACATGACACAGAGCTTTTGGTACGCATTCCAAAAGGGCTGATAACTGAGGAAGCGTCAAAAGTGTTCTGTGTATGTCAATCATTGTGTAGGCTCTAAACACAGGCTTTATGTGGTACTTCTGATGATATCTCGTCCTGCATTCCAGTCTCTCATGTGCAGGCCTTTTGCAGCCCACAGACTTGTTGCAGAACACACCTAGTGCTGGTAGCCTGGAGTGCAATCTGCAGGTTGTGCCCTGGCTGGTGGGAAACAGCTGCAGCCCCAAACAACGAGCTGTGAAGGGGCACTGACCTTCTGCCTAACAAAGGGCACAGTCCTGCGATGCCAGGCATCACCCAGAGCCTCTGCAGGACCCAGGGAACAGTGAGGAGACCCCAGACGCTGCATAATTTTTACAGTTGTTTTATGTTTTCTCTTTGTCTAGAGATCTCATTTCTTTTCTAATATATCCTATATATTGCATTTGCGACTATAATCACTACTTTTTTTGCAGTCAAAGGCAGTTCCCTTTACTGTTTTAGATCTTCAAAAGCATAAAGTAATTTGGTGAGATACCAGATGTCTCTGCAGAGAACAGTCCCAAACAGACCCAATTCTGTCACTTTGGCAAATGATGTCTTTTTCACCAGCCATCATTTTGCTGAATTTGTTGAACCACTTTTTGTTCTCAGTGTTTTCTTCTGTATCTTTCTAGGCCATATGCTCTTTGGAGTTTTTTTGTTAACATATACTAATTTAATTTTTTAAATCTGATTCAACAGTACAAGCATTTCTCCGTCTCACACCATAACCAATGTTAGCTTTCTTAGAGGCATCAGGAGATGAAAAAGGGGATGTGTACTCTACCCTGTTAGTGGGTGGGCAGCAGATGTTTTCTCTTGACTTTATGAGGATGTCTGGAAGGTATCCTACTTGATTGGTGTTCTTCCACATTATCGCTTACTGCCTAGTAAGGATGTGTTAAAGGAACAACTTCACATTTTGTCCTTTTCTTTTTTTTTTAACTTCTCTATCTAGCCTTTTAAAGCCTGCTTTAAGGCTAAATAGCTGTCTGATTCCAAAACTAAATAGCTAAAAATTATTTTCCTCTGTTCTGCAGAATGCCAGTGGGGTTGAATGCTAAGTGCAAAAAAGGACAAAACCAAAACTTCCAGAACTATTTGACTGGTCTTAAGAGCTGCTGACAGGGCAGCTCTGTATAGCTTTTGTCCAGAAGCCTGAGATTTGTTGCTAGGTGGCAAGGTCCATCAAGCAAAGCTGTATTGGAAGAGCCTGTAAATCTGCTTAAAGCATGGAGGAAATAGTTGTTTCATTCTGTCATTGTTAGATAGCTGTATCATATTTTTGTTTGAAACTCATAATTGCATAATGACAAGTGCCCAGTGGTCCTTATTATTTGCATTTTACTGCAACAGGACTTGACCCTTCAACACATACTAAATGTGACAAACTACAGAATCTCAATGTCTACCTCAGGGCAACCTAAAGGCACGTCAAGTTAAAAAGAAGAGAGTCATTCTTTTCACACCAAGAGATCCAAAAAGGTATGAAACTTGGTCTGAATACACAAGTTCTGGTAATTATCAGTTGTACAGTATCTCTTGCCAACATGGAGTGGTAAGGAAACATGCTTCAAAAAACCTAAAAGGAAATAAGAAACTTGGCCAAGATGGAAAAAGAAAATACTTCACAGACTATGGAGGGAAAAAGTGCTGAATATTCCTTGTTTTGCAAATCTTGGGTTGGACATAGGGCAGTAGATTCAGTTCTTTTCTCCCTGCAAAATCTAGCCATGCCCTCCATTCCATGGATTAGCACTCATTTTAGTAGACTTGGGAGCTCCATGTCCCTGTAACAAAGACTGAATGCAAAGGACTTGTTCCGTGGAAATAGAATTTTTTTTCATTTATCTACCACTGGCTTGTTTTTTGTTCTCAAAAGTTTGTTGTTTCTTTCTGTCTCACTGTCAGATATGGACAGAAAACCTTTGCTCTCCTTTTGTCTCTCCTTCTAATTCACTGTCTCCCTTTTTCCTATTTTAAATTTATCTTCTGTTTTTCAAAATTGCTGTTTAACCATATCAACCGTCTATGTACAAAAGTCTTTGAAAAATAAATTTAAAAAATAGAAAGTGTTTGAAAATAATTATTATTCCTCCAAAAATTGCACTGAAAATTATCTAGATGAATTCTGAAAGTCGTAACTGTAACAAGAAGCAACGCTGAAAAACTCACACAGAAAATTAAATGCCCTGAAGTTAGGAAATGAGTAAATACTGAGTGTGGAGGCCATAGAAAGGCAGCATGAACAAAAATAGAAACATTATGTACTGTCGCTATAGCATATAACAAATAATATATCATATATACAATATATATCATTGTATAGAGAAGAAAATATGCCATGTATAATTATATATAATTGTGCACATAAGAATATAAATTAAGTATGTAAAATAACATATGTGATATAACATCTTTTTTTCCATCTGAAATTAAGTTGGAAGGAAAATAGGAAAATAACAGGAAAATAACACACCTTTAGCTAACTGTTCTTGATCCTAACTTTTCTCCTAGAGTGGGAACCATTTCACAGGGTTTATTGCACAGAGTTCATAATTTGCTTCTGATTCACTACACAGATCTGCACAGCCCCAACTTCCAGAGTAAATTATATTAAGAGTAGTAATTACTGTACACTAATTTTGAAAAATATACTAACTTTAAGAAACAGTGCTGAGAAAGGATAGAAAACATGGTTTTTCATTAAGGTAGCTTTCAGATATGATAAAATCATAGAATGGCCTGGGTTGGAAGGGACCTTAAAGATCATCTAGTTCCAACCCCCCAGGCATGGAGAGGGACATCTTTCACTAGACTGGCTTGCTCAGAGCCCCATCCAGCCTCGCCTTGAAAACTTCCATGGATGGGGCATCCCCAGCTTCTCTGGGAAACCTGTTCCAGTGCCTCACCACCCTCACAGTAAAATATTTTTTACTAATATCCAGTCTAAACCTGCTCTGTTTCAACTTGAATCAATTCCCCCTTGTCCTGTCACTACATGCTCTTGTGAAGAGTCTCTCTCCATCTTTCTTGTAGGTTCCCTCCAGGTACTGGAAGGCTGCAATTGGGTCACCCCAAAGCTTTCTCTTCTCCAGGCTGAACAGTCTCAATTCTCTCAGCCTTTCCTCACAGGAGAGGTGCTCCATCCCTCTGATCAACTTGGTGACTTCCTCTGGACTCTCTCCAACAGGTCCATGTCCCTCCTGTGCTGGGGACCCCAGAGCTGGATGCAGCACTGCAGGTGGGGTCTCACCAGAGCAGAGCAGAGGGGCAGAATCTCCTCCCTTGCCCTGCTGCCTGCACTGCTTTGGATGCAGCCCAGGATAATTGGCTTTCTGAACTGTGAGTGCACACGGCTGGATTGTGTCCAGCCTCTCCTCCACCAGCACCTCCAAGTCCTTCTGGGCAGAGCTGCTCTCCATCTGTTCATCCCCCAGCCTGTGTTGGAACCAGGGGTTGCCCCAACCCAGGTGCAGCACCTTGCCTTTGGTCTTGTTAAACCTCATGAGATTGCCATGGGTCCACTCCTCGAGCTTGTCCAGGTCCTTCTGGGTGGCAGCCTGGCTCTCAAGTGTAGCAACAGCACCACTTATCTTGGTGTCATCAGCAAATTTGCTGAGGTCACACTCAATCCCTTCATCTGTGTCATTAATGAAGATATTAAATAATGCTGTCCCAATATGGACCTGTGAGGGACACCACTTGTCACTGATGCCCATCAGGACTCTGAGCCATTGACCTTTGGATGCAACCATCCAACCCTAAAAGGCTGCCCTCAGGGACAAGGAAGTGGAACAGAGCTGGCAGATCATTAGGAATTCATCCATAGAGCACAAAAACTAGCAATCCCCAGGAGTAAAAAATCATGCAAGGAAGGCAGGAGACTGGCATGGTTGGGTAGGAAACTGCTGGTCAAAGTAAAGGGAATGCACACAGTGGAAACAAGAATAGGTGACCTGGGAAGCATAGAGAGGTAAAGTTCAGTTGTGTAGGGATGGGGTGAGGAAGGCTAAGGCAAAGCTGCAACTGAACCTATTAAGGAACGCAAAGAACAACAAGAGGTCTTCTACAGACCCATTAGGCAGTAAACAAAGGCCAGGTAAGGAGCACCCCCCTGATAAACAGTGCTGGAAAACTGGTAACAGTGGATGAGGAGAAGACTGAAGTAATCAACAATATTTTTGCCTCAGTCCTCAATGGCAACCTCTCTTCTCACACCTCTCAAGTAGATGGACAGCAGGATGAGGACTGAGGGAGCAAAGTCTCTTCCACTGTAAGTAAAGATCACGTCCATAACCATCTGAGGAACGTGAATGTATGTAAGTCCATGGAACCTGATGAGATACATTCCAGAGTCCTGAGCAATTTCACTGATGTAGTTGCCAAGCCACTCTCCATGATACTTGAAAAGTCATGGCAGTCAGGTGAAGTCCCAGGGGACTGGAGAAAGGACAACATGGTACAATGATCTTTACAAAGTTTAGAAAGGAGGACCTTGGGAACTACTGACCTGTCAGCCTCCACTCTGTGCCTGGGAAGATCCTGGAACAGATCCTCCTAGAAGCTGTGCTAAGGCACATGGAGAAAAGGGAGGTGACTCAAGACACCCAGCACGACTTCATCAAAGACAAGTCTTCCTGACCAAGCCAGTGGTCTATGATGGAGTGACTACATCAGTGGACAAGGGAAGGGCTACAGATGCCATTTTGACACAGTCCTGACAACATCCTTCTCTCTACATGGAAGAGAGATGGATTTGGTGACTGGACTGTTAGATGGATAAGAAAGTGGTTGGATGGTCACATCCAGAGGGTAGTGCTCAACAACTCTATCAAGAGATAGATGTATCAAGAAATACGCTTTTTGTAGAGATAGACATATCAAGAAATATGCTTATATCAAGAAATATGCTTTTTGTCTGCTTCTTAAACGTATGGAACAACAGACTCAATCATATAGAATAAAATATGTATCTATAAAAATACAGCTTTCAAATAGAATTTGAAAGGAGGAATATTGTCTGTCCTCATTCCAGGTTTGTAATATTAACACATAAGATGGTATTGCACGGGGATCCTAATGCCTGAAGAACAAAAAATTTTCCAGGTAAAACATCTCCCAGGCATTGTAAGGAAGCAAGACACTCAGGGAGCTACTGTAATTGGCACTGCTGCTGAACAGACAGCTATCCCCTCTGAATGCCAGTGCACTTTGACCTGAAGAAGACCAAGCAGAGGCAACTAGCAGCACAGGCAGAAAATGTTCTCATATGACTTCCACTGCCAGACCTGTATCAGAGCTATACACAGTAAGACTGGATCAAGTCAAGAAATTGAATTAATTATTTAGTGCATAATTAAAATAATACTTCTATTTCTCTTGTTCAGCATTCCATCATTACTAGTTTAATCACTTTTGACATTTTATTCAATATATATTTGTCATGCTTTAGGAATGGTATTCCCCTATTTAGTGTTCCCACTGAAGCCCTCCAAACCATGCACTGCTCACTCACTACCCTTCTCCTCCACCTCCCTGTGTGGGTGGCTGGAGAGGAGAATTGGAGGCACAAAGGATAAAGATCACAGGCTGAGATAAGCACCATTTACTGGAAACAGCAAATGAAATAAGAAAATGAACAGTAACAGCAACAATATTAATAACAGGGCATGAGAGACAAACTATTCAAACATGACTGCTCACTACACAGAGACCACCTGGCAATACCCTACTATCACCAAGCCACCCGAACCAGAAGGGCCCCTTCCCTCCCATGCCAGAAAATGATGTGAGGTGGTATAGAATAACTTTCATGTCCTAGCCATGCCTCCTCCTGGCTATTGCAAAAATTAACCCTGTTCTGGCCAGACACAGGACAATATCAAGTTCTTACTTTCTGCTAATAGCAAGTGCCCATGCAACATTAAATGCCCTTGCTCTGACTCAGAATTTTTTTATACTTTCTGAGATTTCCTGTCAGGATAATCCACTGACCATTTTAGACTTCTAGACACAACTTCCTTTCAAAAAGAGAGAACTAAAAGTTAAATAAATTGAGCTGGTCCTTCTGAATTTTTCTTGCAGAGCAGCTGCTCCACCAAATGACTGTTTCAGTCACACAGTCTCTGAGTTTTCCCTAACGCCACTACATACTTGCAATGGAGAAAACTACACTGGAAATTGTATCCACAACCCACAGTTTAGACTTAGACCCAACCAGATGTGTCTGACTGGTGTTCAGCACCCTTTTGGTGATTGTCAACATTCAATTGTATTTTCAGCTGCTAATGCATATTTGGCTGATAGACTTAGCAGTAACAACTCCTAGAACTCCCTTTTGAGGTGTAAGTTTGAGTTAAGCATTATAAAAGCATCTAATTGTGTCTTAAGTGTATTTTGCATTCTGAGTAGTATCATTTTTTTGGTGTCGAATTTTCCTATGCTTCCTCAGTCAAAACATAAACACCTATTTTATTGAAAGAAATACTTTTTTTGTGGTAGGCTTCATCTTTGGCCTGCATTTCATGAAAAGACATTTGTTTGAGTTCAGTGGTAGTGGTTTTCCCGAAGGAAAAAATTACAAAATGACAACAAAAAAGCTATTTAATACAGAATCATACATAATACATATACATCTAATACATATAATAACAAGTATAGCACATATAATAACATATAATACATATAATAAAAAATTTTCTGGTTATTAGCTCTCTTCCAGGGAAGATTTACCTTCTTTTTATTTATAGTTGATCTTTGATACTGTCCTGGATGCTGTTCTAAAGGTCATAGAACATTCATCTGTGTTAACTATTTAAAAGAGCCTGAAAAAACACTGTTTTGGATTCACTTGGCAAGATGAGGCAGTTGAGATTAAGTAAAAAAACTGTAGCAAAAATTTTAAATTATTGTTTAAAAGCCTTGGAGGAGTAAAGTTTTTCAGAAGTAAGAGCTGGCATTATTATATAGAATCCAAATCAAAAACTGAACAAAAACTAGATAAGGAGAATTCATCTGTTACAGTAAGAAAATTCACTTGACTCACTAAAGACTCTACAATACTGCTTGAACATTCTCAAGATGATAGTCATATAGGAAATTGGAAGACTGGGAATTTAGCAATTAACTGAAATGTATATAAGGTTGATAGCATTTAGAAAACACCAAGAAAAACATTCAATTTCCCCAAAAAAGTAATATTTTTCAGAATTGTAGGCAAGGACAAACCCATTTTCACAGCAGTGACATATGAAATCACAGAAACATTTGCCCAACTCAGAAAAAGAAGCATTCTGGCACCCGGCCAATCTTAGGCTCATTGTTTGAAAAAAGTTAAAAGGACAAAATCCAGCATCACATTCTGTGCATGTGGAGGTAGGAGGGGACAGGGAATGAAGGAGTGGGAGTATAGAAATAGGAGGCTAGGAGTATAGAAGTATAGGAGTAGGAGTAAATAGAATTGTCATGATTTGACACTGGCCCAGTGCCAGGCACCCACAAGAGCCGCTCACTCACCCTCCCCTGCCAAAGCTGGGCAGAGGAGGGAAAAGGAAAAAAAATTAACTAAGACTTCATGAGTGAGATAAGGGAGAAACACTTCAAGGGCAAAACAGGCTCAACTTAAGTTGCAAAGTGAATTTATTACTAACAGAATCAGAGGAGGATAATGAGAAGTAAAATAAGCCCTTAAAACACCTTCCCTCCCCAGCCCCTCCCTCCTTCCCACTGACAGCACAGGGAGACAGGACATGGGGGCTTGGTCAGTCCATCACCACGATTTCCTTCCACTGCTCCGGGAGAGGAGTTTTACCCTGTGAGGCCATAGGTCCCTCCCATGGGAGACAGTTCTCTGTGAACTTCCCCGGAGTTGGGTCCACTCTCAGGAGCAGCAGCCACACCGCGCCTGCTGCAGCGTGAGCCCCTCCCACGGGCACACAGGCCTCCCAAAACTGCTGCACCATGGCTCTCTCTTTCCACGGGGTGCAGTCCCCCAAGGACAGGCTGCTCCAGCCTGGAAGCAGGGGCCCCCTCTCTCCACTGGATCTCCCACTGGATCACAGCCTCCTCCAGGCATCCACCCCCTCTGGCATGGGCACCTCCCCCATGGGCTGTGTGTGCATTGCTGCATCCCCCATGGACCCATGGGCTGCAGGGGGACAACCTGCTTCACCATGGTCTTCACCACAGTCTTCACCATGGTCTTCACCACAGTCTTCACCATGGCCTGCAGAGGAATCTCGGCTCCAGCACCTGGAGCACCTCCTTCCCCTCCTTCTTCACTGATGTTGGTGTCGCCATGTTGTTTTTCACACATGTTCTCACCTCCTCCTCTTCTCTGACTAGAATCCAAAATCTCCTAACTTTGTTTTGATTGTCTTCTTAAATATGTCATCACAGAGGTGTTACCAACCTCTCTCATTGGCCCAGTTTTGGTCAGCAGCGTGACCATCTTCAGAGCCATCAGCCATTGTCTCTGCTGGACATGGTGGGAAGCTTCCAGCAGCTTCCTCAGGGGAGCCATCTTTGTGGCCTCCCTGCTACCTAAAATCAGGCCATGCCAAACCAATACAAGAATAAAGTGTCCTTGTTCTAAGCTGGTATTTATTTGACGGTACCTAAGAAGTACCTAAACAGATTTTTTTGATCAACAAGTAAGGTGTTTTTTCCCTGGATTTCACCGCCAATAATGTCTCGATATGGAAGTAGATTGTTTTTTCCTCACTCATTTTTCCACTGTTCTCGTCAACATCATTTCATGGCCTTTTTCTCACGCTTTCAGCTTAAACACCCAGTTTCAGTTTTCTCCAGAGAATTCATAAATAGATCTTTGTACTGGCAGAGAAAAATATCAAAGAGGAATCCCATTCAGTGCAATCCCCAGTACACACACAGGCTGGACAGAGAATGGATCAAGACTAGCCCTACCAAATAGCCAGAGATCTGCTGGGATGAACCACGCTTCTCATAGAGATATGATGGAACTCCGTTTACTCTATGTCAGTCCCATAGTTATACTCTAATTCCCCAAGCACACATAAGCAAGCTCCATACTATTGGGTTACAGCTACTGTTCACGTGGCCTTTAATAGCAAGCGATTGGTTACAGATTAATATGCACGCGACTAACTAACATAAGTCTTTCTCTTTCTATGGTCAGCATCCCCCTCCCCAACATCCTGTTGCTTGCCACGTCAGCATTGCTCCTCTCTTTTTTCCCTAGTCAAGGACAGTTCACTAACATAGCTTGGATTGTGCCCGTATACGTGTCCCTGTTCACTCAGCCATTTCTTTACACTACCAAGAAGGACTTGGGGGTGCTAGTGGATGAGAAGCTGGACATGACCCATCAATGTACACTTGCAGCCCAGAGCAAGCAACATGTCCATCCCTTCCAACCCAAACAATTTCATGATTCTGTAATTCCAGGAATGGTGTTTCTGTTCTCCAACACATGTTAACTGCTGAATATAAATTCACTGTATGAAAAACATTTTAGTGTATTTTATGTAATGTTATTAATAGATCACTTTCTTTACATTATTGAGCACCAGCTGATAGCCTTCAAATTCAGATCCCCAACCTGCAAGGAATACTACAGGTACAAACCATACAGACATCGTTTCTGATGCAGTTTAAAGGTATAATGACATGGTGATGCTGGAAATTTTAGCCATTGTTTAAATTATTTAGTTGTTGCATATAGTGCCTGCTCATTTTACACCACCACATGAAAAGTCTAACAAAGGCTTCAGTTTTACTGCGGCACATGGACTAATGCAATCATGCTGTACATGGTATATTGACCTTGGCTGGCTGCCAGACACCCACCCAACCCAGGTGCTCTTTCACACAAGGGAAAACAAAGTAAGATGGAAAAGATCATAGGCTGAGATAAAGACATAGTGACAGCTTACTAATTATTATCATAGGCAAAACAGGCTGAATTAACAGATTAATTTTCTTGGTGGTAAGAATCACACACACTTACCTACTCCTTTTCTTCCCAGCCTCAACTTCACTCCTTCATTTCCAACTCCTCTACCTCCTCCCACTTTAAGATGCGTAAGGCATTACCAGTGGCTGTATGATTATTGGGAAAATGTAAGTCATACAGGATTCTCAATCTTGAAAGATTTTGAAGTTTCTAAAACTAAGAAAAAATTCAAAAACATAGTTTCTAATTGGCCAGTGTCCTGGTTCTGGCCAGGACAGGGTTAAATTTTGCAGTAGCCAGGAGGAGCATGGCTAGGACACACAGGTTATTCTCTATCACCTCACATTATTGCCAGGTGAAGAGACTCTCTTCTGGCAAGAAGGGCTTTCATCCAGTTGAGAAAATGTAGCAGAAGGCACCCTGTGTTGTTTATTGATACAGGGTCTGCAGTGAGCATTTTTGCATGTGAATCACTCTCTCTTTTGTACATTTCTGTTATTAATACTGTTGCTGTTATTGTTTGTTTTCTTATTTCATTGCTGTAAATTGTTCTTAACCCATGAACTTTTCCTTTTGTGCCTCCAGTTGATGGAAGGGAAGGGAAGAAGCACGTTTTTCTTTTTTTTTTTTTTTTAAGTGGGAGTACTAAATTGGGGAATACCACCTCTAAGCCAGAACTGCCATGTATCTTTAAAGGTAACTTACTATCTGTATAACAGAGGCAAATGGGTATCTGCTGGAAGAGTATCCCCAGAGGCAGTATAGAGCAATTGATAATGAAAGTCAATACTGCCCACTCTATTTCTAGCCAGGTCAGAGGAGCAATGTAAACTTAGGAATACAGTGAATGAAACATATACAAAGTAAACAGCTTGTGATTTTTTTATATAAAATCTTTTTGGAGAATGAGGTACATACAATTGCTGTCACAGTTGTAAGAGATCATGCTGCTAATGGCTTGGTGCTTACCCCAAAGACTACAAGATGAGAATATACTGCACTGAACAGTAAATAGAATCTAGATATATCTCAAGTGATGGTTTCATTTAAAAAAGAAAATAAAAAAGAAAGAGAGTTAACGCAACCAAGGGCTTGTAATCACAAGCCTCGGCGTGTCCTCGGGCAGAGGGGATGCAGCGTTAGCCTCCACAGTGTCCTCGCTGGACGGCTCAGTGGAATCGGCGTGGGATGGGTGCGTGCGCTGGCTTCTCCTCAGAGGAAGCACATCAGGCGGCCGATGGATTAGGCCCGCGTCAGTCCAGAAAGCAAAGAAGGCAGGAGGGGCCTCTGGTGTGGGTTCCAACAGGTTTATTTGCAGGAAGGTCCAGGGACCAGAAAAAGCCTCAAGAAGAAGCGGGCACACCCTTTTATGGGGGGGTGGAGCAAGGCGGGGAAAGAGAAAACAACCAATGGGGTACAAGCAGAGGGGAGGATACAATTTTTCAGAACAAATGGGGAAAACAGGGAACCAATTAATAACTAAGAAAGGGAGAACTTTCTGGAACAGGGGGAGGTAACTTAAGATTGGGAGCCACCTAGGGGGTGGTAACCTAGAGCTCAGTGAACTCGTTTGGTCCGCCTTCCGATCCACTGTCCTGGGTGGGGAAATCCACCCAGTGGATGGTCCTGGTTTGACTGACATTTGATGGTTTCAGCCCAAGAGCAGGCTGAGCCACCCCAACAGAGAGTGAGAAAGCAAAGCTAGAGCTGGGAAGATGAATGTAGAGATGTGCAAGTATGCAATCCTGAGAAGAGTGGGAAAGAGCAGTGAGGCAGGAATGAATCAAACCACCTGAAAAGTGGTTTGAATGAAATGGCTCTTGTCATGAGTAAGTAAATAACAAAACCTCTGCCACTGTCACAACATGACATCATTGTGAAGACTACAGTGATGCTGTCTGACCCAAGATCAAATGCTCTCGTCTGACGGGTTTCAAAACCTACAAGAGAAGGCATGCCTATTTGGAACTATATTTGCTTAACAATCTTCCATCATATTTCAGTATTTCTTTACAGGTAGGTTTTCTTTCTAACTTTAGGTTTTACTAATCAAACTAATTGACAGACTAGCATTCAATTTTGTGAAAATCAACAGCTTTAATATGGAGGATGATGTGTTTTTGTCAGGTAGGTAATAATAACTGTCTAACTTCTATTTTTTCTCATGTCTAGTATGAGAGATATTCCTTTCTTGACTCAAATTATCAAAGTTATTATTCATTTGATGCTGCTACTGTAATTTACTATACAGAGAAAATGCCTTTCTGTACTACCAAAATAGGAATGCAAGCACTTAACGAAGTCACTGTGCTCAACTGTGTTCACACACTTTCTTAAACAGCAGAAAGACGCTGAATTGGGGGTTTAGACAATATTTGGCTAATATTGGGTAGCTAACTCTATTTATTCAAGTAACTATCTAGGTTCCAAGAAAACAAATACAAATTAAAAGTTATGATAAAATAGCTCAGAAATGGATTCTAAAGAAGACAGGGACCTGGGGCAGAGAGTCCTGATGAATTCCTCTGTCCCCTACACAGTGAATAAACAGCCCATAAGCAAACACGTTAGGCTGGAACATCAAAAAAAGCCCCCGACCATTCAAGCAGCCAGATACTAGATTCTGCTTCCAGCAGTGGAAGCAAAAATGGTTTCCTATGAATTGGAGCTCCATGTATTTATGAAGGTGGTTACACTGAATCCCCAAGAGTAATAGGAGACGACACTGTAATCCAGTGAGTCATGATCCTGTGAAATAACCCAAATCTACATTGTGTGACAAATGCACTCCTCCTGTTTGAGCTAACTGAACTTTGGTCCAGGCAGATTCTCAGCAAGTGGATCTAAGCAAAGTTATCTGTGAAAACTTGGCACCAACCTCCCCACCCCCCTGCCCCCCCCAAAATGGTTTGGCTGTAGACTGAGCTAATGATCAGCTGAAACTCCATGAACACAGCAGAAAATCTGACTATTAATTGACAACTTTACAAATATATGCAACCACCAGAGCCTGTTGAGCTCTCTTCCTCCACTGCAGCTGGCTGTGCAGTGGCCATCTCCTCTTGAGCAGGGATGTCTCTCAAGGTTACCCTTCGAGGCTGGGAGACCCCTTACCTGACACCAGAGACAGGCTGACAAGTGACCTTTGCAGGCATGTAACATTTAAGATACGTGCAGTAGGCTTATGCAATAATCTTTTTATCTTTCTACATAGTAAATAGTATTGACTGCCAATCCATCTGTACTTGCTCAGTATTTTAGATAACTAAATCTACTTACCAGAATTCTTATATTTAGAATTATCCTAGAAAGAACAAGATTTTCAGACAGAGCCTGATGGTCTGCTTTTTCAGCTATCCCAGGTTTTTTAGCATTTTATATATATGGACTCGGGAGTTCTTTTCCATGGTACAGCTAGCTTTAACACCAGGAGTCAGGTATTTCAATTCTCCAATACCTAAACATAAGATAAACTGTTAGGAAGACAAGACAAGGCCTTTTCCATTGGTTTCTTGCTTTGCAGCCTGCATTTATGTAGCAAAACATTTTAAAAGATGGTTTCACTTTGTACTAGTTTGAAAACAAACTAGTGGGAGACTCCAAGTCAGAAGAACAATTTAATAGGGAAATAAAAGGAGGGGGAAAGAAAAAAAAAAAAAAAAAGCAGGTAACACTGGGTTAAACTGACAGAGTCAGGATACAACCTGGCACCCTGTTAGTCAGGGTGGTGGTAGCAGTCCAATAGAATGGTGGCTGCAGTCCTCCCGAAGTGGCAATCCTGTAGAAAAAGGGTCTGCTCCTCCTCAGAAGGTCCAGTAGTGGCTATGTAGCTCCTGTCCTCTGGAAATCCAGTGGGAAGGTTGTCTCTGGTGTTCAGTCTCAGATTATATCCAGGATGGGATGCTTGGTTCCTCCCTCTGGGTGGAGCATCTCACAATGGGGTAATGAGTCATGAGGTGTTGATTGGGCCCATTAACAGATGATAGTCCAGAGGGAGTTATCTCTGAGTCATGCGGCAGGACAATGATGGGCCATTAACAGCAAGATAGTCTGGGGGGAGGAGACAAGGAAACACTGCCCCACCTGATTTCAACAGCTCCTGAGGATGCTAATAGAATACACTGCAACCCAGGACACACTTCTATTCATGCATGCAAAGCTTATTTGAGTAAAGTGGAATCTACAACCAAGTGTTCTGAAATTATCGCATCATAGCTGATATTTTTTGTTTTTATGAGGCTACACAAAAAATTGAGTGAGATTAAGAATATTCTGTTGACATATCCTGCAATAAAATACAATTTTAAAAATATTTAATTCATCAAATATATTTACATTTAATATTTAAAACCAATTTTGTACTGCTATTCATTACTTATTGCTACTTAAGGAGCAAGTAAGGCAGGATTTCTAAACAGATATTGATTAGACTTTGCATTTAGTGGAAGAAAAAACACCTTCTCTTTATGGCCTGTGTTAATGTAGTTTACCATTAAAGGCTGCTCTTTTTTTTGGATAGAGACTTCATTGTGGATGTTTCTTAAAGTTTGAAATACTAATCTGTTCATGCTAATACAGATAAAAGGTTATAAATAAAACAGTGTTGTTACTGCAAAGTTAAACCTTGATTCCAAATGTTCTTACATTAAATTGTTAAAAACAGGAATGGAGTTGGCTTTCATATAATGATTAGGACTGTGTTATCAGAAGTTGTTAATTGGTTAATGAGTTTGTGTTTGTAAGTCTGTTGTACTGTAAATTGGTTCACTGGATGAAAGTCAAAAGGGGAGGGGAATTGAGTCCCTGTGCTAAAAGGCAGAAGTTTCTAGATGTTGAGGTAAGAGGGAGGGGCACTGGGGCTCACCATAATTACCGTAAAGGATGACATGCACAATTTCATTGGCCTGCAATCACCCAGTTAACGACCCCTAGAGATGCCCAAGCCAGTCCGGAACACCTAAAGGGTCAGGGTTAAGAAAGGGGACGGACTTGATATTGGGGTATAAAAACTGATGTTCCTATCCAGCAGGTGTGTCCCTGGCCACCTGTCACGTTGGCTAAGCATCCAGCGCTGTTCCCTTTGCCTTGCAGCATGGCAGGCCGCCATTCTGGGTTCCCAACTGTTCTTTATTAATTCCTTTTTCAATAAATTCTAGTGTTCCTAATTTTAATTGGCCAGTGTATTTTTATCAAAATAAAACCTGCATCAATGTCTGTGAGGCTTCAATCAGAAAGTAAGTCACTTTAAAGTAAAGCACACTTTAATGACTTTATAATTTTGCTTAATTTCTAGTATCATAATGGCTAATCAAAGTTAATAAAAATTAATCTGGTGGCACATGGCCACAAAAGTCTATGTATAAAGTAAACTAATCTCTATGATCTTTATTGTAATTCCTAAATAACAGACTCAGATTAAGTCTTTAACACAGTCATCATAGAAGGTATCACATAGAATGTGTCTATTGGGAAACTCCTTCAAACGAGTGAGCTTCTTGGAGATTGTGAGGGTGGTAGTGATGCCACCTTGATTTTTGCCTTTTTTCTTTTATACATTCTCTGTGTTCCTTACACATGTATTTGTAGCTCTGTAGTCTACTATTGTAACTTAGCTTCAGTATTTTCCTAGGCAGAAAGACAAAACACATTCCAAGACCTCTATGCTATCTTGGTTCTCCTTAGAAACCAAGATTGAGATCAGCTCTTTGAGACATAATTTTTATAAACAGAGTTTAGTCCTCATCTGAGGGGGGAGGACTTAGAAGGTACTAGAGCTGAGGGGCGTGACTTCACCAGGTGTGCATCTAACTGGGGACTCTTTGTCAGAGATGCTAATTTGCAAAATCTGTAAAAATTGTACACGTTATGCGGGGTGTGCATCTTCGGTGTTTTCCACCTGACGAATTGTGCACCAAAGGATCCTTAAAAAGATATAACCCCTTTTTATCACCCTGTGTCTGGCTAGTATTTCTAGGACCAGAGAAAAAGGCATCAGTGGGTGCTAAAAGGATACCAAAAAAATGGACAGCCAGAAGCAAAACAGATCCCAAATATTCACTGAGAAAACAATGTCCTGAATCAAACAAGTCATATTTGCTTAGTAACAAGGGAGCTGATAATTGATGGTGACCTTCTACTAATAATGATGCATGTAAATGTGAAATGAGTTATTCTCTTATGGGTAGTGTGGCTGATGTTTTCTCCAAACTGAGTTCTACTCCTTTCTAAGTGTTCTACACGAATAGAGGGAAGGCTTTGCTATGGAAGAGGGAAGGAAACATACCTGTAGAGAGAACGTCTATGGTTGAAATATCTGTATTAGCAGACAGGGCTTTGTGTAGGTATTTCTCTTACAACTACTATCCCTTAGGACTGGAATCCCAATGGTCTAGACATCAAATGGAATTACAGAAAAAAGGAAATATACTCCTAAACTATTTATGGTTATGGTCTATCCACATGCATGACAAAACAAATTGGTACTAAAGCATAAAAATATGTGACATGAACAAAGCAGTCTAATAGGGCAGTGGAGACAAAATGGGAATGTAACAGATTAAACAAACAGTAGGATCTACATTTTATAACATAGAATTCTAGCAACAAATAATACTGTCAGCTCACTGCTGGAACTGGCTGTTCTCAGCATGGTCAGCTGTTTGAAGTATTATATCCAATGTAAGCCTCAATGTAGCACTTGATAAATCTTTTGTGAAGACCATGGAGCTGTTTTTTTCAATTTGTTAAGGACAAGACACAGCAATAGTAATCATGAAGGTAAAAAAAGACTAACTGAGCACATGAACAGCAGGAAAATAGAATTAAAACGGCAGGTAAATTGAACTTTACATGATCATAGAATCAATTAGTTGGAAAAGACCTCTGAAATAATCAAATCCAACCTTTGACCAGACACCACCCTGTCAAGCAGATCATGGAACAAAGTGCCCCATCCAGTCTTCTCTTAAACATCTCCAGGGATGGATGACTCCCCAGCCTCTCCAGGCAGCTTGTTCCAGTGCTTAACAACTTCTTCTGTGAAGAGATACATCCTAATGTCCAGCCTGAACCTTCCCTGGTGCATGACTGTCCTCTCATCCTAGTTGCCTGGGAGAAGAGGTCGACCTCACTTGGCCACAGCCTCCTTTCAGGTACTTTTAGGGAGTGATAAGGTCATCCCCAAGTCTCCTTTTCTCCAGGCTAAGCAACCCCAGATCCCTCAGCTGCTCCTCAAATGACTTACCCTTAGACTTTTCACCAGCTTCATTGCCCTTCTCTGGACAATGTTGGGGACAGAAAAATTGTGAATGATCTGAGGACAAAAAACAAATGTCTTAATGAATCTTGGAGTGCTATCTCTCTAATGAGACCACAAAGTGGCATCAAAAATCAATCACTTTGGTTTACTGGTTTATTCTCTCATGAGCTATTACAAAGGAGCAATGCAATCCTTGAAAAGAATGCAGGTAGATATTGTACTGGGATCCTTGCAGAAGACATTAAACCTGAGGAGCTGGTGATCTTGAAAAGGCTGCATTTCTCCTATTGAAACTTGCACTTGAGAATCCCGTATGTTATTAATATGATTGGTAAATTACAACATCTATTTTGGAAAAGTAAACTGTATGGGGATCAAGGGATGGAATGTACTGATCCTGACTGTACACTGCAACTAACATGGGACGGTGCGGGCAGCTGCCTGCAGGCAACTCCTGCTCAGCACTGACATGATACCTCCTACACGGACTTGCCCTTCAACAGAACTGTTTTTTGTAAAGAAGTTAAAGATGACCTCAAAGGACTGAAAAGGGTGAGTTTTTCCCCCAGACAGGATCTGCTCTGTGCAGTGTGCCATGGGAAAATCCACTGAGGCACTGTTCAATGCTGCATGGAGTGCCCAGCACCTGAGGAGATGTAAGATGTTACTATCTATACCCCTCTTCTTAGCCTATCTTTTTGAAGTAATCTTATTAAGCCACTTGTTGTTGGGCCTTTCTTATTGAAATCTAGAAAGACCCCTGCACCAGCTCACTCTCACCTCACCCCACATCTCCATGCAGAACAGATGGTGTTTGGTGATATCAGGCCAAAGAAACAGAGGTTTGCTTAAATAGAGGTTTACTTTTTGGGAATCGGAATGGTAAAAAAGAAAGATTATTTCATTAGAAGAATTTTAAACTCCATAGTGAAACTTAAAGAGAAGTACCAATACGTATATGAGACACCAGAGAGAATTTTGACCTTTTTTGTTGTTGTTGTTGTTACAATATTACCACCTTAAGGTCACCTGTAAAGAGTCTAGCAGAGCATTTATGAGAATGGGTATAACAACACTTGAAATAACCAGCACATTAGTATTTTTCAGCTGTTAAAATAATGAAAGCACAGAACTCCAAATAAAGTTCAGCCTATGTGCAAAGACAGGCTTTTTTACTGGAAAAAAAGTAAGCCTTATTTAACAAAGAAATACTAACAAACAGATAAAAGTGCTTTGATCATGAGCACTGATGATGATCTTGAACTCAGGAACTATATTATAGACAAATCTGGCCATTATGAGATTAAACACTTTCAGTGAAAAGTATTTGTAATGTCAGTCAGTATATGGGTCAGAATTCTAATTCTTAAAGTACTCTTTGTAACTTGTGATGACAATAATGTAAAGGAACTCAAAAAGTAGATTCACAAGTATTAATTTATTATAAATTGCAGTGGGAGTTCCCAAATCACCTCAATAAATAACAGCTTTTTGAAAGCTATCTGGAAAAGTAAATTAAATTCATTACTTGTATGAATGTGCCAATATTTAATAAGTTCTATGATCCACCAGTTTCATGTAAATGGAACAAGATTAACTGTATGCATACACAAACAATAAACCATATCTTCGCATAGAAACCTTGGAAAACTGTTTTAAGTGAAGGTACACATTCTCATGCACATTATGCTATGAATGCCAAAAACCTTGAGAGTACTAACAACTTGGAAAACAACTTAAACACTCTGGTTCTCTCCACTGTTAATAGTAAATTACCAGAAACTTAAAACGGTACTTCTGTATTGTTAATTTTTTCTTTTATCTGACTGATACTTCACCCATAAAAACAAAATTCAGGTTTTCCATCTTTTTCAATGGAAAGAACAGTAGGGGGAGCTCAAAGCTTTTTTTTCTTGTAAATCTCATAAAATCATGACTAGTTTCTTAGCAGAAGCAGGTATTAATGACAAAAGTTTTCCCTCATAAAAACAAGAGGTTTGAATATCCTATATAATTCAAAATACAGCTACAATTGCTCTCAGTATCCAAACCAAAATTTAACCACTGATTCTTCTGAAAATTTCCCAGTTTCTTCAAAGTTTTAGTTCTATGAAAACACTCTTTATTTTTGAGTAAAAAAAAATAATTTCTTTCAACCTCCTTAAATATATAACCAAGCAAACAAACTTGAAATTTCAGAGGATCTTTATTTAGATTCTATGTAAGGCAATGCAAACCCACAATTCAAAATACAACCAGATTAGGAAGCAGTCCCATAGAAATACAGTACCCTGACAGCCTGCTTCACAATTATACCCATACAGGGTAATACATGGGTTTTATCCAAATTTGTTTTTAAACCATCTTAGCACTCTATACAATTCTCTATATATGTCCAAAGCAGCATGTTCTAAGTGTTGAAAAGTCTCTTTTCTCTGTCTCGTAGGACAAACGAAACATATGTTATCCTTTTCCCTACTAATGAATTTCTGTAATTCCCTTAAGTAGTATTATAGATTCACCAATCTTCCTTAAGAGTATAGAGCACTATCTAAATTCCATGTTAACTGCCAGGGAATTTTACTAATAACAGCAATCACTGCACTGCTACTACTAGCTGTGCATCTCAGGCATGGGAATTTTTTCTATTTCTGCCTAAATTCAAGTTCAGAAATTATCCCATACTGGTTCAGGAAACATACTATCTGGCTATCTGAGGTTATAGTTATATAAAACAAGGTTATAGTTATAACTAAAGTTATATAACTGTAACTATAGTTATAGAATGAGGCTTACAATTCAACCCACATTTTCACTTCAGTATATAACTGAGTGCCTCAATTCCTGCTTGATACTTCCTGAAGTATCAAATGGAAGCCAATTATTTTGCTATCTTCTAACTCAGTTTTCTCCATTATTTTAAATACTTCCATGGAAATACTACTTTTGTCAAGTGTTTGTGATGGCTTTACATAAGACTCAATGAGGACCATTTTTTCTAAGTACCACAATCTTTTCTAATAGATTTTCATACAGAGAAAGAAAGATACCTCTCCTATTACTGTACTTCCACTTAGAGGAAAACGTTGATCACCTGTTGTCTTAAGATCCTTCTCTGCACTCACTTTAAAACCATAAACACTGGAAAGAGTATCCTGATGGACTTCTTTTATAATATTTTTAGATTATATATATCACTAAAAATAATTTAATTGCTCATCTGAAAATGCAATTGACTAGGTCATAACTTTTATCCTTATGTCACTTATCCCTCACACATTTCATTATGTTTTTCATTAGGAGATTTGGTAGTAACGTGCAAAATATATTGATGCTCCTATTAATACAAGACATGAAGCACATAAAAAGTACAGAATTCATTACTAAAGCTTCTAAATTCTTTCATTTAATTTGTGTATAAAATACATATTGAAAAGACAATTTTATGAAGCACTATTACATGAAAGTGGGTATTTATTTTCATATTCACTGGAGAAATAATTTTTCACTTTACATACTAAACTTCAGTGTAAGATTGTGAAAAGTATTGAAGCATGCTTTGATTTTGGATTAGTCTTCCATCATAAAATTATGGGCAATAAGATAGTTGTCCATGGTCCTTCTGGTGATGTGGTTTGGATTGCAAGAAAATACCCTCAGCTGACACACTCTTTGGATGATGGGAAGATTTATAAATAATACTTTTCCATGAAATACCGAAAGAACTGCGTCTGTTTGGGTAATGTGTAACTCTTGCCTCCCTGTCCTGTGACACAGTGAGAACTAAGATGGGAATGAGGGCCTATCAGTTTATGCTTTCTAATGGTTAGACTATATCTGAAATAGTCACTGAACAAACGGGAGGAGTCACACGATTACAGTGTGTATGTTAAATATCTTAAAGGGAGCTCAGGGTCTGACACTACTGCGTATGATAATGAAAAACAGTGTAATTCCATTGAAAATGATGGAGTTACTATGCTGTGAAACTTTAATGAAATCAGAATTAGGAAGCATATATCCAAGAGCAGACTGTAAAGGAAGAGTAAAAGCTAGAACAGAATGTTTGATAAATAATAGATAAATAATACAAACACACAGTGCCATTAACCCAGCAGAGCATGAGAAGTCCTACTGACTGCAAATGAACTAAACATTATACAAAGTCTTTATAGGTTAATAAATAAGTGTGATAATATATGAATAACTTATTTTGGACTTGCACAAAAATAAGAAATCCATAAAGAATAAAAGCTGCCTTGCTAAAAATTCAAGAAGCTGAAAGAAAAATGTGCTTGAATGTGATGAACATATTAAATGCACATAAAAGTTATTTGAAACAATAGTATTTCTATTATGCTAAAATAGGAATTTATAATTTAGGTCACAGAGGTGGAAAACTAGTATCTCCCATACTACATCCCAGGCTGAACACTTAATCACAGGCTTTGCTTAAACTTTTGGGAGGCGATTTTAACCTATATAATTATCAAATAACAAAAATAAAAATAAGCCTGGATCCATAATTGGCATCCATTTAATGATAAAAGCAATACAACAGGACAAAAGTCACCAGAGAAACAGCAGGTGCCACTACTGAAGACTCAAGTATTCCTTTTCAGTGAGTGGCCATATTACTGTAGTATCAGCTCATACTATACCAATTTATTAATGTAATTTATATCATGTGGCTATGTCAAGCGTGGTCAGATTTTTTGCTTTGTTTTTTTCATTTTTGTTTTTTTTTTCAGGGCTGAAATTTATGGTCCTGTTCCACGAGACTTGTGCAGAACAATACAGGAACAACTGGCTCATGCAGGTGATCCAGCAGCTTATTCCCACAGAAGTGGTGGTCTGGATCACATTGTGCCTACTAGATGTTTTCCATGAGAACGCTTGAAGGGTCAACCGAAACTTTGTGAAAGACAATGCAAATCCTTAAACTAGAAGCAAACTCTGGGAAAATACCCAATCAACCAACCAACCAACCAACAAACCCTAACGACATTCCCACCCGACACAATACACCGGGATCAGTTCCCTGCACTGTTAAGGAGCCCAGTCATCCGGCTGCCAGCCTGTCCTGCCGGAGCTGGGGGCGGCCGGGCGCGCCCGCGGGGAGCGCTGAGGAGAGAATGCTGGCTCCTGGAGCGCTCGGCCGGGGTGCGCGTCCGGCACCGCGCTGCGCTGCGCGGGGTGGGCACGGCGGGGGTGCCACGCGTGCTTCTCTACGCAACATCCCTCTTCTGGCGCTGGTGGAAAGTAGTATTAAGGGGTGCGTCTGAAGAACAACAGCGTTTCGAAAAGTACTTGGGCTTTTTCAGAGATAGGTCGTCCGTAAGAACCTCGACATGTAAACAGGTAGAAGGAAACAAGTTTCTGAAATCCCACATAAATCAGGTGAAAAAACAGAGGGGTTAACTCCTCGCTAGTCATTAGCCTGTACCTTAGCACCTTGGCGAGCACCTTCTACTTTGAAATAGTAACACTGAGAAACATTCAGAAGGTAATTTCTCAAAACTACACACACTGGAACAAACTGGTATCAGTTGAAGGAAATTGCAAATACTGGATGTTATTCATTTAACAACAGAGAAACAGCAGATAATTGGGGGTTTTTTTCCCCTTAGAAAAAGACCAAAAAAACCACAACCCAAACAAAACCAGCAAACAAAAACCTGATTAGGATGGCATACTGGAAGGATAATTTGCTCAACTCAGACATACTGGTAGCCTGTAAATTTACTGGAAGCATTCACAAACAAGACTGAGATGTGCATAGCACTGTACAAATATCTTAATGCACAATGGCAACCAAAAAGCACTCGCAAGATATCCCTTTGCTTAAGATGGGAGGCTAATTATGAAAATCCTATGATGTTGCTATACACAATCTTCTGTTTTACTGTCATGTGAGTACCAAGTTCAGATACCATTTGGAACCTGTCAAAACATCACAGAAAACCTGTCTTAGGCAGAAGAGACAGAGGAGAGTGACAATAAATATCTTCAGGCATGTGGAAGGAAGAAATTGAAAACTGGTATAGATTAGTGCAAAGAATGTTATGGAGATGATAAAACATAGTGGTAGTTTCCCAATCTTTGCTGACTTATGAGTGAGAATACCAAAGGTGCAGGGTGTTTTATACCATTTTTTCTCCCTCTGTCAGTCCCCCTTTTAATTTCCTGTGGCAGTAAGCAACATTAAAACATCTCACAGGCAACGGGTTGCTATGAGCCATGTACTGGAGACTACTTGGATAGAGGAATATGAGATTATTAGTGCTACGGGGAAGGTTTATCAGGAAGTAGCTGTCCAGGATTACATAACAGTATGGATAGTATCTATGGATAATAATTACCTGTATGGGCAATAAAGATTTCTGTCATTTACTGATAGTTGTTATTAGGATAAAATATTTATAAAGGATGTTTCACATTTCAAAACAAAAGCCAACCATTATGGAATTGAGGTTTGGAAAGAAATTTCCTCATAGGTTTATTATAATGTAATTGTCCATAATGGGGTTCTTCTGACTTCTACTAAGTCATGAAGCAAATGGGTAAAACAGTGTATAATGGCTATCTGCTGATGCCTTACTCAGGACTAGATGGCTCATCCATTAAAAATCTGAAGACATCTAAAGATTTTAAATCCAGTTATATTAATAGGAGTGGTACGTACAGATTACAGTTACGGTCTGTGGGGTGTCTTTTCTCATTAAAAATGCAAAATTAAATGACAGTTCTGCATTTGAGGTACACACTGTGTTCATGCCTCCTATACTGAGCATATAAAACAGTTAAGAAAGTTTAGTCCAACTTCTCCCACTGCAGACGATTACAGTTTTTATTGGAACAGTGTGCCCACGGCTGTGGAGGGAATATTGATTCAGTTTACCTGAAGGTTGGAAACTCATTTACCTGTTCCTACCCTTTTTTCAGGATGTGATTCTTGAAGATGGTTGCTGTGGATTTGGACACCATGTACAAAACATCCAGGAAGTATTCCTTGGGAGCTTTACCATACACTCACCTTCACTCTTTTGGATCCTGGCATTTAGAAAACTCTAGTATTTATCTTGAAAATCCTGATAATTATTTTCTTGATATAACCTCCCCCTTTTTTGTTACTTGTTGTCTCTGTAATTCAGTGTTGACTCTTTAGAAATCTTAATTGCATGTAATATTAATGCATCTTGGACCAGAACACAAAACAGGTGGATACATAGAGACACATATACATACAGGTCAGGTTTTAAAATAGAAAATATGCTTTGAATTAAATATAGTCTATTTGTAATAGCTGGACCTACCCAATTTTGACTAAAGGTCATTGACTAGAATAAAGAAAAAAGATTCCAAGTTGTATCAACCATTTTTATACACTATATATATTAGTACAATATAGATCTACGTGGAAATCATGCATTTTTTTTAAGTAAGGATTTTTTCATGCTCTAAAAATTGATTGAATGTATTATTTTCCTGATTGTTTTATTCTCTTTTTTGTTTGTTTTTAATTCCCTCTTTGTCTTACTCTTTACGGCAGACCTTGCTTAAATAATTTTGTCAGTACATATGTAAACTTTTAGGAAAGAGCATATGAATTTCAAAATAGATGTCAGCAGGTACTGGTGAGGGTATCAGACATGGAGCTAGAAGACAAGAGCGTGATGTGCCTTTCTACCCACTACATAGGCTAGTACCCGATTCACAGCCGATTTGGCAACATATACAAGTAGCTTAAAATGGAGGTGGCCAAAGGAAGTGCAGGTGTGGGAATTTTGTGAGACGTTTATGAATTCACAAAAACTAGAAGGTACATCAGTGCGTTCTACTCGATTGTATGCCATCACCCTGGGGGCTACCGAAGGCTACGTGGGGACAGCTTTTCTGGGACTGCATCACGCTAGGGGCTACCGGAGGCTACGTGGGGACAGCTTTCCAGAGACTGGGCCTGACGCAGGGGCTGGGGCGAGGGGCGAATAGAACTCACCGCAGCCGAGTATCGGCCACACGGGCGGCGTTCCGTGGGGTGTCCCAGCGCGTTCGTGCCGAACGCACGGCTTTGCCTTCCCAGTAGGGAGGCAGGGCGCTAAACCTTCCGGGTGCCTGACGGTGTGCGTGTGTCCCGCTCTGCCTTCCCATTCCGGCCAAAGGTGGAAAAGGCATTTTCGTCTCCTTACTCCTTCCTTCCTTCCTTTCAACCCGCCACCTTTTCCGCCAGTCCCTGCCAACCCAACTCATCTCTCCTAGGATGGGAACCGAATAAAAATGTGTGCCCACGACTAAAAACAAGGGAAGCGAAAGCATACACGGCGTTAGGGAAGGCGCTGCCCGGCAGGACAAACCACAGCTCCTCGCGGCCATTTGGTGCGAGAATCCGCTGTCTCTCCCCTCGCCTCCCTCCTCTGCCCTCCTCCGCCGCCGCAGGGCGGGCGGGGCGGCCTTGGGGGGCGGCACAGCGCGGGCGGGGGCTCGGCTGCCCCGGCCACTCGCCCCCACCGCGCAGCGGGGCGGAGAGAGAGCGGGAGCGGCGGCGGGAGACGGGCCGCCATATTCCTGCCGCACCACGCCCGCGGAGCCCAACCATTTAAAAGCCGGTCGAGCTCGACCCCTGCCAGTGCACTCGTTTCCCTTTCCGCTGCTCTGCTTGGCAACACGGGGAGGGCCGAACCGAGCGGAGCCGAACAGCGGCAGCTCCCTGACAGCAAGCCCCGCTTTCCCTTACCACCCCCCCACCCCCCCTCCTCCTTGGAAAGACGAGCGGCCGAGGCGGCGGGAAGGAGGAGCGGCCGCGGGGAAGCTCTTCCTGCCGGGCAGCAGCGGTCTCGCCCACCCCGCAGGAGCCGGGCTCCCGCTCCGGGGGCGGGGAGCGGCGGGGAGATGTGTGCGTGTGCGGGGCGGGGGAGGGATTAGTGGGTATTAGCGCTTCCACGGGGGGTGGGGTGGTCGCGTCGGAGGGCGGCGGGGGTGTCGGCGGCCGCCAGGGACACTCGGGGACCGCGCAGGCTGCGGGCGGCAGCGAGGGAAGGGGAGCAGCGGGGCGAGGGGTGGCTCGGCTGGGTAGCGCTGCTGCTGCCGCCGCGGTGGATGTTTCCATGTTGTTCGGTGCATGATTTAGAGGAGAGGAGGAGTTGGCAGCAGCGGGTGTCAGCGGCAGGGAGCGGGGATCCGCGCCGCCAGCGGCCCTGCCTTTCTTCTCGCCTTTCTGTGGCATCGAGGCTGCCCGCGCGGCTGCCCTGCGGCGGCCCCCGGGCTCTCGCAGAGCGCCTGTGCCCCCCGGGGCCGGAGCGGCGGCGGGGTGCGAGTGTGCGTGCGGGTTTAGGGGGGGTGGGGGCTGTGTCTGAACCAGTTAGGAAGAATGACTCTGGAGTCCATCATGGCGTGCTGCCTGAGCGAGGAAGCCAAGGAAGCCCGGCGGATCAACGACGAGATCGAGCGGCAGCTGCGTCGGGACAAGCGGGACGCCCGCCGTGAGCTGAAGCTGCTGCTGCTGGGTGAGTGCGGGGCTTCCTCTGCTCGCCTCGGGCCGCTCGCCTCGGGCCGTCGCCGGCGCGCACGCTCCAGTTGCCGCCGGGCTGCAGCCCGGGCATCGCCGCCGCCGCGGGCGCCCTCCGGCCGGTGCGGTCCGTGCCGGGGCGCAGGCACCCGGCGGCGGGAACGGGGCGGCGGTGACGATGCCTGCGGTGCCTCTGGGCGCTCGTCGCCCCCGCCGCGGGGAGCCGCAGGCCGAGCCCCCGCCGCGGGGAACGGGGCGTGTGTGCCCGCCCGCGGGCATCGTCGGCGGGTGGGTTCGGTGTGGAATGGGAAGCGGCCTTCCCAAATGGAGAGGGAACGGATGGCGGGTGAGTGAGGGGGGTGCTGGGCGATGGGCAAATGTCGATGTCTGTGGGAGAGCGATGGTAGCGAAGCGGATTAAGGAAGGGTTTCTCAGGGGGAGTCGCTGTGGAGATCGATGGTGACGGGTGTGATATCTGCATTGTTCCGTGAGCTTCGGGAAGGCTGTTAGATCACCGGTTGCATTTTTTATTGTGATTTTTATTTATTGAAGTAAAGTGGGATAAGGGGCTCATGCACCGGTTTCTGTACAGGAAAGGGAGCCTCAAAGGCCCAGATGCACATGCCGAACTGAGGGGTAACCTGAAGTGTGTGGGATGATTACAGGATCTTTAATACCGTTGGAATCCACCCACTGGTCAGGAAATAAAATCAACTGTATCATTTCTCCTTAATTGAAACAGAAGTTGCTATTTTAGAGCTGCAAGTATGCAGAGGCAGCGTTTATCTAATAGAAATTTGGCTTATGTTAAAATAAGCCTTTTGAATTAAAAGATGTCCAGTGTGATGCACTGTGTCGCGTAGCTCCCTGGTAATAGTTTCTGCCTGGACTCACAGGCCTTTAAATATTTTTGCATTACTGTCTGGTGTGTGGATGAATGGGTATGTTCCAAGTGGATGCAGGGTGTTTACGGTGAAGATTTTTTTCTTGGGCCTTGTATATGAAGTAGTGATACGTACTGGGGGAGTAAACTGCCTCTTCAGTGAGGTTAGGCAAGTTGAAAGGAAAAGTTCAAATATGTTTTAGTGCTTCCATATGAATATGCTATTTCCTGAAGATTATCTTCTGGATATTGAGAAAATTGGGATCTCTAACTGGTGTGGGAGAGTAGTAGTGGACACAGATGCAGCACTCGCTGTAATAATGTTCTGTCGCATTTTGGCCTGATTTTGGTTTATGGCAGTGCGTGATGTGACTTCCAAGATTCACAAAGAAGATAAAATAGATTGCTCTTACTTAATACTGTGGATAAGTATGAGTAATGATACACTTGCTTCAGGAGAGGCAGTTCATATATTTAACCTGTTACTCAGGTCCAAATTGTTTCTGTATATTCTTGATTTTTCTTGCCGTAGTGCTAGAGGGTTCTCCCAGATTTTCAGAAATATATGAAGTTCTTTGAATGAGACCAATATATATTACCTAGTGAAGAAATTCAGAGATTCACTTCTGCAGTAAGGAATGCAGAACTTGTGCTGCTTTGCAAAGTTCTCCCATCACTATGATGAAGTATTTGGGGTAGGTGATGGTAGATTGGAGTCCAATTATGGCATTGCTTTGGCCCAGATAATGTGTGGTGATCCACAGAAGAAAAGCGGAGAAGCCAACCCATAGAAAGAGTTAGGGAAAGCTCTGTTGAGTTACTGTATAGAAGATTCCTGCATTCATCATCAATGCCACCGAAGAGCTCCAACAGGCTTGTGAAAGTGGAGGCATGATGTGCTAGAGATCTAGAAGGGTGAACTTCTGGCGGCATGTAGCAGCATAGCTCTATACCTGGGTGATAAAACCAGTATCGAAATTGTTACTGTACATGCGTTTTTTTGTCTTTCATTTTGTCAGCTTCTGTCATATGTTTAACTGAAAATGTATGTGCTCATTAGGATTAACACTTAATGATCTTGTCTTGTAAAATGCAGTGTGTGGTGAACGACTCTTGGGAGTCTTGGTATTGTGTAGACTCAAGTTTCAATTTCTGAAACAATTCTAGGGAAATTTCTTTCATAAGTAGGTTTATCTTAAGTACCTTAGAGCACATTTTTTTTTAGTTACTTTCATTGCTTGCCCAGCATAGGCAATTGCTCGGTTACTAAGTTTGTTGTTCATGTGGGTCATTCACATGGTTATGAGACAGACAAAACCATTTTAAAATGAAAACATATTAATTAAAAATGGTGAGGCTGTTAGCATGAAAACCATCTGAATGTGCTTAAAATCATCTGGTTTTTTAACATTGGATAGATGCTTACTGTCCCATATCATCTCTTCCCCCTCATTTTTAGGAGGAAAATTGCTAGTGCTGTTTTAATTTTATTTTATGTAAACAAGCAAACATATTTGGGTCTTCTTTTTTTTTTTCTTTTTTTTTTTTTTTTCAGAAGTACCAGCTTCTCAGTCCCACTCTGTGAAGTATTATGGGTCTGAAAAACCTAAGTGCATTAAGGATTTTTAAATGTGAGACTAAGGAATACCCTTTGGCTTGTAAAGAGAATACTAGTGCCATTTAAGCTAAGCGTTATAAAGTGGCTGAGCATATTCTTCAGACTAGTTGCAAGAGCAAAGTGAAAGGTATTATCAACCTTTCAAAGCACAAAGAAGTGTGTCTGTGCTAGGTTGTTTTGTTATTACATGTGGTTAAAAATTAGATGTACACACATAAAAATGCACACTTGTAGCAAACATAAAGAAAGAAACTAATCTTTTTGGTTCAGAGGAGAAGGTCTTTTTCCTCCTTAACTTGTGAAAGACACAGTGCCTTCTTGGAAACTTTGGAACTAGTTTCCTTCTAATTGTTACTGTGTCACACACATACACATGAACACACACACACACTGCGCTGGGTATACTCTTTCAATGTGCTCAAAGAGTTCAAAATCTGAAGTAATTTGTGGAAAACTTCTACTGTGTGCTATTTTTAGGTATTAGTTTAAAAATAAACACTCTCTGATTAAACATTAAAATACCACTTGTAGATACTTTTTTTGTACATCATTATTTGATTTTTTTTTTTTAACATATTAGCACAGGACAGAGTGGGGTTTTTTGCAGTTGTAACTGTGGAAAGCCAGATTCCATAAATATGCACTGAAGCATATTACATAGTAGTAGTTTCAGCTAGCACAAATTGGCTGTAGTGTTTTGAGACACTCTGGAACAAATTCAGTCTTCCACCGAATTTGGTTTTAATCTCCTGTATTTTTCAAACTCTTCTGGATTTCATTACTGCTGAACACTTTGTAAAACCCTCTGATTGTTCTCCAGAGCTTACAGTTGTTAATATCCATCCATTGTTTGCTGTTAGCTATAAAAACACAAATGTTTTTATAATTAGGGGAGAAAAAGAGGTGTTTTAATGTTTTATATTTGCCTATGCCAGTGTGTTCTGCATGCTTTTATTTAAGCACATATTTACGTATTTATTTTTAAGTAGTAAGAGCTATATGCTGTCATACTTATGTATGTAATTTTTTCCTGCCATACATGTAAATTTTGCAAGGACTCAGAAAGCAGCATTTGAGCCTACATGACAGATTGTAGCCATAAACCATCACTCCTGGACATAGTCTGCCTGTCAACTCTATACGTAAATATTGTATGCTTTTTTTCTTACTGGAAAAAGCCTTGAGTGTCTAAGAAAATAATCTGTAAGTGTTGTGCTAGCTATCTATGCCTATGTGTCTGTAAACCCTGGCCAGATGAAGTTCTGGAGATGTGTGTGACAGTGCTACTTTTTTTCCAGCATATTGGTTGGAATTGTCATGTGCAAAGCAAGTTTTTTTAAGAGTAATGTTTTTAAGAGTTTATGTTGAAGATTGTGGATGTGTCAGTGAAGAGACTTGCCTCAATACAGGTGTTCTTCTCTTCTCCACTCATTAGCATAGAAAGTAGGTGGATGATAAACTGTTTGAATTGACGTGAACAGCAGTCAAACGCCAAAAGATGCTTTTGAACATAAGGTGAATAAAAGCAGATATTTCTTAAACCTGTGTCAGCAGAATTAGATGTTTAAGTACAGAACGTGGTGTATTCACAAACATCTAGACATTGTGCAGATATATTGAAGAGGAAGTGGGTCTGTTAAGCCAACAATGGCAAACTCTTGTTTTATATAACTTCTTCAGCTGGAGAAACAAGCTTCCTTATTTTTCTTGTAACTTGTCTTTTTATCAGTCTGCCCTACTCATACTGAACTCTTTCAAATAATTTCAGGAAATTGACACTGTACATATTTACTACGGTAAAATGAACAGGTAATTAACCTACTTCTTCATGCATATTGTAGCTAGATTGGTAAATATTATCTTATTTAGCAGAAGCTGTTTCTAAGGAAATATGATTTCATTCTGGATGTATAACACCTTGATGTATTTTCATATACACAGATACGTCCATATATATATATAAGAATATCTCTTTTGTGGGATAGGAAAACACAAATCATCATTTGGATATCAGTGTGACAATGTGAAAGAACATATATATAGAAAACATTCAGGAACACTTATTTTTAGTGCACCACAAAAGGACATCTTGTGTGCAGCCATTAAAAAGTGTTTGTGCTCTTTGTTTTTACTACCCAGCTATTCAGCTGAAGGTCTGAATAGTTAAAGAATTCAGACTAAATTAACTTTATTTACATGTCAAAGAGCCAAGTGACCCCTCATTTGTATGTTACACTGACAAACAATGTTAAATAAATGTAGGATGAAAAAATACATGCTGAGCAGAGAAATTTTTTGAGGATGTATTTGAGTGTGTGTTGCCAAATAAAGAAATAATAATTCTGCTCCTTTAGTTGCTTCATTTTAATGTTGTTGTTGTATGGTGGTAACAGCAATTTCATAGGGGAAAGTACTACCTTGCAATGTCTGCAAAACTAATCACAGGCATGAAATGAAGTAAGGTAGATGTTTGCTTAATGGTGAATTAGCTTTGTTGCAGCAATAGAATGCTATAAACACAGTATTTTTTTTCCATCAGCTTCCTTAAGCTGAATGGTAGAAGACTGAAGAAAATCTGGTTTTGTTGATGAATGCAGTTGTGTATGAACAGCTGTTAGTGATGAAATTACGGAATTTTTTCAGCATTTACCTTTTATTTACTGTAATTATCAACCCAGCAAGAACAAAGAGCAGGAAAGCAGGAGAAAACAGAGGAAGAATTAGCATAGAGGAAACACTGGGAAGCCATACACATGGTTTTGTCTGCAAAGAAGGAAGCATGCCACAGGTTTGAAATGTTATTAACTCTGTGCAAAGAAGTTAGATGTATTAAAACTGGATGAGAGAAGTCCAAGAAATACCAAAGATTTAGAAGTTAAGTTTTGAAAGTTACTGGAGAATTCCAGGAATAGCACAAACATTTTTTTTCAGGCTAAAATAAAGTTTAAATATGAAATGTTCTGAAAGCATGTTTTTCCCTCAGTAAGTAGTGCTGATACTGAGACTAAACTGAAGTGTGACTGTCTACAGATTTTTGTCCTTTGTAAGTTTTCAACGGACAAATGGCATGGAATAATCAAACTACCTAATTTGTACACTCTACTTAGTGTTTATCAGTAGTACAGAGTTTTATCCCAGAACCCTGATGCAGATGCAGTTGCTAACAGAAAAGTACTGTTGTTGATTTCATTCTGCATTTGAGAAAGTGGTGTGGCTAATCCAGAAATAAAAAAAAAAAATCGCACCAAACAATATTCCTCCTTTGTCAATCCATTAAGGCAGAATCATCTGACAAACTACTGTAATGAACTGTATGATTTAGGTGAGCCCCACTTTGGTGGTTCACCTCTTTCTGTGGAAAGCAGGTGGTGTGCAATACGTGTATTGCTTGAATAAGCAACAGAACATGAGAGTTTATGGAAGTGGAAGCACCTAGTGAATTCAGTAAGTTGAAAAGATAAAGGCTATAATATATATAGCTATAACATATAAATCGCTATTGCCTCAGCATTATTGACAGCTGTGTATTGACAGCTTCATCTGGGAGCTGTGCTGTTTGTAATTCAGATTGACCTGTGCGTGGAAGAAGCATCTGTTAGGAATGAATGAGAGTAGGTAGTTTTGAGTAGTGCCATAGTCTGAGTTTGGTTTTGCTTCAGAGTACATGAATGAGATTTTTACCCAAGGCTCTGTTCTGACTGATTATCTATGCCTTTTATTTTGCATCTAGGAGAACGCCATTGTGGTCCTTGTTGAAGTACTTTGGTGCTCAGTCTCAGTTGTCAAAAGTCTGTTGAAGGAGGATTTGCTTTTCCCAAAGGAAATTGTGGAAATGGCAGTTAAAATTTGAAATGTTGTATTTTTCCACTCTACCCCCAGTCTTCTCTAAAGAGCTGAGTGCAGTTAGATCCTTAAATCTTTTGAAGTTAAATATATGAAAAATGAAATGAAAAATATAACTCAAATCTTAATAAGTGTCACCAAACGTGGGTCAGAAGAGTGTTTGCCCAGATGGGGTTAGCCACCTTTAAGTTAAATCCAAGGTAAGAGCACAGGTTTCCGTTCTGTAGAAACTTGGTGTATCTGGATGTGGAAGAAAGCAAACCTGTTAGAGATTCTTTGAGTAAACAGGAATCAAGGTAGAAATTACTCGTTTAGTTACAATATAGCCATGAAATCAACCTAAAGAGATCCTATTCTTGGTCATACTTTTCATAAGCTAAGGTATAATGCAGTGAACATGTTTTAGGTACACTTTGAAATTACCCATTAGGAAAAAATATTTAATTATGATAGTACTTATTCTTACGGCACAAAATATACATTACTATCTAGTTTTGTTAATGTGTTTGTCACTGTACCTGAGCTATATGCTCACTGGACACTAACATAAGCTTCTTGGTCCTATCATTGTTATAATGATAATCTTTGTCAAGAGTCCTTGTACTGAATGAAAATATTTCTGTGAGTTAAGGAAACTTGCTTTTATTTCCTTGTTCTGTAAACCCATCACAGGAGAGTTTTTAACTCCTAAGTCTTCAATGTTAATGTTAATTATCTTGCTTATATTAGAAAATGTTGAAAAAGAGTACTGAAAGATATTTCAGCCCACATTTCTGGGTGAACAGCATCATCCAGAAAGTCAAACAGAAAACCTCTGTAGTAGCTAAGTGCAGCTACTGCTAACTCAGAAGGCCAGAAAAATGCAAAATACATAGAAGTTGGAAAAGATGCCATCATTCTTCATGCTTTTGGTAACTGATCAGGCTTGGGAAATTGATGATCAAGTATGGAACTTATATTTTGCTCTGATAATGGGTTTATGAAGCACTGTAAGTGCCACTTAGTCTCATAGATCAGAGCAATAAAAGCAACTGAAATTAAATGCTGAAAAATAAAGGCATCATTCATGTATCTTGAATAGAATCTTACACAGCTGTCCAGTTAGTTGGAGGATCTGGTGCTTGCCTTTTTGGAGTGTGCTGTCTAGATGGTGTTGAAATGAAACATTTATGTTGGTAGTTAAAACCGTTCAAAGATGGTTTGCAAAAAGGAACAATAAAAACAAAAACCAAACAAACCGAAAGTACTCCTTTGTAAAATTTGCTTTAACTCAGTTGATCTTATAGGAGGGAAAATAATGATTCTTAAAATACTTCTCACTTGTATTTCTGTTTTATTGTTTGTTTTTAAAAAGAAAATAATAGTAGCCTGGAAACAGAGATGCTGTGTAGTTATGCTGGGGAGAAAAGGCCAAAAAATAAAGGACATGTTCTTACACCTATATTTGAATAACTCTTGTTAAATTCTCTTTTCCTTCTTTTAATTTCTTGTTTCTGGGTTGATGGAACCTGATGTTTTGAAGTATTTTCATACACAGCAACAATCTTCATGCGACTTGAAACTCTCCTGTCCTGAGACTGCCAATTTTTTTGAGGGGTGGTTATGATGTATGCACCTGGTCATCATTAACAGTGACAGGATTAGTATCTTATCTCAGAGTGCAGGCCACCAAACAGCTGTCTGACTGACTTGGCTCATTATTAAAAGAGAGATTTAGAGATCACAATCTGTTTATCTCATTTACCCTTCCCCATATCCATTAAGTCCTCTTCTAAGTGATTTTTTTTGTGGGGAGGTTTGATCTGGAAAGTTACAGGTGTTGCATGTAATGGCAAAAGGATTTAGTATAAAACCCCATGACAAATGCTTGAGAAACTTTTTAAATTCCCCAAGTAGGGGAAGTCTCTTTGGTAATGTTAAAATTCAAGACAAAACTCAGGCTAAAGGTCATGGAACAGATACTCTTTAAATACTTGTTGAAACATATAGAAGATATGGAGGTGTTCATTATAGTCTCAGCAAGGTTTCATGGAGGACTAACTGCCTGACTAATCTATGATGGCGTGACTGTATCAGTGGACAAAGGAGGACATAGAGATGTCATCTATTTAGGCTTCTGTAAGGCCTTTGATATGGTATCCCCCCCAGCATTCTTACTGTTAAATTGGAGTGAAGGAAGTTTGATGGATAGACTCTTTGATGAATAAAGAATTGACATGATGGCTGCATCCATGGAGTTACGGTCAGTGGTTTAATGTGCAAGTGGAAACAGTAATGAGTGGTGTCCCTCAAGGAATCATACAGTTTAGTACCTTCATTATGACATAAGCTGTGGGAAGTTGCACCCTCAGCAGATTTCCAGGTGACACCAGTCTGAGAGGTGCAGTTGATACCTTTGACAGGAGGGGGAAGCAGGCCTGTTGGAGCCTCACAAGGTTCAACAGGGCCAAGTCCAAGGTCTGGGCTGCGTTGCATGTGGGTTGGGACAACCCTTGACACCAGTACAGCATGAGGGATGAATGGATTGAGAGTAGCCCTGTGCAGGAAGATGGAGGGGTACTGATGAATGAAAGATTGGACTTGAGACAGTAGTGTGCACTCGGAGCCTGGAAAGCCAGGGCTGCATCAAAAATCTGGCCAGGAGATCAAGGGAGGTGATTCTTGTCTGGTGGGACCTGGAATACTGCATCTGTCTTTGTGGTCCTCAGCACAAGAAGGACATGGACCTTTTAGAGTGAAAAGAGCTCAGAAAAGAGCCACAAAATTGATCAGGAGCAGATGAGGCACCTCTCCTATGAAGAGAGGCTGAGATAGTGTGGGTTTTTCAGCCAGGAGAAAAGAAGATGCCCGAAAGACCTTGGAGCAGCCTTTCAGTATACAAGGAGTGTGTATAAGAAAGCTGTAGAAAGACTTTTAACCTGGTTCTGTCAGTAAGAAGGCAAGGAGCAATGGTTTTGAACTGAAAGTGAGTAGATTTAGATTGGACTCTCAGAAGAAATCTTTTACAAGGAGGCAGGTGAGATGCTGAGAAGTGTACAAGGCCAGGCTGGAGGGGTTTTTGAGCAACCTGGTGTAGTGGGTGGCATAGGTGACTTTTGAAAGTACCTTCCAACCCAAAATGCTCTGTGATGCTATGATTGGACTGCTTTGGTAATAAGTAATTTCCTGGACTTAAAGCTGTTGTACATCTTCCAAACTTGATAGCTGTAATAACAATGCTTTATACATGGATTTTTTCCCCCCCCTCTGAAAACACAGAATGCACCTAAACATACTTCTATTTTTCTTGGTAAGAAGAGAATATTGAGAAGAAATAACATGAATTTTGTTTTGTACTGTGTTCAGTTTCCTGTTTATCTCAGCATTGAATTGGTAAATAAATTAAAGGAGTTAATTAACATTTAGTCTGACTGATGCAAAGATGGATTTCATTTAGGTGACTGTCTCTCCTGGTTTAGCGGCTTATTTCATAGGAAGGCAGAACAGACAATTTAGGAGTAATTTTGCTTTCATCTAAACACAGAACTGCATATTTTCTACAAATGGGACAAAGATTCACTGGAATTACTGTATTCCATTAAATTGACTAACAACATGCTTCACAGAATCACAGAATGTTTTGAGTGGGAAAGGATCTTAAAGTTCTAACCCAGCTGCCGTGGGCAGGGACCTTGCACTAGACCAGGTTGCTCAGTGCCCCATCCAGCCTGGCCTTGAACACTGCCAGGGATGGAGCATTCACAGATTCTCTGGGCAACCAGTGTCAGTGCCCCACCACCCCCACAGTTAGCATCAGTAAAATGGCTTGTCTTTCAATCCTTTAAGCTTGGATTTTAATACCATTGGTCTTCATAGGAATCCGGAAACATTCTCTGCCCAGAACAATTTTTGTTCTCTTGGGGTTTATTTACTTAATTGCATTCATCCTTGGCTCTTACCTGCAAGACAAGATAATAGTGAATTCAGATTCACTGTGATTTTGTTCTGTGTTTGGCTCCACAACATAATAATGCACTCCTATTAATTACTAGATTTGATTAGGGTTAAGAACTAGACTCATGGTAATCTCTGAAGATTTTAGCCTTTGAACTAAAACTAGATATCGTGAGCAGAATTTGCTAGTAGCTTAATTGTGGCTGTGTTCCCTTCGCGAAATGCAAGCCTCGGATGCTGAACAGTGAAGTTAGTATGTATGCCTTTAAATTGTTTTCTTGGAGAAATGTATGACACTAACGTTCTCTGGGTAATGACATTCTTGTGCTTGTTTGGGTTTTTTTTGTTGTTGTTTGTTTTGTTTTGTAAAAAACGTTAGTTTTATTAGTGCAGTTTTCATTTAGTTATTCTCAGAAAATACTTTGAATGTTTTGATTTACAGACTTTTTTGGTCTACAATTTCATGTAGTAAAGTGAGAAGGATAGACTTAAATATTTACATTGCATTTTTTTGTCTATGGAGATTTCCCATTAAATAATATAAAGCCAGTAAAGCAGGAGGAGATGGTCTTTTTGTTGTTTAAAACAACAAAATATGGTGGGATTTTTTTTAACTTGCATTTATGTAAAGTCACTATAACTGTATGACTTGTCAGGCTGCTAGGGCATAGTCTTTTGTTAGAATAGCTTAAAAAGGGGGGGGGAAAGTATCATGAAAACACTTTGCAATGCTTTTGCTTTATATTTTAGTTGTTTTTATTTTCAAGGAGTGACAGTATTTTCTGGAATAATCTATAGCTGGAGAAACATGTAATCACCTTCTGTGTCTGTTTTGTCTTGTTTACATGATACCAAGCTGCTTCTGCTTAGTGACGTGGAATTTTCTAATACCTTCCCATTTCTTTGCAACTTTTTTTATGTGTACAGAGGATCAAAACTCTGGGGAAGTAGTCAAAACAGAACCATAAGCAAGACAAATGTTTATTTGTTGATGGAGTTAACTGTCTTATTTAAAACAGTATTTCAACCTACTAATCTAGACTGTAATTTAGGTATAGTGACATTAATTGTGTATATTACTATGCTCAATAACTGAGGCTTGTTTGTGGGTTTGGAAAGGTTTCTTTTTGTGGGTATTTTTGATGGGGTTTGAAAGGGTGGTATGTGGTTTTTTGAACCAGAATACATGGTTGCACAAAATGCCAGCAGCCTGTCTGATAAGCTCGCTCTTTATTGTGGAATTCATTTTCTGACATTAGATAAAGCATAAGAAATAAAATAACTGCACTACTCTTTTTTTTAAGTTCATCATAATCATGAACATTACATTGATTATCAGCTTTGAGGACAGAAGGGAAGTACTCCAGTACCTTGGGGTTCAGTCTGGATGGTTCCGTAGTTCAATTCTAACTTTGTAACTGTACAGTGGATTTTATGATCCTTTTTTAATTGTTTTTGTAGCTGGTTTTTGACTTCTTTCCAGTTCAAGGTCAGTATTGAAGTACAGATCATGAGAATTGAACAGTGATGTGTATATTCTTTTTATGACAAGTATATAAGTACTGCTAGTTGAAATACCACTGTCGAGGTGTGTTCAAGGAGTGTAACAGCCTACTGAGCCATGACATTAAACTATTCATGTTTAGATGACCGGTGTAATTTAAATGCTTTTCTAAATAATTGCTTTTTAGGGTGGGTTTAGTCATTGTTTAACAAGTTTATATTTAACAGCATTTGGATGCACAATGTTTGCCTCTTTCTGTTTTATATTAGATGGTTAGTCTAATATACTTTTCAGCATCATATCATTGTCATTGTTTGCCAGTTCACAGCTTCTGCATCACCTATGAGTACTGTCAGTAATAATTTTATGTATTTATTTTATCTCATGGGTGAAGATTTTAAAGGGTTTTTTAAGTCCTAATGTTGTTGGAATCCTGTTTGGAAGACAGTTGTCTGTTGAGGACTTTTGCTTGTGTAGTTTACTACTTAACTGTTTAAACAATTGTTACTTAAT
Organism: Coloeus monedula; assembly: GCF_965178545.1. Taxonomy (NCBI): domain Eukaryota; kingdom Metazoa; phylum Chordata; class Aves; order Passeriformes; family Corvidae; genus Coloeus; species Coloeus monedula. The sequence goes on along the minus strand of NC_138822.1, from coordinate 42,347,241 downwards.
GCGTGCTGTGTTGGTTTGTTGTGTGATCAGTTGCTTAGCAGATGCCTAGTTCTTCAAAACCACTGACTTCGTACAGCATACCATCTAAATATTGTAATTCCATAGGTCTTTGTATGTGATCTCTTTCCCTCATCCATTTTTCACCCTTTGGGGTGTTTTGGGTGACAGTTCGAGAGTTTGAAGGCAGTATGCCTTCCTAGTCAGTCCTAAAACCTTTGGACCCTCTGACTGACATTCTAACTAGAATAAATCCTCTGTATTGTTTGTCTTCAGTGGGTACTCTTTCATTGTCATTGCAAATGTGGTCTGTACTTCCCTAAAAACAAAAAAAATTTTGAAAATTATGTGGGTCTTTTTCTGTGTTAATAAGTATTCTATAGCAGCAGTTTTGTGAGGGACTGGTATGTTTAGTCATTAAAAAAAAAGTGAGGTCTTACGTGGAGCCCCAGAGGTCATAATTTGACTTTTTCTCTTAAAAATGGTTGAGATTTCCCATGTTTTTGGCTTACTTATTTCAGTTTTCTTCTTTTACCTGCTTTCTTATCCAGGCTGGTTTTACTGTTTTTCATTTTTCTTTTTTCTTTGTTATAAGTGGGGCTGTCTAGGCTACTTCATAAAATGTTTTGAAATGGACTCACAGTTGTTCCTGTTTTAAATGTAAATCCAGTTACTTACACTTCTAATTCTGTCAGATTTTTGCTCTAATGAACACTCTGTGCTTACAACATGTGTCTACTACTGGTGTTGAACTTCTTTCGTGTACACACAGCAAATCATGTTACAGTCGTAATCGTATGTTCCTGCAGTTACTTTTGACTGTGGTTCTGACACATGCTCGTTTTCTTAAGAGGTATTTCTGTATGGTGCTTTTCTGGTTTAGGAATCACAATTTTTAAACTTGCAGAAATACCAAGATAATTTGCTGGAGACATTTAGCATCAGTTACATGGCATTAGGAGAGTATATTTCTCCCTCTTCATGAAAGTGTTGGAGGAGCCCCACTTGCTTGTCTTTCACATTAGCTATGACTGTCATCTGCTATGGCATCAGCTTTTGTTTCAATTTTCCTTTATTAGAATTTAAACCAAAAGTATAAAGATTGCTGTCTGCCAGCCAATTCTGAAGTATAATATAAAGCCAACCACTGAACTTCAACTCGCATAAATCTTTTATTTATTTATACCTCCTTCTTCAAATCTACATCAATATATCAGCAATTCTGTGGGCTTATCACCTATCTAGAATGTTTGCACAGACAGTTCAACCTCTCCATTTTATTTGATTATTCATTTAATTTTAATCCTTCTTCGATTTTTCTGCTAAATAAGTGCATCGCCTCCCCATCCTCCCCTTCACTTTCAACAGTGAAGGATACTCTGACCTCTCTGGCCAACTTGCCTTTCAGAATGCTTTATGCCCTCTTCTAACAATGAAAATTGCCCAAATTCTGCAACTTCTGTCTTCCACAGAAGTCCAGTGACTAGTCCCCAGCACAGAACTCTGTTGTGTATTTTTTGCCTGTCCAGGAATTCACCTCCAAGTTTTTCTTTTTTCTTCTGGTATAGCACAGAAATGTTTAAACTGGGTGTCAGGATGATAAATGTTGGGTGTTTAGGTATTTATAATTTAGAAGACTCAGAGTAATTAGTCTGATGGAGTGTACTTCAGGCACATGTACCATATTGCTGTCATTATTTCTATTAAATAGTGTTGAGCAATCCCTCTGAGTGCTGTAATGACATAACAAGCCCAGCTGTCTGTGCCTATGCCTCAGGGTACCTGCAGGCTTCTCCATTGTACTGCAGGCACAGTGGTCATGGCTCATCCACCTTGGGAGCACTGTATGATTTTGCAGACTATACACCAGTGCTTTTGCGTAAGGGTCAATGCTTGGTGAATGCTGGTAGCAGCTGCTTAGCTCTTGTGTGAAATATGAAAACAGCTTTAGGTTGCACCTTGAGGAACACTGGTTCTGGAGGCCTGCTGTAAGGAGTTCTGCATCTTCTGCAGGGGAATTGGATTTATCTGTAGAAAGTGAGTGCTTCTTGTTATCAAGGAAGACCTGGGTGTTCCAGGACTTAACTGCAGTTGGAATAGTCTGATATGCTTACAGGGTACTTTCTTCTACTTACCGTCATCTAGGTGTGAGACTTCCATGAATAGATTAAATCTTACAAAAATGAGAATTTGAAGCCCTTAGGACCACTGCTTACCTGTGTTTTCTTGTGTACCTGTGGAGCCCACAAAGTTTTCACATAATTTTCAGATGTGTGTTAACACATCTGAAGCACAGCCAGGACTTGACACTGTACTGACGCAGATGCAGCCTCAACACTCAGGGGCACTTACCCCTCTTGTCCTTCTGCCTGGTGGGCAGTGAGTTTGAGGTTAAGCTTGCCAGTACAAGAGAGGTAGGTGTGCAACTCCTGGAGGGATTCAAGCAAGGAGTGTCTGAGGTAATGAAGGGACGTGAATACCCTACTGTAAGGAAATGCTAAGAGAGCTAGGACTGTTCAGCCAGGAGAAAAGATTCAGGGAGGGATCTTACCAATTTATGTAAGTACCCAAGGGGAAGGGGCAAAGAGGACAGAGCCAGGCTGTTTTCAGTGATGCCCGATGATAGGGCAAGAGGCAATGGGCAGAGGCTGAAACACAGGAGATTCTGAACATCATGAAAAACTTTTCATTGTCAGGATGACTGAGCATTGGCACCAGTTGCTCAGGGCAGTTGTGGCATATCCCTTCTGAAGAGATATTAAAAAAATACCTACACATGATCCTGTGCAGCTTGTTGTGGCCCTGCTTGAGATCCCTTCTGACCTCAACCAATTTGTGATTCTGTGTTGGAGCATCATCTTGCAGATAAGGATCAGCTCAGTCACCAGTTCACCCTGACCTTCAATCGTAAAATGTGGGGGAAATCCTATGTGATTTACATTTCATTGTGCTACACTCTCTTAGCAGTGCTTATAGGTGTACAAAGAATCATTTTGTAGGTAGTCCTGGCTGACTGTGACCAGCTAGGTGAGGGGATATCAGTGAAAATGTTAGTTTTGCAGTTCAGAAATCTTCCAGTGGCAGTATGGCAGCATGCTTTTCCCAGAGCAGCCACCTTTGCAGCTTAAGTCTGTCTGGGAAGCCAGCAAGGTAGCTCGTTATAGTGAATTGTGGGCTGATGCAGGGCTGTCTCTCAGCTGATTCCTGTATAGCTACAGGACTGACACAGGCTGTAGCTTGAAGCAGTTGATTGTAGGATGAGGGGCCTCTGTGCCTGATCCAGTGTCAGTGTTTCTGGTAACGTCACATCATTATGCATCGTTATGTAGGGTAGTTGTGGATTTAGGGGTTTGACGCATTACTATAAACTAAGTAGACACAGCAGGATTGAAAGCCTCCAGCTTGGATTCACATATATTGGCAATGTTCTGACACCACATGTGAACTAGGTGCACGATGCTAACTGTGCATGTAAGCCCAGGTCAGTACCAAAGCATCCTGGTAAGTGATAAATGTGATCGTAAACTCAGTTGTTTCCACGGTACTCAAAAAGATGCTCTGTCTGCTGTCACCAAATTCCTTTTACACAAGACAAATTATTTCTAGATAAAGTAGCAGAAGGAAAAATGGTCTCTTCTCCTACTCTCACAATACTTACCACTGGTAGAAGTGTGCTGCAAAGTCAGAAGATTATTTGCAAAGATGAATGTTAATTCTCAGTGTGTATATTCATGAAAGAAAGAAATGGATAAGACTCGTGATTCTCTACAAAGGTACTGTGCACCAAATATAGGTAATCTAAAATACATGTAAATAACTTTTTAAATAACCAGTCTGTCCAGTCAAGATTGACGAGATTGGGAGTAAGGAAGAAGTACATGTACTGCCAGTCTGTAGCCCCGCCATGCTCAAGCCAGGTACTGGAGCAGCAGAGCAACCAGCACCTGTCTGGGCTCTTTGCAGAGCTTTACTGTCTAAGCTGACAGGACTTTAGTGTGTGGATGCCTGCTAGAGTGCCTGGTGTCTTCCCTTATGGGATTTCTGCGAATGGTAGGGCAGGATAGATGCTTGTATGCAGAGAGGTACCTGCTTCTAAAGCAAGTCCTACTCCCACATCCTTATTGCTTTCCTTAAGAACACCCCTCCTAGCTAGTGTTTGAAGATAAGCCTGTACCCTATAGTTGAGTGATGTGGTACATCACATCTCCAGTGTCCCATCCCCAGTACCTTAAAGCATCTGCTGTCTTGATGTCCACTGATGACTGTGATACATGGGACAGTGAAGCATGAGGGAGGCTGTGAAGCACACCTTAGCTCTATCTGCCTTGGCTGTGCTGCAGGTAGAAATGGAGATACTGGCATGGTCTTGTGGTAAAACATCTCATGCAGTGCAATTAGGGAGACATGGAACATTTGTCAGGCTGCACTGGAGTGGGGAACCTTAGCCCATCCATAGGTCTCTGTTTTAAAGACTGGTGCTCAGTGCTCCTATGGAGACTAGGCAGTGAAATCCTTGAGAAGGGCTGGACCTTAGCAAATGAGTATGTAGTTGTGCTTGGCTCTTTGCTGTTACTTTATAAAAATGTTACTTTCAATCTTATTTTCTAAAAATCAACTCCTGGGTTTATTTTCCTCTTGTCATAACACTGTGCAGTGTTGGGGTTTTGTTTGTTTGGTGTTGGATTTTGGTTGTCTTTGGAGCTCTCAACCTGTCGAATTTCTTTGCATCTTAACCTGTAAAATCAAATGATGGCAAGTTGTTTTCCACACTCTCCTGAGATTATTCCAGTAATGAGTCAGCTGTTTGGGGATATACTATTTTCTTTTCTTTCCTTGTGAAAACCGGTAAATGAAAGGAAGGCAAAAGCAGTTTGAATGCTGAATTATCTTTTTCCCTGTCCTTTCTTAATAGTGTGCTTTAAGTGTACAAAAGCCTTTGCTTCCTACAAAGGTTTGTCTTTTGGTCTTACCCACACCCCCTGAGAATAAGGTGTGTTTAAAAAAAAAAAGCCAACAAAACCAAAAAGAAGAAAGAACACATTCTCAGAAAAACAAACCCCAGGAAACAAAACAAACCAGCCCCCTTCCATGAAGGAATCTTGAAATATCTCAGGTTTGCAATTGTAAATGAATGGTAAATGAAATTTACAATTTTGCAAATGTAAATGAATTGTAGATGGAAAATAAACCTTTCTGCTGTTCTCCCTTTGGACTCAGTTGCCTTATGAATGAATCCCCTTTCACAGAGAGAGGGAAAATGATTCTCTGATGAAGTTTTCTTGAAGCAGAAAACCTCCATGAACAACTCACACTGCAAATTCTGAAATTTACTGCTTTGTCAGTTTCAGGCAGCCCTTTAAATCCATTATCAAGCAAGGTAGATTATTTTTGTGATTCTGTGTTGTGACATAAAAGTCACCTAGGAGTATTTCTTCTTTTTCTTAAGTTAATGGTCTCTGTAACAAGGTATCTTGAGCTGCTTGCTCTTCCCAGTAATCTCTTTGTAGTTACAGTGTTATGAATTACATTTCAGAATGATGCTGGAAATGACACCAGGCTTTATTTCTGGATCAGTTAATTAATCTATATAATCATTTCTCAAACAAAATCATGATTCAGACTGACCTAGGCTTGGGTTTGGTTGGGTTTTTTCTTTTTTTCTTCACATGTACTTCGTAGTGCTTCTGATGCTGTAAATTACCAGAGAATGACAGCATGCTGCCAACTTTGCTGGTTTTTTGTGTTCCACTTAAAATAATAATTAGAGTTTGAATTATGCTGCATGATTCTTTCCTTAATGATAAGGCTTTAACTCAGGGCTTCATGGATCATTATCTTACTTCGTGCAATAGCTCTTCTATCTGGAAAAGTGTCATACTGAAACTAAATTTTCAAGTAGGGAAAGTAGAAAGGCAGTAGTTGTTACTTTCATAGGTGATTCTGTTTCCCCTTCTAGGACATCACCCAGTTTATACAGTGAGATGGAAAAGAGACTTAAGGTAGCAATGCTATTAAGGAGGCAGATTTTAGTTTACATTGGACTGGAAATACTTGCCTAGGAGTAATAAGATTTTCATGTCTTAGCCAATATTGCCTAAATGTCTGAACCAAACTTCTCATTTAAATATCTTGGGAACATCTTGTTATGACTCCATAGAAAGTGACTATTAATAGAGTTCTTTTTCATTCTTTCTATCGCATACAATCAGGTACTTATGTTTTTTATGGCACCAGTCATTCATTTTTTTTCTGAAAAACCTTACTAGGAAATGTATTTTAATATTCTCTTTTATTTGGTCTAAACATACTGGTATTTGGAAGTAATTTTGACTAATATTTTTGAATGTGTACATGAAAGGTCCTGTCTCTAAACTCCTCTAAACATCTGTCTAAGGGCACTGAAATGCAATAACTTATTTGCAGTACATCTAGTTTCTTTAGTTACTGGTTTCTCACACTGCAGCTTTTGGTGTGCTTGGACACCTGATTGTGTATGTTCATCATGCCATACTGTGGAGGTGAACAATCTGTTCAGAGAGATTGCAGGGTTCCTGGAGAGAGTTGTGACCTCTGCTAGTGAGCACTTATTAGCCCTTTGACCTGTTTTAGAAGCCCTGAGAGAACAGGGTGAATGAGTAAGCATGTGTGTAAATAAGTAGAACTGGCAGGATCAGAAGCTGAGACTTAACTTCTGATCCAGGGTGAGAGCATGACCACTTTCCTTCCTTCATCTGATGATGCATCCTGCTTTTCAACACAGGGATGCACGATACATAGCAGTGAGCAAGTTACCTTTCTTGAGTGGTTGAATCTGGGAGTTTGAACTGATTTGACCAAACTAGAGAAGGGAATTAAAGTTCTTCTGTGTACTATATGACTAAGCTAAGCAGAAAGCTGTTTGGAGTAGAAGAGGTTATTTCCTCCTATAGTTGTACTTTGAAGCGGAGAAAACGTCCTTACGCTTTATGCCAGGCTTGCTCTGGTAGACTGCCTCCCCAGGTGAGCCCCTCTAGAGGGGCTGTTGCCATACTGCAAAGCCTGGGAGGTAAGGAAGTGTAAGTACAGTGCCAAAATGAAATACAAAAGATAGTAATTAACAAAATGTCAATCACAAAAGTACTTACTAATAAATTCTTTAAATTTTCTTTGATTTTATTAAGGAGGAATAAATAAGTAGGAGATTAATGAGAACAACAGTAGGTACTTGTTGCTTCTGTTGTGTATAACAGTGGTATTGAGGAGTTAGTTGTTCATGGGTTTTTGGATCCTGACTGATAAATACTGAATAACCTTTTAAGACACAGAAAAGCTTATACTATAGGGACAGGATTGTATTACCACAGAGAGACTTCTGCTGAACTGAACAGCATCCTAAGTATAATCAATGCATGTGCTCTGAGGGAACATGTCAGATCATTGTTAAGTTTCATGAAATAAACCTGCTGTCACCAGAGTGGCTTCAGCAAGTACAAAGCTGTACTTTGGAGAAACCAAGGATGTTCCAGATAGATTCTTGTTTATACACTGCTGTCTTTTTGGATGGTATGAGCACAAGAGTAGAGGGAATAGCTACATAGCACTGCAGATACTCAAAATGCTGCCCATCCACTAGCTAATCAGTCGCTCTGTCACCTCCAAATAGTTAATAATTATTATCCGTGTGATTATAGGTGGGGGAGTGCAGACAAAGGCTGTTTCTAAGTTAGCAGATACTGTGAATGAGAGTGGGTCTGTAGGGCAAAACAGTAGGTGCAGAGAACCCAATGTCCATGGTCAAGGGTGGTTTTTTTTGTTTAAACCAGGTGTAATCTGATCCTAGGGACTAAATGCCTGCTTGTGGTTAGAATGCATGAGTTGTGGTCCTTAACTTCAGTATTTACTGGTTTTGTTCTAAGGAAATAAATGTTCTCGCTCAGGGATCCTTTGATAGCAGTGGAAAAGAGCACAGTCAGCAAAGGAGTTGAGGACGTTTAAGCTAGGGTCAGGAGAACACTTTTGAGATAAAAACTAGTGTATGTCTACCCACAGGAACACTCTGGCAAATGGTTTCCTTCACTAGATCTACAGGTTAGTTGTTTAGCCTGGAGAAAAGGAGGCTCAGGGGGTCTCTACAGTTACCCAAAAGTGGGTTTAGCAAGGTGGGGATTAATCTCCCAAGTAACAAGTGACAGACAAGAGGAAATGGCCTCAAGTTGTGCTGGAGGAGATTTAGATTGGGTATCAGGAAAAATTTCTTAATGGGAAAGGTTGTCAAGCATTAGAACAGGATGCTCAGGGAACCGGTCAAGTCAGCATCCTTGGAGGGTGCTTAGGAATGTGGTTTACGGGTGAACCTGGCAATGTTAGGCTAATGGTTGGACTTGATGGTCTTCAAGGTCTTTTCCAACCTAAATTATTCTATACTTCTGTGATTTTCAGAGCCACTAATGGCACTTCAACTGGAAAACAGATTTGTGTTTGCAATGCATCTCCAAATAGCATTTTATATACATGAAAAAAAATGTGGTCTTGGCAATTGGCTGCTAATCTGCATAGAAGTGGCGGAACTGGCATTTCACCTTGGGAGTTTTCCTTTCCCTATAACTGCTGAGAGGTAATGAAATATTAATTCTTTGAAGTAGGTTGATTTATGTTGAGAAACATCTTCTGATCAAGTCTGATTTTCATGAGGAACATGAGCTACTTTCTCTTTTTCTGTTTCAGTGCCAGTAGTAATTAGTAATTAGTCCATTACCTGAAAATATTTGGATTAAGTTGTCCTCTTTATGGTCTTTTTTATTTTAAATTGTCTGAATCATTAATGACATTTCCCTCCCCCCGTGCTTTGCTTTCAACATTGGACCCTGCAGTAAGTTTAAATTGCAACATAACGAATTGATCAGAGAAGTGTTTATTCTTTTATCAGGCAGTGTCTTTGTTAACATCTAAATTACCAGGGTTTTTTGTTTGATTTGACTTTTTGTTTCAGTTAATGGTAACAGCTACTGTCAATTCATACCAGTATTCTTCAACAGAAGCATCAGAAAAACAGATTTTAACAGATGCTTTAATATTAAAAATAAGGAATTGACAGTATTCAGGCTGTCTTTTTGTCAGGGAAAAAAAAAAGATAACTATCCTCCTGCCTCTCTTTGCATGTGCAAGTATATTTGTGCAACCTTTAAGATAGTTTTGACCTATAGAGTTTACGTAGCTGCACAACAGTGCCATTAGAATGAGAGGTTTGATGCTGGCTTTCCTATGTATCAGCTTTATGTCTACAAAATTAGTCCTTGAGGAACTTTTTCATGTCTTGAAGTGAGCTAGATGCCTTTAACTTGAGGTACAATTATGTTTTACACATTCCTCAGAAGACTTTTGGCTACCAATAGAAATGGAAAAGAAAACTTTAATTTAATAAAGGGACAAGAATGCTTCTGATCAGGTGGTTGATAGAGTATGTTTGAAGTCTTGGGGAAGTATGTCTCTGAAATTATCGTATACTAAATGGGAAAAATTAATCTTAGTCCATCAGTTGCATTTTTAAGGGAGCAACCCATAATGTTGTAGGAGTCAAATACTGCCTGGTGATGTTACATGGTACTGAAAGCAAGAGCTTTGACCCTATTTAGACTACAGTTCACCACCATGGACCTAGTACTGTGCTTGGTAAGAAGAAAAATTGTTGTTTCTTAAATAAAATAAAAATGAGAAAGCACAGTATGTAAAGTAACTCATTAGGCAGTATTACATCTGAATCTAGATAGTCTGCTAGCTGAATTTATGGGACATGGAAATAAAAAACATTAATGTCCAACTTCACAAATGAAGATAATTACAGGCTCTCTCTCATGGCTTTGGAGCAAACTAATAAATGTATAGTTTTGCTTTTTGGAAAGCATATTTCATTGGAAAAATGATCAGTTCAAGCAAACAAATCATAGTGTAATTATTTGATGCAGTAAATTCTAACTGAAATTGCTGGTAAAATAAAAAGACACATCTGTTCATGTAGCATTATGTTAGCAATCCTTCCTTGCAAAAGTCAAGTCAGTATTTTTGTTTAATAACACTCTGTTTTGTGGTTGTACAGTCTTAAATCATATGTACCATACTGCATATGAATAAACAGCCATGCATCAGCCGTGCATAAAGGAGCTGTCTCCTTGTCCTAGGAAGTTATGTTGGTGATGTAGTAGATGTTAGTAGTTGCAGTCTGAAACCCTGTGCTATAGGTGCCTTCCAATATAAAGTTTGTATACTGTTCTTCTACAGAAATAGAAATGGTTGCATTTAAGTCCTGATAATTCAGAAAATACCTATGCAAGGAAAGAGTTTAAGATACTTAATTTAGGCTTCAGTATTTAGGGCTATAAAAATGTAGAATTTTTATTTCAAATTTCACCTGCCTTCCAAAGTTTTGCAAATACTAGATTGCCTGCAGTCATGTATTGTTTGAGAGAAAAAGTGTTGGTGTTATTGGAAGCTGATACACAGTATAATGTACAAACCACTGCATCTGCACTTATTTCATCCCACGTTGTTGTCACAGCATCCATGTTTTACTGAAGATAGCCTAACACACCTTCTGGTGGAGGGTGTGGGGTCAAAAAGAAATGTGTGTGATCATGGAATGCCTGTAAGCAGAGTTTTGAATAAATCCAAATGTGACAGTATGTGGAGATGTAGTTTGAATGGAGCAGCTTCTCTGCACTGAGACTATTCTTTACACTGGCTTTTGTTTTAAAAATCGTAAATATGCAAAGCAACAATGAAGGTAACATTTTAATAACTGATTTATATAACTGATGAAATGGATACCTCATGTAGAAAACTGGTATGTGGATCTTTTTTTCTAAGTTGCAGTAAAATCTAGCATGCAGATGAGATTTACAGGAAGGAAAAAAAAACCCAAGAAAAATAGTAGCAAAATTTGTGCTAATTGGTGCTTATTGGTTAGGTACCAGTAGCCTTTAAAAGTAATGCAGAAAAAGGTTATTAATAACTGTTCTGTTTGATTGTTTAGAATAAGTAAGTGCTTTCTTTTTGTAATAAGGGTTAACAACGGTAGTACAAACATATTCATAAGGAACTGTTTAGAGGACTGGTACATCACACACAACAGGTGTTGTTACCATGCTGTGCTCAAATGTTCTCATTCAGGTAAATACATGTTTCACTTCTGTGTTGAGAAGGAATGGGATCATGACCTCTACACCTAGTTGTGTGATGTAACGAAATACTTTGCCGAAGAATTGTTTCTCAAGTAGAAGTTAAAAAGCAGGTTAATAATAACCTTGTAACAGCAGAGCTGCAGTAGAATAAAATCAGAGAATTAGCAAAAATTTAAGTCTCCTGCTGCTTTCATCTGATACTTTAGCTTAAAAATGAAGTGGTTATTATAAAATTAGAGAGTTCACTCTTCAAATAAATTTTTCTTCGTTTGGTAATATGGTATAGGTGAAGTCACCTTTTGGGGCCGTGTTTAAGGGTATTTAATCTTCTCATTAGCTATTGAGTGCAGCAGGATTTACTGAAATATAAAAGGACTAACAAAGCAGTTTGATGAAACTTGACATTTGCACATTACTGAAACTATCCATGCAAAAACTACTGTGGAGCATATGATGTGTGGTAGCTGGTCACGCCATGGTAACTCTGTTCTTAGACTCTTTCTCCCATCTTAAGAAATTGTTTTAGGTACTTTGGTTATTAAGGGATAGGCAGAGAATTTTGGAAAGCATTTGATGCTCTTTATTCCTATTCCTTATTTTTCAAGAATACTTCTAAAATTATTTAAATGGATATGCAGTATACTTTATGTCTACTCTCCGTTTTTTACCCTCATTCATACTAATAAGGCCACAGTTTGCAGTAATCTGTTGGGACTACTTAAAGAGTAAGGATGGCAGAAAAAAATTCTTAGTAAGGATCACAGGGGAAAAAAAAAGGAGGGGAGGGGTATGATTAACCTTCCCTGAGGTCATTATCACTTAAAATTTCTTTTTCCATTCAGTAACTTAATTTCTTTCAAATACGACTGGTTTTTCTTTACTGCTGATGTCGGAGGAGTCAGTATAGAAGGAAGTAACGGTTGCAACATTGGGGAGGGGTCGTGGGTTGTTTGGGGATTTTTTTCCCTGCAAATACCCTGAACATACCTTTGGTCCTCTTAGTTGCAACAAGGTTTGCAATTATTTGTGGTTCTGGTAGTTGAAATTTAGTTATTGACCATAAGCTGCATAGTGCAGAAATCCATATTTTTATGCAAATAGTGTGCATTTCGTCTTGTTTCCTGCCGCAGGCTTACATTGCAGAAACATTGCAGAAATTTTGTAGTCACAACTCAGAAATTTCTCGTCTTGTGATTTTTCACAGTTTGGAAGTTTCTTGTTAAAATGTAGGAAACCCTCTCTTAATTTTCTGACTTACCAAGCTTTTTTGTTGGGGAAAGAAAGTACTTGGCAATTAGAAGTGAAGCTATACGATACCTGACGAAAGTGCTAGTTTCTGAAAACTTGTGCAGAAGCCTTTAAAATTTGTTTTTTCTTCATCTTTAGAAATATAGAAAGCTGTTAAGATGGCATGAGGAAACTTGACCAACAAAATAGGTGATCTCAGATGACAATCAAAAAGGATTCATATTTATCTCAACAGAAACATTCATTTTAGATTTTGTGTCAGGGAATAATAATACAGCATCTGGGATGCACTGATCAGTTGTCTAAAACACGTTTCCACAGTTCTATTCTTTGTCAGCAATAGTGAAAAAGTAGTCTTTAACTGTATATTTTAGTAAACTAAATTGCTTTATCAGTTGATAAACCTAGAGTTTAGTAGATAACATTTTCCCAGAACTGCTACAAATTAAAGACCATCCCCAAACACTTCAATTGTCGTTTCTGGGACTTGTTCCCATGTGGCAGAGATAAGAGGACCAGCATCCTTCCTCTGGCAGTAAATGTCAGAATGCTTACATGGTTTTGGAGATGATGTTAAAAGAAAAATTGAATGCAGCTTTTTCATGGCAAACACTTTTTAAGTGTTTTAAGTGTTTTAGGTAATTGGTAATTAGTGTGAGGCGTTGATTGTACTGGATGTGTACACGTGATTGAGCAGCCTGGGAGGGTGTGGTGGTTTTAATCTTTTGCTAATGCTCAAAGGCTTCCCGTGGTGGTTGGATCTGTAGGGTAATACTGTTGAAGCAGCTGGGCTTTTTCTTTCATTTTTTTAATGAGAAATGAGACAGCTGGAGTCAGCAAAATGCCCCAAAACCTGACAACTGACCAGAGGAGAAAAGAAGGATAGTTCAGAACTCCCTGGCTATCATATTGTTTTCTGCTTCCCATTGTCTTGAAGACAAAAATGTTGCAAAGTGTGGACTAAGGGTTGGCTGCTGGTGCTGAGTGTCAGCCTTGCCCTTTTTCAGCCACCTCTCGCTCACCTGTCCAACAGCAGCCAAATGGCTCCATGTTGCTTGTACTTGAAGGCTGGAGAGGGACCTTAAAAGTCTCCAGAAATAAATTCTGCACCATGACCTTTATAGGGAACTGCCTTGTCAGTTTCTAGTCAGTGAGTGGAGGAAGGGCTCTTTCCTGGTACTCCCTCCCCAAGGGCTGAGCTGTGCCTGACTGGGGAGAGCTGGCTGGCAGCTCCCATCATCATGTCCTGGGCAGAGGTTGTTTCTGACACACACAGCTCTCCTCTTCTGGTTTGCACAGTGCAGAAGCCTGCAGGGTGAGGCTGGACAGCTGCTGGAGGTTTAGAAGACATTGACCTGTGTGCTTGGTGGTCATTTTGCAAATTACGCAGAACAAAAACGAAAGCTGCATGGAGGGGTGTGTTGGTTAGAAATTGTGATGCTAGTGTAGGAAGATGGTGTTTATCTCAATACCTTTCCTTGTTTTGAAAAATGCTAGCATTTTCAGCATTTGTACTCTCCATAAAATCAACTTTTGTTAAACAAGATTCAAGGCCTCTAGAGCAATAGGAATGTTATGCTGTGGGGATTTTTTTATAGATGTAAAAGTTGTGGGCTAATTTTTAGTCAAATAAGCTGTTGCTTGTAATTTCTTTCTGCCTTTCTCCTAAAGCAAACCTGATAACAAAAAGAAAATTTTTAAGATCTTCTGTTGCATTTCCCAGAGTTTTCATGATATATTTTCAGACAGTCCAATCCTATATGAAAAGGAATCAAAGACTACAGTTTATCAAACAAAAAGTCTTTTTAAAACATTGAGAAATTGATGGAATTTCACATCATGTTTCCTCCACACCTTCACAGACAGGGACTCCTTACATTTGCAGGCCTGTGTAAAATATGTGGGTTTTTTTTGTTCTGTTTTGTTTTTTATTGTTACTACAAGGGTATAAAAAGAATGATGCAAAAGTAGAAGTAAATACAGAGGTGCCAAATATAATCACCTTTCAACATCATGCCATTGTGATTGTTGGAAGCAAATCCTTGTTTAGCTTTGGATAGTTACCTCTGTGGTTTGGGCTGACAACTGGATATGCCCTTGGTTGTTGTGTTGTGGGTTTTCTTAGGTGAACTGAAATTATAATTAAAAAATTTTATAAAGAATATTGACTTGTGTGGATAACATTTTAATAACCTAAAACATAAACTAAAAATTTGGGCTAGAATACTTCTCATTCAACTATTGTGCAAAGGAATGACGTGTTAAATAAATGTTTACTTCCTGGAAGTAAAAGTTTCCTGTAAAAAGAAGAATAACGGCTAACAGAAACTTGTCCTTCACCCTGCCGCTTTGTGCCTGTGTGAACTGCTGTTGTGTTACAGTTCTTTGCCCTGACAGTTAAATTTTTTCTACTTTGGTGTACTATGTAAGAACAGGAACAGATTCTTAGTGTTATCATGATCTTTCTCCATAGCTCTGTAAGGGGCTAGAAATATGTTCAATATAATCTTTTTGAAACCAGATGCAAGTACAACAAGTGAAAACCAGAATTACATTAATGTTCATAAAACAAAACCCTATCACCATAGAAAGCCTAATTACTAAGAATAGTGAGTGAATTTAGAACTTTATCTCAGATGAACCAGGATTTATAATGCAAATAATTTACTTAAATGCTAATGAACAGCATGCAGACTTTAATTAATTAAACAGAAAGCCACATCTAATTTCAGAAGAGGTCAGAGCAATGAATCAACTGTAGGAGAGAAAGGAGGTGGCATTTCCTAAGTTACATATCCAGGTCTGGGTGGTACACACTATTGGCTAGAGTAGCTGATGTTTGAGTTGTTACAACAGTACAACAGTAGTTGTAACTCAGACCCCATCTGGTTCATGCATTTCTGGAGATTTCTTCTAATACTGTAAGAGTATCCAGTAAAAGGATATTTTTCTGAGACTCAGGAAGGCATGTTGCTTCTCCACAATTTTAACTGAGTTCTGATTGATGGTATCTTTTGAGTTTTATTACCTTTGTAAGTAAAAAGTAGTTATGTATTAATCCATGCATTCTTTGTTTATGTAAATAAAAATACAAAAAAAACGTAAAAACTTTCAGTGTAGGTAATAATCTGGCGTAGAATCAAATTATATAATCAGGTCTAAATAAGTATGTAACTTCAGCAACAAGGTCAGTATAAGGAGGATCAGAAGTTTCTCTTGAAGAGAACAAGAGGTCTTGTAGCTGTCTGTTTTGGCATGTCAGAGATGTGATTGTAGACTCTTCCTTTGAGCTGCTGAAGTTGCTCAGCTGAGCAGGTCAGTGGCATGGGAACTGGGCCCTGTGTGGGCAGTCTGAAGGGGCACAAGCCATGGATGCTGTCTGTGCAACAGTGTGGTGCTCCAGAGTGCTGCCTCCTGACTTTCTCTGCTGGAGAAGCAGAACATTAAAATGTTACTCTGTTCAGCCATACCAACGTGATGCTTTAAGCAGTATGCATGCTAGGACACTGTGCTGTTAAAAATGCAAATGCAGAAAGATGGCACCGGATGCTTCGACCATAAAACCTGCCTGCGTGTCCCTGTTGTACTGACCGTGACAGTCCTTGTTATTACTGACCCAGTAGTAGTTTTCATCCGTCACTTTCCCTAAGCTTAAATTTTTTTCACCCTTTCATCTATTTTCATGAGCAAATGCCGTATCTGAAAAGAATGCTGCATTTCTATCATGTACTAAGCATGGAAATACCTGTATGATGTACTGTGTAAAGCTAGCAAGGATGTCCTCTCAGAATTTAGCTATTCATTTTTTTTTTCTTCTTAATAAAAAGCAGGGATTTTTTGGGGGAGGGGTGGAGAATCTAATTATAATTTTTTAATTATAAAATTGTTCTTTGGTAATATTACCCTTGACCTGATTTCTTAAATTCAGAGTGCTAGTGTTGTATTTATGTCTTTAGAGAATTCATCACTCTGTGTGTACGTATGCACATGAAAGTATCTGCATAGGTGGTATTTATATAAAAATAAACGAGCAACATGATTAAAACATGATTTGTTCAATCTTTACTTTATCAATATTATTCCAAACTTGCGAGATTTGTAATGGTTCAAATAAGACCTATGATAATATAGCAATTGTCCCACTCCTATCCATCTGATGAGCTGGCTTGCCCAGGTCCCCTCTCCTTGCAGGAGGAAAAAGTGTGCAAGGGGTCTGCCTTAATTTTGGAGGAGCTGCTTAATTAATATATGGCTTCTTGCAATGCCTGTGAAGATGTAAAATGCAAGAGGACAGCAAAACCCCTCAAAAACTAGTGACTCTCCAGGGGAAGTAGCAGTTAAAAAGCACTCTCAAGCTCAGGATGATCTGCTATAAGCTGCAGGAAATGTGCCACAATATCTGGAACTGTGCTTCCCTCTGGGTGGATTTATAACGGGCTCAGCCTTGGAGCCAGCCTGGATTTCACAGTGTATGTGCGCACCCCTGCCAGTGTGCGCCGAGAAACACACAAAGTTGTGAGCAACACTGTGAATGTAGGAACAAGGGGAACACAAACCCAACACTTGAGCCTCTCACAGTATTTGAGGGAAGAAAATAAAAATGGAGTAATGTGTTTTTACTGTATAGCTGCTGTGACAGAGCTTCTTATCATGGTCTGTCAGCCCTGCTGGGCTCTGTGTGTGCCTTTGGGGGTGAAGAGATGAGGGAACGCTGCCTGTAGTAAGGGATTGGGTCTTTTAGGGACAGTGTCTCTAATGGTTGCTTAATCGGCTCTGCATGTGGAAGGAGGCTGGCAAGAGGAACAGCCTTGGGCTCTGCAGCCCTGCATGTCCACGGAATGAAGGCCTGCAGGGAGGAGCTTTGCCTTGAAGGGGAAGGCAAAAGTTCTTTCCAGGACTACTCACAACTGCTGATTTGAAAGGAGTGTCTGCTCTGGACTTGCCTTTGTGCTCCCCAGTTCACCTCCTTTTTTGCTCTCCCAGCGGCCCAATCTGCTGAAGCTGCCTGCTCTGTTCTATTTTCTATTAGGAGGTTTCTTTGTTCCTTATAAAATGCCTGAGCTCCCCCCGCCCCACCCTCCTCCCAGTTTAAGGCTATGATCGGCTGTAATGACATTGAGGCCCTAAATGGAGTGACTGGGTTGGTGGTGTGTGGAAGTGAAATGGATGCTCATTCATTGAGAGGGCCTGAAACCAGGTGGATGTGAGTTTCAGTTACCACCATCTCTTCAGTCTCCCTGGGGAAGGAAGAAAGAGAGTGGAGGCATGAGAGAAAGGGGTAAAATACTAGAGAAAAATACTTACTGTAAGACTTTAGCTGTACCATTGAGTATTGCCTTTATGGTGCTCTCAAGATGTGTTCCCCTAGGAAACCAGAAAGATACGCAATGTGTAACACAGTTGTAAGGTGTATTATTTAAAAAAATTAATTACCCCAGCTGATTCCTTACTGCAGGCAGCTCAGGGCTCTGCTTGAAAGACCCTGCATTTTGTTTGTATTTGTTAGTGTGTAGTTAGACTAAAGCAAAAATTATTTCATCATTTTAGCGCTGGGAGTATATTTGAGGCTTGAAAGAAACCTCTGTCTCACGTCTGGTGCTACCTATCTATGGACCAAGGAAGCTATCTGACAGGTATATGCATACCAATATTTGACACAAAGTTCCTTTATGTTTGTAGTGTAAGTTTGATAATTATACTGGTAAGTTGACTCTTGTCTAATTACATGTTTGGGAACAGCTGTCATGTTATCTTCTTAGTACAGAGGTCATAGAGAGCTCTGAAACATGAACAGCAAAAAAGCACAAGCAGAAGAGACCAAGGGAACAGCTTGAATGCCTTCCTCAGGAGTACACAACCTGACACAAAAAGACCTCAAATAGCTTTGTGGGAAAACTATTAATTCTCTTCATGTGTGAGAAGAACCAGCATGATTTGCTTTACTTTCTTATTTTTAAATCATCTCAATCAATATGAAAATGGTCTTTCTTTGGTATGAATGAAGGACATATAAAAAGGTTGAAAAGCAAAGGGGTTTTGTGTTCATTCATTTGGATTTTTCCCCTGAAAGGAGTGCTTCATGGTATCTAGACTAAAGCTCAGAATTGGAGTGATTATCATTGTTGGAAGCAGTGGCCAGCCATTTTTGAGGAAAAATGTACCAAAACGCTACAAAGCAGTTGCTGTTCTTAGTCTTTAATTTCAGATAATAATATTTACCATCAGAAATGTTACTTGACATAAATATTTGATCATAACAAATGTGCTATTATTCATATGACTTGTTTTCAGTAAATTCATATTTTTACTAGTTTTGGTGTAGCAAAGCAATTAACTTGTAAGCATGTTCACATTCTAATAAAGAAAATGCTGTACTGTATACTTTCAGCTCCTGGATAGAGCCTTTTTATGTATGAGTGGTAGGTTTTCAAAATAGAGTTCGCAAACATAGAATAGAGTAAATGTTATTGAAAAAAAAAAAAACCTTTGGAAAAGGTGTTTTCATGTTTTTGCAGTTAGTTGTTGTTAAAATATTGTTAAAAATGAACAAATTACATAATATACTGATTAGTATTGGTGTTTCAGATGGATGTAAATGCACATCCAATATACTCTGAGTACTACAGTACTTCTTGAAAACAGAGTAGAAAATAGCTCACAGAATTCCTAACTATACCTTATGAAAGCAGAACATGCAAAGTATAAGGCTTTGTGTGCATGGTAAATACAGCTGTTGTTTTGTTGATATGTTCTTGTGCGTGATAATTATGTTTGATGATGAACATGTCAGAGAAATATTCATCTTTTGCTGTTTTCGGTAGGGTAGAAGAATGTCAGCCCATGACATGGGGGAAACACAGATGGCCAAACAAACTCTGTTGCTGTATCTTAGACATGAAGACCACTTTTTTCTGAAGACATAGGGTTTAAAGTAGTAAAGGTCTCTTATTCCCTTCCATGATAAAAATAAAGGAACACTATTGCAATTTTGAATGCTACCGGTAATTATCCTTGCTTTTGATTGATCACAGTGGCTTATACTGTCTGTGAAATGGTGTCTCTCAGAGTTGTTAGGAATATGAGTTATGTATATCTGTTCATAATCCCTCTGAGTGACAGAAGGTGAAAGAAACTTGAAAGACTTAATCATTAGGTAAGTACATTTTATGTACCTTCCTTAATAAAAGTGTAGAGCTAACTCAAGCCTTATCTTGCAGTGCAGGGAAACAGGTCTCATACTGCAGCTCCTGGAGAATCCCCCTGGAGACCTGCACGACATGTAGGGTTGTATGGCCTGTCTCAGCCCCCATCATTTTCAGTCCAGCTTAGTTGCAGAGTTGAAGAGCTGTAGGTGGAATATGAAGGAAACATAAAAGATTTAAGCCCTAAACCCAGTCTTTATCCAACTAGTAGTTAAGGTAGTTTTCACAGAAAATCAGGAGGTGGTCAGTGTACTATTACCATTTTCTTTTAGTAAATAGCTTACAGAAAACATACATGCATACGTGTCGCTTTGTAGATGGTTGTGTACTATACTGATCTCAAAGATAATAAACGATCCATTCTGACATGCATGTGCTTTGGAATCTACTTGAGTCTGCTTTCCAACGCCCTCATATAAACATTAATTTGAAATTAATCATGTGCCAGATTTTGCCTTCCCTCTGTGCAAGGAAGGTAAGAGTTAGTATGATACCTTCTTTTATGAATGCTGATGTTTGCTTCTGGTTTTGTTTATAACATTTCCATGGAAAAACAGCAGCCAACAGACTGATTTTAAACAGTTTCTTGTTCCGTTGAGTTTTGAGTAGCATCACAAAAATATTTTTGAGGGTGAAATTTGATTTGTGGCACTTTTTCTGCACAGACGAATTCTTTAGGTAGAATTTGTCGAAGTTGCTCCAAATGGTATAAAATGGAAAATTAAGCAGAGTGGAAAGAGTTGTTTCTCTTTAGGGAGTCCCTGGTTTATCAGAGGGATCCTTTCAAGAGAAAGGAGGAGAAGGTCACACAAGGTGGGATCCTGTCCTGCTTTGAACCCATTTATAAAGCTGTGAGAATTCTTGAGGAATTACTTATGCTCTGTGAAAGCAGTCAGTTTATCTCTTCTCTCAGTTTCTTGCCTCTGAGTTACATGTAAACCATAATAAGATACTTCTAAAATGGTGAGGATTAGCTGTTCATAGCTATCTATAAAAGATAGGGAGGAGGTTCTGTGTTGTTGGGTGGGGGCTGAGGGAGTGGTCGTATTTTTTTTTTTGTTGATTTGTCTGGTTGTTTTGATTTGGGGGGGCTTGCTGGTTTGGATTTCTTTGGTTGGTTGGTTGGGTTTGGGGTTTTTTTCTGAATTGAAGGTGTAGAGAAGAGGGTGCTGACTTTCAGTAATGAGCTGTGCCTAGCTGCATAATAGTTTTGCATTGTAATTTTGATTATCTGGCACAATGCGGTATTTGATTAACTGCATTTCTTGTAAAGGAGTTTGAAGTTCTGGTTTATGAAAAAGCTTGCATTAATTTAAGAAGCTACAGAATATCCCCTGAATTTTATGTTTTAATTCTATCCTCCATTTCCTTCCATTTTTTGTCAGTAATTCCGTATCTGTCTTAGGCTTTATTGTAGTACTCACTTGAACTGTTTTAATTGCATCACTTGCACAAATAGGGATGAGTATTAGTTTTGTTTCTCTTAAGTTTTGTGGCTGCACTAGAATGACAAGCAAAATCATAACTTTATTGTCTTCTCAAACACAACCAGATTAAATTTGTAAGACGATTTTTCTACTGTAAAAACTACTCAGACTAGCTGTCCACGTAAGAGCAGGTATTCTTTCCCTTTTTAAAGGAAGATGGTTAATACAATTTTTATAATGTAGGTAAGGAAATGATGGAACAACTTTAGTAATATTTGTAATGGATAATATTTGCTGAGTTTTTCATAAATATGTAAGATATTCAAGATTATTTTTGAAACAAATTGCTCTACATGAATGTAGATGTTTCATGTTCCTTATTTGAGGTAATTATCTACTTCATAAAATTCTATGCATCCTTTCTTGGAAGAAAACTTTTCTCATCTTGCCAGGCTCTTTTTTGTTGTTACATTAGTAACTCATGAAATAATATTGTGTAGAATATTGACAGCCATCTTAATGAAATGTTTATAAATTGCTAAAGTGATACAGAGGAGAATTTAGTGAACGGTGAAATTATTGTATGCTTACTTTTTTTTTTAAAGCAAGTGGAATATGCAGATGTGGTTTGTAAGCAAAACAAGTGAGAAGATTATGTAGTGATTTTAAATTAAAGATATTGTATCAGAGGAGCAAACACTTGGCAATAGAAGAGTATGTACCCCTCTTCCATTTTTTCCTGAGTGGCTCCTAACTTAAACCTGTGCATTGTTAAATCCCAAAAAGCCATTGCTGGGGTTCTCACCGAACTTGGCTTTTTGTAGTTATTCCATTCAGTTTTTAACATAACTGCAAAACATGGTGCTATTGATGTAGGAACAGACTTCAGGACACCTTAGCTCTCTTTCTGGCTTTTTTTGCTTGAAATTTGAGATGCTTTCCGTAGGCTTTTCTGTAACGCTAAATGAAATGCCATTGAAATGTTTCCTAACATCAAGCAACTCTTGTGAGGTTTAATCTATTAATGTCAATTAAGGAGTTAGATAATCACACGAGGAAGGTACAATGGTACTACTGTTCATTTTATGAAAAGTACAGGTATGCCTACTGTATTTATTATCAAGACTGGTAATTCCTGACAGGAATTCTGTTCATGTCTCTGGATGAGTTGTCACTTAAATTCTTTGGTGTTTCTATGACCAAGATGGTCAGTTTCAGTTATTAACTTGTAACTTATATATAAGTTATTAACTTATATAGTAGTGTAAATTGGTTGGAGATGCAGGTTGGTACTTACATATCTTTCAAGAGGTATGATACAGTGATACAATGTCATGGACAGAACACTTTTTCAGCAATAGAGAAAAAAGTTCTATGGAGCACTAGCAGGCTTCATTTAGGAAGGAATGCCTGAGCAATAGCTGTACCGGCTTGAAGCAGGACAACTCCGTTGTGGCAGCTGTTGACCAAGATGATGGTCAAGGCTGCTGTAGAGGTAAGGATCTCTTCCTAAGATGTCAAGTTGAGAACACAGTCTGCCTAGGTGCATGACCACATAACATGGACTGAGCTGTTTGTGTGGGAGCCTCCTTGTTTCACTGGCCTTGCTGTCTTCTTTTGATGGAGAGGAGATATTCTGGTTCTGCTCCAGAACTTACCCAGATATATGTTACAGGGTGAGCTGGGCAGCTTCATCTCCACCTCAGGGAGTTTTGCTGCAGTCTTACCAGCCAAATATCCATCCCAACAGTAGCCTTCAACTGTGAGCCTGAAAGCTGCTGTTCTAAGTGGTTCTTTGCTTCCGCTCCTGGGATGATCTCATGCATTCCATAATACGTTTCTACTGATTTGTCACCTACAAAGCCAAGCTGGTCCAAGGCCTGAATTCTGCACAGTTTTATGTTTTCATTTAACCATACTTGGTTTCGGCAGAAATGTGATACTGCTGGAACAGCAACAGACTAAACCATATTTTTTGTTTTCTCTATCACTGAATTAGTAGTAGCGTAGAGGACATAAAACTCTCTTCCAAGTGAAATGTAACTTTAATATTTGAAAGAAAGTATTTTTCTTCTCATATGTTACCTCTCTATTACTCTTTCAGCGCTTACTCCTCCTAGGAGTTACTCTGCTATTTACTATCTGATAAGGTTGATTGCTCCACTTTTCTGTAAATCTATGAGGCAGTGTACAACCGACTGCTTTGTCTGAGTAATGTTTGATGAAACTGTGGTTGTAATATGGTTCTGCTCATCTGTGTAGGATGTTGATTCTACTCTGACCCATGAAGCTTCACTTTCCAGGTACTTCTAGGCTTCTTTCTGCATCCAAGCTCCAAGATGAAAGCCAGTTTTCTGCAAATGTACACACTGTTGGTTGACAGTTCCTAGTAAATATGTGTGTGTACAGTGAGTAACAGGGCAGTGGATTTCAGTGGCTTTCTCCTTTGTCCTTACATATGATGAATATCCTCTTCTATCTAATTTAAACAGAAAATTTCAAGCAATAAAATAGCGGGGTTTTCTTGCATTTTCGTAGGTCAAACTTGGGAAAAAAACCACTATCAGGTGTAGCTTAGCAGTGTTTCTGTTTAACAGATGCCAGTTTGAATTTTGCTTAGAGAATGGTATGTTTATTGTTTTAGTTAAAAAACAGTCTCATATTTGATCTGAAGATAGTATATTTGAGATTTTTTTTAAGGTTGCAATGCAGAGAATTGCAAAAACAAGTACAGGTATGCATAGCACAACCACATGAAGGAAAGGCTTGTCAATTCTAGACTGACATTGTCTTACTTTTAAGTCAGTCTCCTGTATCTTCTTTGTCAGTCACCTCGAATGCTGAAACTACTCTGTTAGTAACTTCATTGTCACCTATTTAAAATTAACCTTGTTTAAAGTTTTTCCATAAGTTTCACAGACCAAAGAATGTTGCATTTCAACGTTCTGTAGCTTGATTTTTGCAGCATATGCACCAGGAGAAATAGCAACAATACAACAAATTGTACATGCTATGTATGTAAGTGGTGCAAGTGCCTGTATAAGGATCTACTCTGTGTTTAAGCAGCCTGACTTCTTTCCTGATGCTGTTTTTGGATATAATACTGCTAGAAGTACTTTCAGGTCTCTGGTTGTAAAATTCTTGATGATACAGTAATACTTGTTGCTGTTAACATTTCAAGGAAAAAAAGAGAAGAAGTTTCCAGAAATTTTCAGGTTTTAAGATGCTAAGCTCTTAAAAATTTGGTAATTCTCTATGCCGTGCTTGAATGGGAGTTCATCACTTTTACAGACACTTCTTTATTATTTTTAGAAGACAGTTAATCTCTTTATTCATTTGTTAGGTTGATTTTATCTGGGAAAAAGTTTTAAAAGTCAGATGATCAATCAAGCTATGTGCTTGAATCAGGAGTGTGGGGTTTTTTTCAGTTACAATATTCAATTCTTTCCTAAGTACTAGGCAAAGAATTGTATTGGGATTGGAGGGGTGCAAGGGGAGGTTGAAAGTCATGTTTTTAAAAGATGAGGGAGTGTGGTGGTGGTATTCTGATTATGATGGAGACTCAGGTACATTGTGTGGCCTCAGCAGTCTTCTGACAGATGAGAAGATACTACTCATCTGGCTTCAGAGAACTGACTTGACTAATCTAAATGTACAGTGGTAGCCAGCAGAAAATTGGCCTCAGTATGGTTTTATCCCCCATTGGTCCATTTTGCTGATCCACTACACTGCTGTTTCACCTTTGCTCTCACCTTGTATCAGCTAGATGTATTTGTAGGATGATGGTGGTGGAAGCAGTCGCTAGCAAAGCCCCTATGGCATTCATATCCTCTCAGAAGAACATGTAGATTTTTTTTCTTACGTTATTTCAGGTTTTCTTCTTTTCACCAGGTGAAACAGGCCCAGTCAGTCTTGTTCAGGCTGTTACCCAGGGTTGGTTTTGTTTATTATGGTAAATAGGTAAAATTTTAGGAACTTATTGCCAAAATGTATTTCTTAACTTGTTCTGTAAGGAATGAATGAGGCAGTAGAAGGCACAAGTTGGTATCAATGTCTTGATCTCTAAGGAGGTGATCTAGCAGCACTTCATTACCTAAATGGAGCCTACAAGAAAGCTGGAAAGGGACTTCTACAAGGGCATGTAGTGCTTGGACAAGGAAAAATGGCTTTAAACTGAAAGAGGGTAGGTTTAGATTAGATATTGGAAGGAATTCTTTACATGTGAAGGTGGTGAGGCACTGGCACAGGCTGCCCAGAGAAGTTGCTGATGCCTCATCCCTTGCAGTACTCAAGGCCAGGTTAGATGGAGCTCTGAGCAAATTGGTCTAGTGGAAGATGTCCCTGCTTAACAGCAAGAGGGGGTGTTGTCACTGGATGGTCTCTAAGGTCCCTTCTAACCCAAACCATTCTGATTCTGTAGTCTGTAACATCATGTTTGATTTTCTGGGAATGTGTGAGGAAAACCTGCATTAGAAGTTCATTATATGTGTGCAGGAAATGGGAGTGAAGGTTTCAAAATTATGCTCTTGGTAAGGGCAGAAGTTTTTAGGGCTTAGATTTTGCAGTGTGTGCTATCTCAGAAATAGTTAAGGGTTACTCCTATAAACTGCACTGCTGTGAAATACACTCTTCTGAGAAGACACCTAAAACATTATATAAGAGGCCTATAAGGCTGCCATTGTCCTGGCCATGAGGCATGAAAGCTTTACAGAAATGACTGAAATAAAGCCCAGACTGAAAGTCTGAAAAACAGAGCACTGAGCAATGCGTTTTGTTTTCTGCAGGGCTGAGTAGCTGGGTGAACACAGGGCTTATGTAGCTGTGCAGATTCAACTCCTCACAAGCAAACACAGGGATAATATAGATAAGATCTTGTAGTCACCGATGAACTTGCTGAATTGGAGTAGAGTGCTGTGTGTTGTAACCTTTGTGAAGTTTCCAACACAGGTCTTAACTTTAAGTTGACAAACAGTCATATTTCATCAATAAACTACTTTTAGTACAAAGCATATAAAGACATGAAAAAAATTTAATGGAAGGAATGACTGCTCATTAATAAATATGAGCCAAATTTTAATTAACAGTGATTTCACATGGTTCTGAGATTGAAGTTTAATGGGGTCTGATTGTTACAATACTAGCTTAAAACAAAAAAACACAACCCAACTGCAACCCCTCAAACAAACAAGCAAAAAACCAAACCAACAAACACAACAAAGCAAGAAACCCCAAACAAGCCAACACCCCTGCCAAAAAAAAAACCCACCCAAAACACAGATATATCTGTTGCTTGTAATACCAGTAGATTACTGTAATATCCTGAGCGTTAGCCTAGGAAGATTTTTTTCTTACTCTCGGAATTTTCGTGATGAAATGTCTCATAGTAGTTACATGAGGTTAGAGTTTTGAATAATTACATCTTTAGGAACAGAAGATTTTCAAATATGCAGTCATATATAATATGTATATTTTGGAGTTCCATTTTGCTTATTAGTTTAGTTGTTAAATCAAAACACAAATTTTAATTCAGTTGTTCTTCAGTTGCTACCGATGCTGCTGTTTGACCCGGAACTGGTCCTTGTAGTTACCTTCCAAGCACCACTTGACACTGTTCAGCCCTGCAGTAAGCAAGCTGTCAGCATTGTGCAAAAAAAGTCATGTTTGTGTCCAGTGGGTAAAGCATATCCTTCTTATTTGTCTTGCAGGCACAGGAGAGAGTGGCAAAAGCACATTTATCAAGCAGATGAGAATCATTCATGGATCAGGTTACTCTGATGAAGACAAAAGGGGCTTTACAAAACTGGTGTACCAGAATATATTTACAGCAATGCAGGCCATGATCAAGGCCATGGATACCCTCAAAATCCCATACAAGTGTGAAAATAACAAGGTGAGATTTTTGTTTATTTCTGTAGCTGAAGCTTTTCCTCTTTTTATTTTGGGAAATATACTGAAGGTCTCAAAAAAAAATTGCACATCACAGAAGTGATACTAAAAGCACAGAAGAAAAGGGTGTTTCCTGTCCTGCATTTAGTTCTCTGCCATTCTTTCTACTTCTACCACACAAATGTGCTGCTTTTAAACAAGAGACTTCTCTTAAGATGCCTGAGGGGGATTGTCACAGAACAGAGGTTTAATGGCAGGCTGCCACTTGACTTCAGTAACCCTTGTCTTTTACTGTGAGGCCATGTTCTGATTAGAGCACAGTCAAACCATTCTTGTGATGTGTAGCAAAACTTGACTGCATAAGGGTTGCTACTACATTACAAGTGGAAAAAATTCAAATTATTAGAAAAATAGGTGGGGATACCTGTGTGTGAACAGATTGTTAAATTAAAGTTTTCTACACCGTAAAGACCTTAAAACAGTCAGATTCTTCTGAGACTGATGCTGTTACTGCAGTTAAAAAGGACAAAATACATTTGAAATGTGTCTAAGGTTCATGTCTGACTAGCTTGACTTTTTCCCAGGTTTTTTTAATATTCAGATTTTAATAGTATGGTAACTACAACAGTTTGTCGCATTCTATGAATAGGAATGAAATGCTTAATATTTACTTAAAATACATGGTGAGCCACAGAATTACATGTCCATATCTTACAATATTACAGAATCATAGAATGGGTCAGATTGGAAGGGACCAGAGTGGATCATCTGGTCCAACCTCCCTGCTCAAGCAGGCTCTATTTGATAACAGTTCCTGAGAACTTGTTTGCATTTTTACTGTTGATCCATTATTAGCAACTTTGTCAAATGGAGAATTTAAGATCTGTCGCAAAGTGGATGGCTCACCTTTCTTTCCATCTTGTGAAAGAGTATTTAATTATTATTTAGTAGTCCTGGATGAAAGTAATACTTTCTTTGATAAGTTACTCAGAAGTTCTTTTATTCAAATTTCTTTTATTAAGAGAAACTATCGAAGAGCAGCAAAATTTACAATAAAAAAGCTTCCATTAACTGGGAAAGAGAAAATGAAATAAACTTGAGTTAATGTTAAAGTCTTTTGTGTCTAAACATTGGAAGTTTAATTATTAGAATTGAACTGCTGTATGCATTTTAAGACAGCTAACTTAGAAGTAGGAAAGATAAAGCTTATTACCAGGTTAAAGATGAGTTGTTTTTTCATTTGCATTTGCTGAAGTCATTGCAGATGGTCATCACTTTGTTGGTGATGTAATGGTGCAATAACTAGAGTCTTGCAGGAGCATGACTTCATGCAGTAGGAAGTCAGGAGGATCCCATCTGTCAGAATCAATATTGTTAACCTTCTTTAAGGGTGGGTGGGTTTTTTTGTGCACATGAAAAAGATTGAAAAATTTGTAATTGGTAAGACTCCTGACTGTTAAATTTCCTAGTCTAAATGCGTGCTTGGAACTGTTTTCCCCTCATCCTCTATAAATCAAAATCAAATGTCTAATTAGTATTAGCATTTTCATTTGCATTTCAGCCTTTTGGCTCCATGTTTTTGCTGTGTGCAAAGCATGAAGCATACTGGCCTGAAAAGTTAGTTGATCATAAAGCACATTTTTTCTTCAAAATTGGCATTGATTGTAAATTTGCCTTAATATCTGGAAATCCTAATGGTAGATTAGGATTCTTTTTTCCTTGTATTATATTACAGAGTACGTGTTCTGTAGATATTTTTTAGACGTGCTGACTTTCTGTAGTGTTTTTATATGGCTGAATGAGTTCGGTAGGTTTGGCATAGCTGTATACACATGGCCAGAACTGTTGACTTTCCCTACCTAAAAATTACTTTCCTGAGCGTAGGAGTCTGTCTGTGCTCAGGTCCTTCACAAGCATTCCCATCAGTTTATAATAGGGCTACTTGCAGAGTAAAATAAGTCACCAGCTACCAGGTTCTCAAGGCAATTCCCGTACGAATTCCGTCAGGAATACAGGAAAAACCAAGCATACTACAGCATTGTGCCTAAATAGATGTGATTGTGGTCTACTACACTTCGGCTTTGTGTACAAGGTCACTTACTTTAAAGCACTGAACACCAGTCAACAGATAAATCTGCTCCTTTTTTTACAGGCTGTTGAAAACAAACTCATTAGTCTAGCAGTCTAGAAAACACAGGAAGGGCACTTCCTATTAATTTGAATCTCCTATCAGGAGGTCCTATCTCTGGAGAGAATATCTCAAAGTTTGAGTAACAGCGTATTTTTAGCACAGTAGCTGTTGTACACAGTAGTTTAGAAAATTGCAGGTCAAACTGGTATTGATGTGGTTGGGCTTAAGGAAAAATTATCCTTTTTTTCCCGTCAAATTCTTCATGTTCTGCAATAGACTTTGGGGCTACACTATAAATGGTTTTCTCTTACTGTACCAATTTTCATACCTTTAACTGTGATTTATTAAAATTGGAGTGTTTTAAGTCTCTGAATGCTGGTGGAATTTGAAGTGCCCTTATACCTCGCAGTCAGTTAAGTAGGCAGCTGTGTTCTTTGTGTGGTGTGCAATATCACAACATTTGGATTACTTCAGCATAGTCAATGTAGCAAGAGGCACGTTCTAAGTTTAGCAAGTTAGTTCTTGTGGGATTGTGTTTGGATTCATAGTCACAAATGTAACTAAAGAGGCAGAGAGTGAAATGCATTTTCCTGTATTATAATAACCCCAGACTGTTTTGAAAGATTCGTTATCAGAGTAGTGAAAGCCAATTGAGAAGTGTAACAATGTTTAGAAGCTAGTATCTCAGAACTGATGGCAGAGCATTATATCCTGAAAGACATTTATTTTTGTGTGTTTAAACTTCAGAATGTGAGCTCTTCTGAGGGTTAAGATAATGGGTGAGCGTGATCTCTTCTCTTAGGAATTTGTCTGTCATAGGAAATGGTTGCTTATAGACTTTTTTCATTCCCTTCCGAGTAAATTTTACTGTGCTTCCATAACTTCTTTTTTAAGTAGAAATTGTGAAGTTTTTGTATGGCTTTTGAATTTTAAAGTAGTAAGTATTTAATGAAATAAGGGAAAGCATTAGTTTTTATAGAAATGTTCAGAAGCAATTCTGAAAATTGCCTGTCTTTTTCCAAATTTTGTTTGTACAAACTAACTCGTGTGCAACCACAGGTATTCAAATGCACATTTTTAAAAAAATAAAATACAGGTTTAAGCTTTTTGCAGTTTGTCTTCTTAGACAAATGAATCTGCTACTATACTAAATACCAAATACCACTGTTATCCTGTACTATTCCATTGTAATATAACTTCCAAAAGACAAGTTGCCTCTCTGTTCCAGCAGACAGTATCAGGAAGGTGTCACTCCATGGTGATTAACAGGCAGGAAACCTTACTTTAATCCCATTCCCATAATTTCCTGTGAGACTTCTTAAATATTCATAACAATAAAACTAATGTAAGTAACTGCAGCCTGTAAGAACAGGCTACAGGAAAGTTTTTAAAGAGGCTGGAAACATAAAAGCAAGTTTTGTGGTAGACCTAGACATTTGCTGTTAAGTTTCTAAGAGTGTTTTCTGATTAATTTTTGTCTGTATTTATGCCTGTTTCCTTTGGGAAATGTTTTGCAGTCAAAATGAGCAGATATCGGAAATGCTTTCAAAGTTCAAAATCTTACTGGCATTATCTTCAAGTCCATAATTGCTTTGTTAGCTTGTTTTTTTCTGTGTCAGACAGATCCACTGGAGGAAGCTAATAAAATTACAGGCAGAAGTGGGACAGTAGGAGCAGGTATGGAATCAGGCTGCATTAAGTTTTTGTCTTGGGTAAACAGTTGGGGATGTTAAGTGTTTTAGATCTCTTGGTGCAATTTGATGTTAAACAAGTGTGGTTTGGAGGAACGGGCTTCCCACAGACAACTCACCTGACACAGAGTGTGAAGGACTGAATATAAAGCAGTAGTGTGCAAACTGGGAGAGTAAGTTTTTCGGTTTAGAGGGGGGTTTTATTAAAGAAAAAAAAAGCAAGAATGATGTTATTGGGACAGTGAAATAAAATGCTTATTGCTTTGGAACAGGGATAATCAAATGGCTCTTCCAGCAGATGGAGAAACCTGTATGGTTCTTGGTTAGTATTTAACAATCTGTAGTGCTTGGTTGGTATTTAAGTTCTCTGAGGTGTTTCTCCATGCCCTCAAAACCAAAGTAAAATTACCCAGTAAGTAGCAAGTTTTGCAGAAGACTTAAATGCTTCTAATACCTGGAAGCTCCATAGGCATTATTTTAGCAAGAAATAGATAGCTGCAGTCTGATAACATGCAAGAGTGTATAGAAGATTTAAAATACCATGCTCCTTTAACCACATGTATTCAGCCAAAGGAACTGAGGATAGCTTGCTTTTTTTTTTGCCAGGAGCTGTAACATGAGGGAAAGCCCATCTCCCTGATAGCTGTGTTTCCTCCTTGGGGACATAGATCAGGGAGCTTTAGGATTCCAATAAAGCCATGAGCAGTTTCTTCCTGAGCACTTTGAAAAGAGTCCTTTGTGAGGACTTTGACAATCTTAACTAGATAGCAGCCTCTCCTCAGCTGTATTTCTCATCATTTTATCAGTCTCCCATCAGTCATTTGCGCCTCTCGTTCCCTGGTTTTCTTTCTGGCACCTCTCAAGTCTTACATACATTTGACCTCAGCATGTCTTTATGTACTTACCTGTGGCCTACCATTTTGTCTTACTTCCTGCTGTTTTCCTTCTTTATATTTGAATAAAATTAAACAAACAAAAAGCCCCCCATATATGTAGTAGTTTACATTCTGTTCTCCTAGTCACTCATTTGATTGCTCTCTGTTTACCGCCGAGGTCTCTTGCATTTATCTGTATTGCTCTAAAGGATTAGTAGATTACTTGTTTTGTCTTGTTATGGTCTGCTTAAGTGTTTAGTATTTCATCCCAACAGAAGCCCAAGTTCTAGCTATTTTTCCAAATGTGTGGGGAAAATGACGGTAAGCTGGAGAAGCAGGGTTGAATGCTTCCATGAAGAGTGTGTAATACCTTTGTTTAAAATAAACATATAGGTAAATGAACACTCTTCCTTTCTCCAGTAAATCAGCAATTAATTTTACTGATATGAAATGAGGAAATTGTCAGCTTGCAATTCAACATAAATTTGAAAACTAAATTTTAGCTACTCTTTTTGCAGAGCAAAAAGATTTTTTCCTTCCTTTTTTAATATTTTATTTTACGTGAAGGTCTTTGTTTTTTTAAATACAGCATTTTAAGTGATTAACTGCCTTTCACTAATGAGATGTAGTAACTCATACAAAAACACTTTTGTGAGGCCTGATGGCCATGTTTTATCTTTACAGTTCCATTGTTTTACAGTTCCTGCTAGAGTGGAGAATGAATGGGTGGTAATAATGCTGGCAGATTCTTGTAGATTTTGTGATTGCTCACACACTGGATAAAGGGCCATAAATGTAGGAAAGCATGCTTCTAGCATTTGTTTTTAATTCCTTCCTTTCTGACTATCTTATTTTAGATATGTTTGTTATTTAATTATTTTGCTTGCAGAGCATATTGTGCGTCTGAAAGGAAATGTTCACGTGAGTGTGTTCTCTCACAATGAATATGTGAAATGCGCTCAGGGCAACTTTTGTATGTAGTAGGAAGTTTGGCATATATTTTAAGGTAGTGAGATTGTGTACTCTTGGAATGGTTCTGACTTTCTTCATGATTAACAGCCATTATATAAATATAGCTATTTATACAATACAGTTTTATAGAGATAATGGATAAACATAATAATATATAAGTATTTTCAAGAAGGAAATACTTAAAAGTAATCGTTTCCTAATTAGTTAATTCATTTCTACAGGAGAGAGGCTAAGGTTGTCTAATACTTATTTCAAAAATTAATTTCAGATTGAAGTATTTTTGTCATATTTTCCTCTGAAAATTTATGAGAATATTTCCTTCTTGCAGTAAACTGTTTTGGAGAATTCAGATCCTGTTGTGTGCTGGTTATACCATGTAGAATGACTAGAAGTTACTTGTTTCTTCGTTGTAATTTCTAATAACACACAAGATGCTTGAAATAAGGTTTGCCGCAATCAATTAATAGTTCTTCAGATTAAATAGACAATATTTTTGTCCAGATTTTTTCAGTCCCATGTCCAGTGTGCTTTTCTTCTATGGTAAAAATTGCAGTTTCTGAGATGCAAGCAGGTTTTGTCTTACAATAAAATTCAGCTTTGGCTTGGCAAAAGAGTTGTTAAAAAAATCCACCAAAAAAAACCAAAACACAACCCACCCTGCCCTCCTTCCTCCCCCAGCCCCCCTTTTTTTGGTTTCTAAAGTATAATTTGTTTTGTGTTGTGGGATATATCGCCCACTAGAGGTATTCGCATCATTTCCTTTGACCTCTACTTTTTCTGAAGGATCGTTTTGCTCTTCTTTCCCCTATGGTTAAAGTAGCCTTAAAGTCTGCGCATGAAGAGGTAATCAGATGTTTACACTTCATCAGTCCAATCACATGCCTACCTGTTTTCGGGCTATGGGCCTGTGTAGCTCCACTCTTAGACTTTGTATTCACTTAGGATGATTGCATAAAGGTAAGTAATGAGGCAAGAATCCAGGGTTTTGCTTCTGGAAGAGTAGGTTGGCAGAGGAAAATTGAAGCATGACATTAGTTGTGTTACATTTTAATTTTTTCCTAACAGTTATATAACAAACAAACAATCACAAGGCTATGGTTGTGTGCTTGGTCTTTGTCAAGAAAGTGTGGAGATCTTGACGGTAGATTGTTCAATATTTAGATTGCTGTGGTGGACCTAAGTTACTGGGTAGGTAAGAAAATAATTTACTATGAGCAAGTAGCTTCTGTGAACAGTTTCAAACATGAGAAAGAAAGCTGAATATTGGGTTTTAGGGATAGTAACCAAGAGTTCCTTCCTAACATTTCTCTTAACTCTCGTGTCTCTTCATTGGTCCTGTATTCTTCTGAGTTTCTGAGCAGTTTGATGGGACAAATGGTACTGTGGAAAAGTTGTTATGATCAGAGTTGTAGTTAAGATTGTTTCTGATGATGTCTTTCCATTTTTCTTAATGTGACCTACTGGCCAGAGTTAAAATTTGGCTTACTGTTCAGTTGTTAATCTTCTAAACCAATTTGTAGATACAGTGTACTGATAGGCATTACCCTCAGTCATAGACCCATGGAATCAGGTAAAACTGTTTTCTGACACAGAACATTTTTGAGACACTTTTAATGTATGTTTTTGTTACTCCTTTGACCCTATGCATTTTTTAAAGCTGCTTTTATTCAAAGTCTGGATTGAAAAAGGATTTCTTTAAAGGTGAAATATAACCCTAGAACTTCATGAATTTTCTTTAGTTATTTTTTTCACTTTTTCTTTCTTTTACTTTCTCTGTCACTCTTAAATAATGCCTTGACCTTTGAAAAGTTGAAAGAGTAATGATGAATGATTGAAAATAAAACCATTCAAAATAGTGCAAAAACATATCAGATATTGTAAATTCTGCTGTATCCAGTAGTCTACAAAGAAAAGAATGACACAGGATTAAATGAAATGTGGTGGCATTTTTCAAAAATAGTTAGTGGATATTTTTATTTAGCTGTGCATTAGGAATTTGGGGAAGAAATTAACATCAATACTTAGTCTTTGTTTTGAAAAAGATGGAGTTCTTCTAACCACTTGCCACTTTGTCAGCAACTTTTAAAAACTCTTTTGCAGTAAAACAAGTTAAGTGGGACTTTGATAATGAGCCATGGCGGAGCTGTTGGTATTGAACTGAGACATCACTAAAAGACATGAAAATATTTAACTAGTACATGTATCTACTGTAACATGTGCAGTATGAAATGGACTTTTATTAAAGAAAGTTGGAGTTACTTGTGTCTGATTCAAACTTGCTCATAAGGGAATTTGTTTATGTATTAAAAGATTGAGGAATGCATGAATGGACACATCTTCTCAGAGGCTGCAGTGGAGCCTGCAGAGGAGCCTGCACACTGAGATAAATGACGCATTTCTGAAAGAGAGAACATAGACCTTGCAGGTGGTATTTAAAGTGTGGTCAGGAAGGTCTGAAGGACCCTTTTGTGATTTAGAGGCAATATGTCTATTTTTGCAAGCTTGGTAATTTTTAGAAGCTCTTTTAGAATTTTTGTAATGATATTGCATTGTGTATAGTTTATTTACTGCTTGAAAATCCCATTCTATGAAAAATGTCTAAACACCAGTCATTTTTCCAAGCTGAGTCTTGGAATTTTACTAATTTCACCGGTGGGATATTCTAGTGCTTCTGATAGGGAAAAGAAATCGTGTGGCCTTATTATTAGACTCATCATGAAAGGCCCTATTTTAAACAAAAACTTCTTTTTCTGGTGCAACTTTTATAAACAAAACCATCCTAATCAGAGAGGGGCATGCCAGTAAAGCCTTGTAGCTCATGTCCTTCTTGCGTGATAAACAATGACTTGCACTGGCTGCCATTGCTGTAGTGGTGTACTCATTCACTGCATTGCTAAATATTTTAAAAGCAACACCCTGCTGTAAAAAAACTATGTAAATTTTCCTCGTCTCTTTTCTTTCAGAAGTGTACTTTTCCAAGAAGTAGTTTTTTGAGGATTAATGATTGGGAGGAGCTATAGGTCACTCACTAGCGTTGTTGTTGCCTGATTGCAGTGGGGTGTGTATGTTCTTACTGGTGTGTTTCTGCCTATCTGTCCCTTTTTGGACACTCGTCAGCTTTTGTGGTCTTCCTGCAGAGCTTCCTGTGCACTGCTGTCTGATGATACCATATGAATCAGCAATGTGGGTAGTGTTTTGCCTATCTGACAAATAAGGAAACTGCAACAGTAATGTTTTTAGTTTTTCTACTTTAAAGTCAGTACTATTCAGAGTTACTTTCTTAAGGCATACTGGGATGGATTTCTGTGATCCAGTAGGTCTTTTCTGATTTATCATATACTGGCTAGGATATGCAGAAGAAAACAGCCTTTTATGAGCACATCCCAGGCAGGTGTTGTAAACGTCTGGATGTACTGAAACAGACAGAATCCTTGCCAACATAAAATGCAGTCAAATTCTGGCTTTTCTACATTTTAATGCAGTTTTTCATTGTGTCCTTCATTACTGGTCTAAACTACACAAGAACTAGATTTTACAAATTCTTTCCTCTTTGGAAAGGGATGAAAATTAGATTTCTCATATAAAGCTACTACAATGAGAGGAAATTTAAGTAAGTATGCCTTGGAGAGAGAGAGGGTTGGTAGAGATGTGGGTGAAGGGAGGAATATAGTTGATAGGTAGGCTGAGCTGTCAAGATGCTACTTGTAAAGCAAGGGTTAGTCCCTGAAAAGAGTTTGTTTAGTAATGTTTTTTCAGTGTTTAGATGGCCTCATTAATCTTTGAAGATCACACAGTTATTTCTCAACAGGGTATCAAATAAGGTTTTTCCTTAGACAGCTGTTTTGTTGGGTTTTTGTAATATATTTGGCAGTTAGATCTATCACCTTGTGTTAAGGCTTGTGGGATTTTTTTTCCTTTCACTTTGGGTATTCTTAGATTTTGTGCAATTGTGTTCAGCTGAAGAGTGTAAGTGAGGATACTAAATGAGAACTCTTACACTGCTGTGCCTTGTGCCTGGTTTCCATACTCCTTTTGAACTTTCAGACTTCTTGGAATTCAGTGAATTTCTCAGGTCAGTCTTAGTTTTCTCTAGTAGCAAGGGTAATGGAAGTAATCATGTGAATCAGTATTTGACACAGCTTCACAGAGTTGGAAAAATGTGGTTGAGATACACAAATGTGGTTGTGGTTCCTGATATAGTTGCATTTTCCAGCAGCTGCTTTATAGATACAGATTTATACCAGCTGCTGAGTTCCAGGTAATTTTACTACAGTTCTTGGTAAAAATAAGTATTTCCAAGTGGCTGAGGAATCAAACAGAAAACAATGCCATAACTTCGGGTTTGCAGTTGGCAGCATTGCACAAAATACGTAACATCCCTTCTGTACAATACAAGAAAAGAAGAGACAGTAACTATCTCATCCTTACAATGAGCAGAAATGTAATGCATGCTTTCACTATGAAGTAATTTTGTCTTAGGAATCAGAGTTCATATGTATTTTGAAAGGCTGTGTAAAAATGTGCTTAACCACAACCCTACTGCATGCAAAATTCAGACGTGTATTCATCTCCATCTCCTAATTATGCCTCACTACATCAGCAGAAGAGTCTAATGAAAGAAACAACCATAAATCTCCACTGTTACAGTATGTTACGGGTGCCATCATGGTTACCATTTATAAATAAAATCAGTAAGTGAGCTAAGTATTCTCCTCTGCACTTCATAGAATTTTTTTTCCTCAGCACAACCAATTATAGAATAAGGGAAAGGCTCACATCCCTTAAAATAATTTGTCTGTTCTGTGGGAGTCTTGCCATTCTGAATGTTAGTCTCTACTCTCATCTAAAACATCTTGCTGTGTGGAAACCTGTACTCAATAGAGACCAGTGGTTATGCCTGAAATTTTATTAACTAGACCTTAAAATGAAGACCATTGCTGGAAAAGTGTTCAGAGCTGTTGTGGGGAGACTCTTCAAAAGGCAGAGCTTTTCCTCCCTCCTTTCCACCATCATTAGCTGTGATTCCATCCAGTGCCCCAGACTTTGTGCCCTTTGCCCTACTTGCAGTAGCAGTCTTGTCCTGAGCAGTTCCAGTGTGACCCCACATCCAATTTGCAGCATGGATTCATAAAGGGAGAGCAGCAGCAGTAGCATGCTCAGCACATGCTGCCTTGGATCACCATGAACTACCCAGTCTCTTTGTGCTAAGTTCTCTTACATACCTGGTGAGCTGCTGCAGTAGGCTGTCGGGATCCTTTCTTCAGTCCCTGTCACCTTCACTGGCTCATATGGCCCTGAAAATGTCAGGTTTACCAGATCTTGGATGGTATCCCACAGCATTTTAATTAATATTAATGTTAGTTAATTCAAAGATAGAAAACTTCAAGCAAACTATTCTGACTATGGCAATTGACTGGTTTTTTCTTCCCCTTTCTGACCTCTGAATGAAACAAAACTGTTTCCTCCCTTTATGACATCATTTCATCAAGGTACTAATCATTGCTGGTTTGGTGTTGCTTCAAAACTTGTATGACTGCAGAAGTGAATGCTGGAATTGTGTCAGTGCCTTGGGCAACTGTGCATGCATACAGAAGTACATGCTCTACAGTCTTGAGAGCTGGTTCAGAAAATGGACTGCAGTGATTTTGGATACATGTTACCTATTCCCAACCTTGAGATTCCCACATGTACGTCCATTCCCCTGCAGTATTCATGTACAGAGACGTGATTTGACCACCATGGGCTTTCATGAGGTATAGAAAGCAGAGCAGTGTCTGCCAGATCCATTAGCTGCTGCTGAAAGTTAGGTCAGCATGGAGGATGTTCTAGCTTAACTTGGAGTAGTGCCTGAAGCTAAAAGCATCAATTGTCAGGAGGGTATAAAGATGATTTATCACTATCTTACGCTTAACTCGTTCTTCCCAGTCTCCTCCCCTGCCCCCCACTTTAAATAAGTATTGCTTGGCTGATTTTCTGACTTTGACCTCAGACCTCACATGCAATGATAGAACATTCTAGAAAATGTCACTAAGTCCATACCAGATCCTTCTGGGGGTAATTTTTAATATATGTTTATACCAGTTTACAGGATTGTGCAGTTAATTGAATATGCCTTCCACTGATTAAAACAAGAAACAGACTTCTTCCCTGAGCTAAATTCAGTGATCTACCTGAAGCTAAAGTAAGCAACTGAAGTTTTGCTACCAGGTTTCATTTCTTGCCTACCTGATTTCTTTGCTGATGATCTATTTGCATTTTAATTTATAGAGGTTGATACTATTCACTTACCTGCAAAATCAAGATGGAAAGTATTTTTGCTGCTTAAAAAAAAAAAAAAGTTTTCATCTTTATTTTGAGATTGAAAGTGTGAATGTTGCCTGTCAGGAATTTTTTCTCCTTTCATTGGTTTCTGAATGTGAATGTCACACGTTGTTTGGGGTTTTGTTTTGGTTTTGGGTGTTCATTTTTTTAATGGTGGGCAAGTTACTTTTAAGAAGTGCAATTCTGTATTGCAGATATGAAACAGCAGTGATTTAACTACAATTTAACTTGTAAGTAAGTTACTTACTTCTTGTAATAAAGAAATTATCTTTAAAAATACTTCTGTTTTAATATTGGCTATGTAACAAGCAGGAAAAAGAGAATCTAGCTTAAACACAGTTTAAGACAAGCTCCAGTAAATTTCTTTTAATGGGACAAAACTAATGCTGCCTCTTCTGCCATCAGGTTTTTTTAAACAGTTAGAACCAAAATATACTCCTTGCTAAAACATGTCTGACATTATTTTAGAGCATTTTTCAATCGGTTTCTGATTGTACTAGCAGTTTCTAAACACAAGGACTTTTGTTATCCAACCTGCTAATTCTGCTTTCACTGACTCTTTTCCTTACTTTTTTTAGGGTTAGTAAATCTGTCTTCTGCTGTGAGAAGTTGTAACAAATGAATCCTAGTTTTGGGAACTGCAGGACTGTGCATAGTCAATTTGTAGTTGTCGCGGGTTCGGTTTGCTCCCGCGCGGAAACACCAATTTAGTGTAGTGGTTTGGTCCAAAATACTCATTACTGTTTATCTTCTGTGAGATAAGAATTAGGAGCAATGCAAAGCAGGCACCAAACTTGAAAGAATATAAAGAAGTTTATTAACAACTCTAAAAGAGGGAAGAAAAAAATTATACCACCTTCAGAACTCTCCTCCTCCTCCCCCCACCTTCCTCCCTTCTCCCACTGACAATGTGAAAAAACAACCCTTAAGATGTTCAGTCTGTTTACCACTTCCATAATAACCTTGTTTAGTCCATTTAGAAAGAGAAGTCTCTTCTTGCTCATGCTATGAAAACATTATCACAACGAGACAGCCACCCACTTCCAAATATTGTTCAGTCCATTTAGGAAGAGGAGTCTCTCTGCCTGCGTGTGAGTCCTTTCCCCCGACTTGCAGCTTTTCCCGCAACTGCTTTTGAGGGTCCACTCTTGAAGTTTTTTGGGGTACAATTTTAAGGTTGAGCCGTTCAGAAACAAAAACAGAGGCCCTTCTCCTTCCCTGGGAGCAAAGGGTCTTCATCATCTTCATCGTTAAGACTATCTCTGGGAGCATCTCTAGGGACTGAGGTTTTCTCCTTTCCCGTTTGGAGCAAAAGTCCTCATCTGGTTCATCTCTAGGGACTGAGGTTTTCTCCTTTCCCGTTTGGAGCAAAAGTCCTCATCTGGTCCATTTCTCCCTGTCCAAACTTCTCATGAAATTACAGCTGCGTCAGCATCTGCCTATCTCGGCGCAGGTGCTTTTGCTTACGAGTTGAACACTCCACCCCCCCATATCTTCATGAAATTACAACAGGATACTCTGATATATCATAGCTTCACAACAGAATTTCAGCTTTAAGCATCTCCTCTCTCTCTTCCCTCAGGTTTTCAGCTCTTCACAGCAGTAAAAGGGTTAATCTCACCTCGGCCTTGCGGCTTTGCAGCTGGAATGTTGAATTTTCCTTATCGCAGTGGAGAGGGGGGAGAGCCGAGCCGCTCCGGCTGCCCACGGCAAGGCAGTGGGGGGGGTTCCATGGCTGGAACAGGTCCATGGCTCCAGGATGGCCGTGGCCCGGCCCGGCCCGGCCCAAGCAGGGCCTGGCTGTGCCCGCTGGCCCCCACACGGGGCCCGCAGCCACCTGTGCCAGCGCCGGAAACGAGAGAGAGCTTGGGGGGAGTTTGCCTATTCTTAAATGTGGATCACAGAGGTGTTCACAACTTTAAGTGGCTTAGAGAATTGTCCATATTCAAACTGGCCAGCTGATAGGTTCTATCAGTTCCCAGAGGAAACTGTAAGCACCCCTTAGCAAGGACATCCCTTCCGGGACTATGCTTGCTAACCTATGACAGTAGTAAATAAATGCTATTGCTTTCTGCCACCACCCTGGTTTTTTCCTTGCATTACCACCTCTGATCTTTTTAATCTACACACTTGGTTTTTCACCTTTCCACTATCACTGTTGCAATTATATGAAAACAGAAGGATAGGTCTTTACAACTGAGTAGAAGTCAGACATAAAAATTAGGAAGGCAAAGCTGCTTATTTTCTTCCTATTCTATCTCTTCTAGTCAAATGCTGTTAACAGAAGTGATTTCTGCCTAGTAGATGAACAGTGGAAGCACAGTGAGATTTCTGAGAATATACTTCTTAATTGCACTGCCAGCCTCAGACTCCAGAAGGAGTCTGACTCAACTAAGCAGTGTTTTCCTCCTCCCCCTCTGTCTTGTCAGTGTGGGTTCACAGCATGTATTGGTGGGGCACGTCACTGCCATACAGATAGTGCACGTGAACGATCATGGTCTGTAGTCCATAGGGCAGCTGAGCTGGGTGTACTGACAGTGGGGTGCACAAGGCAAGCAAACCAAGACACTTCCAGTATGAAATAACTTGGCTCAAAAAACACCAGGCTTTAACATCTTTGACCTACAGTTACCTTCTCATTGTTTATTTAACCAGCACCCCACTACCACTACAGACCAGCAGCCTGAACCAGAGGTTTATCTGCCATGTGTTTTGCATGCAATTAGCAGGAATGGGTAGTTTACCCCAGAGCTCTTTTTCTCATGGAAACCTATTTGCTTCTGATTTTACACAGATTATCAGTAAGGAGGAGTTATTCTTGGCTTTTAAGCAGTATTTAGGCTTCTACTCAGGAGCCACAGTACCTGCATTTCAGATTACACAGAGATGGTACAAGTCTTTCCTACAAATTTTCCTCAGCAAAGTAATGAAGATGTAGTTGAAATTAGAACCAAAAATGTGTTCTTTCCATTTATTTGTTCTACAAGGCATCTCCCTCTTGACATCAAGCATCCTTCCAAGCATGTTTCACAAGTCAGTGGAAGTCTTCATGTAAAAACCTTTCGAAAAAAAGTGCATTAAACAAGTATTCAAAGAAATCGTTTCATGTTTTAGTAAAAATTGAACGAGATCTGGCCTGTAAATATTTATCTTATCCAAGGGCACTTAAAACTCACCACTAATTGGGATGAGTCCAGTGGTTGTCCTCGTAATCATGTTGATAAGTACTTGCTCAAATTAATACCAGATTATTAATGAAAGGCTTCATAAGCATGAACAAAGGTTGCATAATTTGGCTCAGTATATTTGAAAGGTCAAAAGGCAGGTCTTCAGCTGACTGCCTTCCTCTCCCAAAGTATGGCACTTACCAGATTCCTTCTTAGGGGGCTACTGCATCTTTTCTATGTTTGGTGTAAAGGCTAAGTTACAATATATGATATGCAGAGTGCTGCCAGTAATAAAAGCTCTGTTCAAGAAAACTGCAGATTTATTTCTATGCTCTGTATTTATTATATAGGACCCAGTTAAAATTAAGCTTGAGACTGTGCTCAGTAAGTCATTTGGTGAGCGACATGAACACAGTTTTTGTAAGATACAGTTTTCCTTTTTTCTGAAGCTTTTCTTTGTTAAGCCCCTGACAGACAAATGTTACTATTACTGAATACCTTACTGAAGTGAAAACTATGGGAGAAACATCCAGAGAAAGATTTCAGTAGTAAGTAACTGAAATTCAGTTATCATTGGTTTTGTTGGTGGAATATGCTGTGATTTTTTTTTTTTTTTTTTTTTTTTTTTTTTTTTTTTAAACTTGATATATTTAATACTGGTTTTTCTTAATCATATAAATCTATGGCGTGGTCCTTGTGCTACCTTAGTCATCTCTTTCCTCCCAGCTCTGCTATCTGGAGGGGTGGTGAAAAAAAACTACACCTCAAATCATACTGCCTGAACTGATTCATTTTAGACCTCTTCTAAAGATCTAACTGCTGAAGTACTGTATCCTTTTTAATTAAGGGGCTAAAAAAAAATAGAAAGAGTAAGTGCTTACTAATGGGCTGAAGGTGTTTTCAGTCTGTACAGACAGCAACTCTTTATGTCAATCCTTCTCCAGAAATACATTGTTCAGGAACAATACTCCTTGGGTTTAGGTTTGGATGCTTGATGGCAAGCAGACTAGGAGTAGTATGTAACTTAATGCAGAGTTAGTTGTGTTGTTGATAATCCACTGTCTAGTTAACTGTGTTCTTTTTAATCTCCTTCATTCATTATTTTCCTTCTAACTGTGAAATGAGTTTTATTGTAGACCTTGATTGGCATAAATCCCATAATGATAAGTCAATTTTATAATTTCAGTATGTTGTTGTATTTGAGGTTTTTTTTCTGTTGTTGCTCCTGTGGTAGTATCTGGAGTAAATGGGAGGAATTTGCTGGTTACCTGGCAAAGTCACAATTTTTTTG
The DNA here is from genome assembly GCF_965178545.1 of Coloeus monedula. Lineage (NCBI taxonomy): Eukaryota > Metazoa > Chordata > Aves > Passeriformes > Corvidae > Coloeus > Coloeus monedula. The sequence continues at coordinate 42,303,880 of NC_138822.1, read as the reverse complement.
GTAGTTGATGTAAATACCATGTCACAGCCATTCATCTATCAGTTCATTTGACTCTTACCTTTGGAGACTTTTCACTCCTATTCCACTTACCAAGGAGACTAAACCTAATGTACCAGAATAAAACAAAATAATTATTATAAAAAAAAGAAAAATCCCACAAAAAACCCACATCAACCAAACAAACACAAATCTACAATTTGCAATACTTTTTTGTTTTAAAGTCTTGGTAACACCCACTGAGTATCTGCTGGGGAAGAGAAGGTAGTATTCTCTTAGTTACTTGTTAAAAGGTCCTACAATGGAATTTCTGGAGCTCCGTTTTGTATTAATCTGATTACAAGGTGATGGTGTCACTCCTGCTCAAGGTAGAAAGAAGAGGAACCTTTATTTATGAAAGCCTCTGTGTGTATGTTTCCTTTGATGACTGTCTCAGGCTGCATTTTAGGTTTTTCTCCTCCCTAAGAACTCAAGTCTAGAAGGACAACAATTCTGCATGTCATAACTTCCCTTAAGCACTAGCAGCAGAATAAAATCAGCATAGTATTTTAATTGTCACTAATGCTGAAAAAAATAATGGTGAGGCTGATAGTAAACGTGTTAGTACCTTCTGTTGGTGCTAAGGTTATGAAAAACAGCACAAGCAATTTAGCTTTTTGGCCAGTAACTCAGGAAGACAGCACTGTTTTAATATGCATGTGAGTCATGCTTGTTATCTCTGTAAATACAAAAGGAGGAGGCAAGCAAAGTAGTAATACTTTACTTAGAGCTTAAGTTATTCATAAAATAGCCTTGAAAACTGAAACAAAACAAGCGTATCAAGGGAGTTAGGAAAGTGGTTGATAGTTGTTACAGAGCAAGCAGGTTTTCACCTAGCTACATGAGCAGTTATATAAATGGTGAGATTCAGTCATTTGGGGGTTGGGGGAGGCCATTTCATTGTTCCTCTGATTGAATTGCTTTTAGAATGGAACAAGTTAGTGCAGCTGTGTCTGCCTAACGTGTTGCTCCTGTCAATGAAACTGCTTCTCTTCTTGGTATTTTCCCCTCACTATAAAACAGGATGCAGATGGTTTATCAGTTACCTCCTTAGTTCATAAACTCTATCTGCCTTTCTATAAGCTCTGCATGTGCTGTGTCTTAGATTCAAATAAGCCTTTAGACACCACGTTCTTCTCATTTCAGTGTGAAGTGGGGAACCCTGTAGAAATCAGAAGCAGTGTTTCGAATCTGAACTCTCTGATGCTGATGCGAGAGGCCTTAAAGAGGAGAAGGCAGTGAGCTGTGTGAGCATCAGGTGTGACACAGTACTGAAGGGCTTCACTGCCTCAGTCTTGTTTTTTACCTCTTAGCTTGACAACAACTTGAGTCACAACAAACAGTTAGGCAGAGGTCAGAAAATGTTCCATACAGGTGACCAGGCAGTTGTTAGGCTGTGATAACATAGCTGTGTTTGTAATGAAGTGGATTGTCATGTAATCTCCTGCTAGAGCAAGGTTTGTCTCCATGGGTCTGTCTGTTCTTTGATTATCTTGTTTTGCTAACTGATTAATAGTGCTCTTAGTTTCGTGATGTTTGGCTTTATTAATACAGATAGATATTCAGGTGTATTTTTAAAAGGGAATGTCATACCACAGTTCTTTCAGAAAAAGTTCCAAGCTATTTGAAAAACTGGTTTTAAGTTCTATCTCAATTATTATATATCTTCTTATAAACATATTTGTGATAAATGTTTTTTTGATGCTGCTTTAGTTCTTTTGATGAAAGTAATTTTGGAACAGGCTGGATAAACCATGCCAACCCTAAATTGTCTGTGCTAACATAACTTTATGTGAACTCGTTTCGCTATTAAATAAAAAAACCTAACATCCTGGATTATATCAGTTAAAAGCACAGAGAAAGCATTCAGCACCATATGCTGTGTAAGAAAAACAAAAATAAAATAAAGTTAGAACCAGATTCTAGTTGATGTAAAAAACAATGTTGGCTACATAGGAAAATTTCATACCAAAATCTTCATCTGTTAGGGCATTCATGATTTGTAGTAGTGCTTAGGAACTTACTAATAAATGTTCAGGAAATAAGAGGAAAAAAACCTGTTAGTTCATATTAATAAAAGCATAACATCTGGGAGAAAATTTCAAAATTTGTTAACTCCTGCACAATTCAATAGCTGTATGCTCATTCCTTCGGTTCAGTGTCTTACATCAGTAAGTGCAGTGTGTATTGCTCTTTGAAAATGCTGCTTGAAAACAGAAAAAGACGATGAAGGGTGTAATTCGAAATCTCATAGGAGTTTTTGGGCTACAGTACTGTAACTTTGTACAGTTGTGTCACTAGAAGTTGTTCCCCATGTCCCGTCCCCAGGACACACTTTTGGAAGCTGGAGCATTTATAGGTAGTATGGGGTCGAAGACAAACCCCTAGGGAAGTACCTTGCAAGGTCTTTGAAGGAAATGCTTGCAGCAATGGAAAATATGTAAAAGAATGGAAGGGAGGGAATCATACAGGAGAAAAGTACAGATTGCAAAAATGTGGTTATTAATTGTACAGCAACATATGATCCTGCCATTTATTCCTGATAGTCTTCTCAAAATGATAGTAAAAAAGTTAATACCAGATATGTAATGTAGTTCTCAGCTTTGGTTCAAAATTTATTTGGTTGGTTGGTTTGATTTTGGTGTGGTTTTGGGGGATGGGGCTGGTTGACTGCTTTTTATTTGGGTTTTTTGTTCCTTTTTTTTTGGTGGGGTTTCTTGGGGTTTTTTTGTTGTTGTTGTTTGGGGTGGTGGGTGTGTTTTGTTTGAGGTTTTGTTTGTTTGTTTTGTTTCAGCAGCCAGGGCCTCCTAGTTCTTCTGCAAGACTTCTAATGTTTTGCTTTCGACCTGTCAAGGTGTCGCTGTTGCATGTTTCTCTTTTGTTGACAGCAGACTTCATGTGTCTCCAGAGACTTTAACGCAAGAATAATTAGTCTGTACATAGTTTCGGAATCAAGACATTTCTCTCATTTTTCTGTTGCTGGCAGAAGATATATTTCCACAGTAAGGAAGGATTCTGTTAAGAAAATAATTCTGCACCTGCTGCCAGAATTAGATGTTTCCAAACTGTGTTGTTCTAACAGGTTCCTCTGTCCCATTTCATATGCTGAATTAACAAAATCAATCAGTTGCTTTAGATTTTCTTCCCTACCCACAGCTCTTTTCTCCCCATCAAAACCAGTTAAGCTTAGTTTAGATTCAGTTTAGCTCTTCTGCCCTTCCATATGAGGGCTTTCATTTTAATTATTAATTTTTACTTGGTTTTACTCTGCCACTGATGCTTCAGCAAATTAAATCTCGGGGAAAAAAAGCACTATGGTTTATTCTAGGATTGTAAAACTTGCAGTTTTCCAGTGTTCAGAAGTTGTTTAGATCGTACCTAATATGCTATATAAGCTTCTCTTTGTGCTGTTATATTTAACTGTGCAGGTTTGGTGTCTGCCTTCAGCAGGAATAACAATTAACAAATAACTAGAACTGTAAAAAGAAAGTCTTCATAGGATTGCCATTGTTTTACTGTTCAGAAAGACTAATATTTGCTGTTGACATTTAGGAACTGAGATAAGCACTAAGTTGCATAGCAATTTTTTTGTGTTTCTGAAATTGTGATACAATGCAACAGATATGAAATTCTGTGTAATCTGCTTTTTCACTTACTTTGAATTTAACTTATTTTCAGTTACTGAATATAAGTACAGAAATGGCTATCTATTTCCAAGTGCAAAACCATACAGTTTTTATCATGAATGTCAAAATAGGGAAGTATTTGAATCAAATTTTGAAGATAATTAGAAATAAAACATTGCTTTAAATGGTCATTGCTTGGAGAAGAAAAAAAAAAAGCAAACATGTTTTATCTCTTCTGGTCAATCTAAATTTGTAGTAAAGAAACAGCAAACACTTGCAGTTTCAACACCAGAGCATGTTCAGCCAAAAAATGTAATGGAGGAAACCAGAAGTAGCAATAGTTTTGCCATTGAATCTTGTCCCATTTATGTGACTTCGATGCATATGCACACACACCCTTTTTTGCTGAGCTTCAGTTAAGTTGTGAGTACTTACAGAGAAAGCCATAAACAGGGAAACTGGTTCTGTTATTGCTGGTTTTGGTATTGCTTTCTCAGTAAACAGAACATTGGTCTGGATGCTGCATGATGGACCATTATTCTGCTTATATTTGGAAAAATTAACATCACTAGCACAATTCAAAATTTACACATTTTTTCCTGGAAGGGGGCTAATTCTATAGCAACACTTATAAAATGGTGACATGGTGCTGAACATGTTTTTATGGCTGTGCTGTACACATACCTGAGTACTAAAACTTCAAGTTACTTTTGTTTTTGAGGACTTGCAGTGGCTCAGAAATACTTCTGTAATTTCGCAGGGCTAGGGAAGTGGGTCTGTTTGGCAGTTTGATAACTGCTTGGTGAGAACATTTAGATAACCTTCTTTTTCCTGGTTAGATTCTCTGTTTGGAGTGATCTGCTGTAAGATCAGATAAGCAAAATTACTTTTTCTCAGATAATTTGTCTAATTTCAGAATCGTGATGGGATAAAGATATCTTTGTGATTGCTGCCCTTACTTGGGGCAGTAGGTCCATTGTATCATATTTCATCATCACTCTTTCTGGAGCATATTTTTAATACTTCTTTTATGCTTATTTTTAACATACAGAAGAAGGGATTAGTATTCCCAAGTTCTGTGCTGTTCAGGAAAAATATCTTATACCCTAAATAGTTCTTCCTTTAGACAATTTGCAGGTATTGGAAAAAATCATATTTTTAAAAGGCTTCATGGGTTTTCATGCTTCAAAGCTCCTTTCTCCTAATTTATTAAGCAATTTTCTTTAACAACCTCATTGATCATGAGAACAATTTGAGACTTACCTTGTAATTCCTAGAACAGCCCCATTTATCCTTCTGCCCCAGATGTCTTCTTGGTTGCCTGCCTTCCTGAAGGTCCCTAATGCTTCATGGTTATACTTCACTTTCATTTTTTTTCAGTTTGCATGTGATTACAATTTGTCCTTTAGAGCCCTTCTTCTGGGCCTGGATGGGATTCATATGGTCCTCTCTGGGCTAATGAGGCAATATAATGTCAGCCGTAGGATGTCTACCCTGCCAAGAACCTTGGGACTCATGATTTTTGTGGCAACTGCATCTCAGGAAAAAAAAAATCTTCCCTTCACAATCTTACTTTTTTATGCCTGAAAGTTCCTGGGCAGTGCATTCCTGAATGGATTATCCTTACTCTTTTGGACAGGAGGATCTGGAGGAGTGGAAATGTATTTGTTTTTCTCACAGACCAGAGGCTAGAAGGCAACCTGTGGGAATCGTAGAAAATTTTTGTTATTTCTTTTCCTGTTTTTCATGTGGAATTTTGTATTCTGGTTTCATTAACTAGCTGAGTATGTTTTTGACAAAGGGGAAAAAGAGACAAGTCATTAACTCTCAAGTTGTTACAAATCTTCACTGAGTGTTTACAAGAAAACAAATGTTCATGTAATTAGTTCATTTCTTCTGAAACCTTCACTGTCTCCTGGTCAGATTACAGTAAGTAAAAAACTGAAAAGGAAACTTTAATTTGTGTTGGTAAAGTTAGTGGAAAGTTTGTTTTAGCCTTAATTATAAAGAAACTACTGTCTTTGTCTTGTTCTTTGTTTAGTTCCATTCTGCATCTTTTCTGGTTGTTTTGATTGGGTTTTGTGGTTTGAGTTTTATTCTGCTCCTTGTCCAGGCTAGCAATTTTTTTTTGTGTTACTTACAAATAAGTTTGGAGGGAAGACCTGAGGGCGTGAGGATTGGAGTGAGGACAGGGATATGGGAGAGATGGATTGTCAGACCCGACAATCACGGATTAATCAAAAAGGAAGTCAAATGCACCTAATTTTGTATAATGCTACCCAGAACTGGCATTTTTTTGCACTCAGGATTTTCAAGCAGTTCTTTTTAAGTCACCTCTTTTGTGCTTTCACTCCTCTGCCCCCTTGTTTTCTCTTCAAGCCCAAAACCTTCTTCAAACTTGTTGCATCCTCCAAGTTGAGGCTTGACATGCATGCAGGAACGTGCATACTCAGAAGACAAAATAGAACTTGATGCCTCAAAATTATTTTTCTTGTCTAATAGTCTTGCAGATTATCTAGCTTGGAGCCAGAAAATAGTTCATTGGGAGCACTTCTCTTACTGTCTTGCAAGAAAGTAGGGAGGAGTTCTGCTCCTTAGTGGAGCTTCTCCATAATGTTGTATGTAGTCTAGACTAGCAAGAAACTGCTTTGAGTTGTTTATAAGTTTCTCATTTTAGTTACATCTCCTGTTTAAGAATTTTTCAAGGGGATTAGATGACTTGCGCAGGAGCACAAAGGTACTGAAAGTATAAACTGAGAAGTGTGCAAGGACTTATGTAAGGAAGTCCAAACTAATGTTATTTCCTTTAGCTTCCCGCTGAGAATATCTGTCCTTGCTTATGAAGAAGCTGTGTCTGTTTGAAAACTTGGTTCTGTAAATTTGTCTTTATCGACCCGCAGTTTTTTCTTTTCAAGTAGTGAAGGGCCTTCTTTTGAGAGAAAAAATGTATTGAAACAGACTAGAATTAAGAAAACTCTCTACGCATGCTGTTTCTTGTTCTCTTAGTGAAATAACTCACAATTCATAGTAAATAGATTAGATAACTATTAGATAACTTAATTAATTATTCCAATTCAAATTCAACTGTTAATGATACTGAAAACTGAGGCTTAAATATCATTATCTCAGACACTGTATATGTCCTCTGCCAGTGATTTTAAGCTGCGTATTACTAAATATGAGGATGTAGAAATAACTCCTGCCCACAAACTTGCAGACAAATAATGCTTGAAAGAGTTCTATATGGGAGACCTTGAAGTATTTTAAAAACTTTGAATTAAGCATTCTCTTAAGATGATGCCATCCATGCCCTTTTTAGTGGGTTTAAATTCTTATTACATATTGCAATCTGCAGATGACTGATGTGCAGTTTGAATGGATTTACTTGTTTTGAAATAATGTTCAGCCTTTATAGTTCAAATAAGGTGGTTGTTATGCTGTATTAAGCACATTACAGTCAATATATAGGGACATAGCATGTTCACTTTCCAGGCTTCTTATAAAAATATTCTTTTCTCCTTATGTGCATATAGCACTTAATTTTTGTTTATTTGCTGTTTCTGAGGCCTGTGACTCTTACCCTCTTAATTTATTGATCCAAAAGTAGTGATCTCTTGCCAGCATTTTTTACTTTCTCTTGCTATAGGTAAATGATGAGAAGCAAAACCTACATGATGCTTATCTTCTAGCTTTAAAAATAAATACAATATTTTATAACAAAGCAGATATATTCTTATCTGTTTGCAATTTCAGTTATATTTAATACTTCCCTTGCACTTTAAAGAAGTTAATATGACTAGGAAGTAGTTTAATGTATTTTGCTCCTTTCTGCATATTTCATGTTTTCTCAGGGAAAAAAAATTTTTTTTATGTCTTTAAAATGTTTTTTCTTTGTGATGCAATATTCTGCTGAAATCATGTTACTCATTTATGTAATTTCTTAGTGTTTTACTTAGTATTGCACCCAAGAGGAGGCTGAAAATTTGAGAGTAGCTGTATTTTTACACATCATCCCAATTTAATCATTTTATGAAGTTATTCAGAATGCATTTTTATGTATTATATTATATATTTTTCTTGACCTAATATGAAGTCAGTCATAAATATCATAAATATTAACTATGTTGAATACCAGCCTCTTACTTGGCATATATTTCATACCCAGGAGAAATTAGGTAGATCAATAGCAGAGCAGATCGCCTTAATGGAAAAGATTTACATTATATGTAATGACATCTCTTTAACATCTAGCTTCAGATACATGGTAGATACTTCATATCTCCAGAATGACTGTGAACCCTTAGAATCTATTTGACAGAAGAGATTCTGGATTCATACCAATCATATGTCTGCCATTTACTGGCCTGAAGTAATATTCATCAAAAGGCGGTGCTTGTTTGATGATGTAATACAAGGTGTTGGGTAAGAGGCTGGTGAAGGTTGGAAAATCCTGGCAGAGCCACAGTGGTTTCAGTGAATCTACCCTGATTCACACCAGTTGCAATCCACGTTTAAAAATTGCAGGTAACTATTTTTGTTTGATTGTCCCAAGTTTATACAGATTTGCAACTTCTCAGTGAAAAGAAACCATTTCATTTTAAAATGTATTTTTCTATTCAGCGTTTTATTTTCATTGTTAGAATGTATTTACTACTAATGATGTTTCCATCATAACAGATGTTGTAATGCAGATAAACACTATAGCACTCCTGTTTATGTATTTCATCCAAACCACGCAGGAGTGGCATAAATGTCCATTGTGATTGGTTTATGTGATGAAAGAAGTCAACTGTTGCCACCAAAGGCTTGCTTTCTAGGAAGGTAGTTCCAGAGTTAAACCTCCATTTTGCAGGTTTGTTATAGGACTAGTGTGTTCTGTCTTGAAAATATTTTAATATATTCAGAACTCACAAACTAGGGTTGTGTAAGAAGGAAACAGTATTGGAAAAATGAGACTAGTGTGAAGAGAAACTTCAATTCATCCCACAGTAGATGTTTTTCAGTTGTATTTCAGTAAGATAACACATAAGTGGTCAAAACTAAATACTGCTGAATGGTTACACAAAGCGACAAATCACTTAATCACCTTCTTTCTTTATTCTTTAATGTGTCATGAAAGGTGTACATGGCATATAGTGGGGGCGGGATCTCTTTCAGTTGCAGAATTTTTTAGAGCTCCTGCCTATGAACACTTCTACTTCATTTTCTTCAATAAATAACATGTGGAAGAAAGAATGAGAGTTTTTAAGTTTCTCATAATGGTTCTAAAAAAAAGGGGAAAATTTGTCTTGAATCAGTATATTTTGCTTCTAATCAAAACCTATTGAACTATTCTATTGAACTATAACTTAAGTTGTAATCTTTTAATAAAATGAACCAATGAATCACCATTTAAAGATTTCAGTTTTTCAAAAATTTTTATACAAGTGGAATAAGTACATAACTGTTCTTTGTTTAGTGAAAGAGGAGCAATATTGATGTAACAATGGGTCTCACTTAAAGAGTTGCAAGCACAGTAACTGAGATTTATTTATATACAGCAAGTTTTAGCCTCCCTCAGCTTTAGAAAGAGCACAGGAAAGGATGTGTGCTAAGTGTCTTCATTCAGATATTGTTGTAGTATAGGTGTTAGAAATAAGAACACTTTGGAAATTTGGCAAAGGATTATGCATTTTGAAGACATTTCAGTTTGAATACATTTCTGTCTGTATTAAAATACTGTAAAATATTTTATGTCAGCAGAACACTTACATTTCTAAAATAGCCTTTAGGTTTTAGCAGTTGCCCTTTAAAGGCAGCATTTCTAGTAGATATCTCACAAGTAAAACCAAATTAAGGCTATGTACACCCAGAAGTTTCTTGGTATTTACCTCATTTATGTTCCATACAATCATTTTTGCACCTTTCCTTCTCTGTTATTGGGTGGACAAGGATTGCTGCAGTGGAGGTGGCTGCAGGGTCTTGCAGTACACCAGATATTCCTGATTACCCACTCCTTCCATGATTTTCCACAGTGAAACAGAGTTAAGGGTGATTTGTACCATTTACCATCTTTACTTGCAAACTGCCTACATGGTTCCTCCTGTCTGGTGGATCCTTCTTGCAGAAAATCTTAATTCAGTAGTATATACAGTCCCGGGAGTGATAAATCTAAGTGATCTAATTTGCTGCAATTTCATGAACATTTATTGTAACGTGGCTCTCTAGAGAAATAAACCTAGCACCTTGAAAATTGAAGTAGCTCACCTTATTTTCAAGTGACCAAAAATCACTCAGAAATCTTTTCCAATCTCTCATTCCTGGGCCAAGTAATTGAGAAAACAGTAACTAACGATCTCCATTAACATATGCCATCTGTGAACATATCCAATGTCCCACACTCAGGGTTCAAACTAGGGCGGAACTCACAGATGAGCAGGAGGTCCAGATAAAAGCCAAGTCTTCATTCTAATACAGTTCCCCCCCCTTTTTTTTTTTTCCATAATCAGCCTGATCTGAACAAAGAACTGTTTACCAAATTAGTATGTCTACACTTCATTTAGTTTTTCTGAGGGTTTACAGGTTTACATATGCAGGAAAGAAAAATGTAGGAACCTCTTAATTTGTTCTTAAAATAGATATATTAAAAATTAGGGTCCAATATTATATTCCTCATTGTTCAGAAAAGTGTGCAAAGAAATTAAAAGAAAAAAGACAAAATATGTTCCATAAGCAATAGCCTAAATTAATATAAAAATTCATCAGTGGGTATAACTTCAACAAGCATAGCACTTAGCTGGAGCCATAGCTGTGATGTAAAAATATATATGTATATGTATAATGTATCAAAGAGGAAACCCAAAGCAGTAATCTCAAACTCAGTTCCTGAAGAACTGCAAGATAAATGTATGGAGCTTTGGAATCCAGTAAAGCTTATGATTCATTAAGAGCTCTCATACTGCCAAAGAGCAAACTCAATTTAAATATCTAGCTTTTATGTCCAGAAAATAAAGTGGCTGTTCCCATCTACAGCACAGGATTCAGTACAGAATTACAGGAGTTACTTGCCTTTAGGTTTCAGGAGACAGTATCTCTTCTTTTGTTTGGTTGATCTTCTCTTTTTAATACGATAAACTGATGTTCAGGAACATAAAAGCTAGATGGCTTACGAGCTTTCTGAAAGGACCCAGAACAGTTTAATGTCTTTAAAGGAAGTTAAGGTCTAAATGTCTGGCTCCTGAACTGAGTTCCAACAGAACATGAAAGAGTGTTAGTTTTGCAGTGCTGTAACAAGTGATGTTATTTGTTGTTGGGTGTTTTCCTCAAGGTGGGGCTAGGTTATCAACTTACCTATGAGGCCTTCATCAAACAAAACAGTTTGAAATTGCAGAGTGTTAATCAGAACTGTTACTTATATACAATTATTTGTGTATATCTGGTTAAGTTTTAAGAGCTTAGTGTAGGATAAAAATAAGTAAGTAATGGCTAGTGGAAGGTTGTCTGAGGAAACAAATAAGAGGAGTATGGCGTGGGTGAAAAAGGTGAACAATACTGATAGGGATGCAGTGGTGAAAAGTATGTGAGTGTGTTCGTGGTTTGTTTGGTGGGTTTTGGTGGTTGGTCTGCTTAATAGTTCTGATTTCAGAGGGTTGCTGTCTGGCTCCAAAGTCCCCAGAAGTCTGTCTTCCTCCAGCAGCTTACCCTTGCATTAACACAATTACATGTGCTTGATAGTTTTTTATGTAGAAGTCTCTTTTTTTGCCAGTTAAGTAATGTTGATGATAGCTGAGACATTAATCTTCAGGGTGATACAGGCAGGGTAATCTATTCTGAATGTGTGATTTCAGGTTTTAATTAAAGACAAGTTTTTTTTTCTATATTGATCAGAAGAGTGAAATCATAGATTTTAGTTGGAAGATAGAGGAGGCCCTTTCACCCATTTCACATGACGCCAAAGAAAGCAATTTTTATATCAAAGGTTTTGCTTGGCTCTTTTTTCTTGTTTTCTTTTCTAACTACCCTCTTTAGTCTATAAATATGCATTTTTTCAGGTAAGTCAATAGATACAATTCACTGTAAGGTCCTGATTCAAGGCACGGGAACTGCTTTCTCTGCATTTTGGAGAAACTCTAGTGCAGATTTGAGAAATGGCAGTCTCAGGTCCTCTTTCACACTATTGCCTGTATTTGCTGTTTTCTAATGTAGCTCCATGTTTTCATTTGCACTAAGAATTTTGAACTATTTCCAGCCACACAATTTAAAAGTAGTGAAGCACATATGCTGTATCTGGCATTTATTCACAATATTAAACCTTGCTTTTCTTCTTCTCCTCATGTCTGTTCTGTTCCTCTATGTTCAGCACTTCCCAAAGCCTTGTTTTCTCATCCAAAGTCACTGGTGCAGTACTGGCTTTGCTGATGATAGAGATTGTACAAAAAAGCCACTAGCGTTCAGATAGGCTCATTCAGTAAATGTTGTCAAGAGTAGGTGATTTCAACAGTGTGTGGCTTCTAAAAATTAAAAATTAAGATTTGTATAAACACAGAAGGATCAGTTTGTTCTAAATCTGGAGAAAAGACCACAATATTGTAGCTTGAACAGAGAGTTTTGTTACCTGTGGTATACCCAACACGGTGACTTGTTAGAATTTCTGTAGATATGAATTACCTTCTCGTAAAATACATTCCTATAGTACTTTCTGTTTAAAAAGTTTCTGCAATTTCCTTTAGGTTGTAGTGTGTTACTGGTCTCTCACGTAGTCATATTACTGTGTGTTGTGTTAGCATATGACTGTAACCAAAGTGATGATGCTTATGTCAGAAGGATCAGCTGAATGGATTTATCATCTCTCTGGCAAGCAGCTTTGTAAGTTTTATTTAGGATTAAGTAAATGTGTTTTGTTGGTATTAAAAGTAAAGATTGAGGGTGTACAGTATTGTTGTTGAAGTTTAGGTGTTGAGATGGGAACTGTAGTGGTGACATTTTTGGGGTTTAGGATTGGGATCAGCCTTCTTTGAAATGTGATCTAAAGGTAATAGCAGGAATGGAAAAAGGGAGATTTCTTCTCATTCATAAATTACCTTTTCTTCTATCAGCCTCCTTCCTGGTTTATCTGCGGTTATTAACCTCACCAGATTTTTCAGTTTCAGCTTTTCTTTTGCAGCCTGACTCACACAACATACTTTAGGGATTACCAGATATAGTCCACAGTCAAATTCAGTCCCTGGTATTCTGCAAATGCAATTCACAATTTAATTATGAAAGTATAGAATCACTAGGCATGGCCAGCTTCTTCTGTTCTCTAGAAGCTGTAAGGCATCTTCATTGTTGCACAGTTTAGGAGGAGCAGCTGTGTCCTGCTTTGTTTGATGCCATTTGCCTGTGGTTCACAAGCTCATGGCAGGCTGTCACTGTGACATTTGGATGAGTAATTTGGTTTTTCTGAGTTCTTGTTCTGCTTGTTCCTTGTTCCAACATCTTTATTTATTCATGTTGGGAGGAAAGACCAGCATTAATAGGGAGAAGATCTCATGGTGAAAAGGGCTGCTTACATCATCTGTCTTCAGGTTTTTTGGGCTGTGTGTCTCTTAAGATTCAACAGTTAAGTTTTTGTGTTGGTGTGGGTACTGCTGGTACATCACTTGAACGTTTAATACTGAGCTGGCCTTACCTGTAAAAAGATGCTTTACACAGGTGAACATGAAAGAAGGAAATATGATGGTGCCTTTACCATGAAAATAATGGTAAAAAATCTATAGTCACATGGTTAGAGCTGTATTTCTCTGGTATTTTTTTTAAATAATAAATTCTTTGTCTCACCCGCTGAATCTCTGTGTGAAAGTGGGGAGACCAGTATAGCAGCATCAGTTTAAATATGCTTATAAAATAATGTTCTAGGAGTATTTAATATTTCTCTGGCTTCAGAGTATACAGTCTTGCTTTTATAATTATAATCCTATGATCTTAGGAGAGTAGGAGTTGAGACTGCCCACCATCTTTAAAGATGTCATTTCCTTTCCCATCTCTTCTTTCTTGTTGCCATTATTTTGAGTTGGCTTTTTTTTGTTTGTTTGTCAGTTGGCTGATTTTGGTCTTTTGGGCTTTTTTGTGGCACATGCAACAGGAAAATGCACTGAGGAGCTGTACTTTGTATGAACAGAAGTAAATTAAGGCCACTGAATTCACAGGGGTGAATTCACAGTAGGATTGCAGGGCATTTTTAACATACAAAACCTGTGATTAGACAACACAGCCTTTCAAACTACTTACTGTTGTTCATCAAATATATGTGGTTGACACATTTCCAGTATGGTCTGATCTGAGACAAGCCAAGGAGAACACCACAACTTCCAGATCTTTGTAAGACCCTGATGGAGTTTGCCCAATTTATCAGGTTCTTGTAGAGATGGTGATTTCTGAAGTGCTCACTCAGTAAGAATTGCAGGAGTTATTTGCCTTTAGATTTCAGTGAACAGAAGATGAGGCTGCTAAACTGCTGAAAAGTTAGAGGATTTTATTTTGTTGTTTATTCCCTTTCTTTTTCCTCCCTGTTCTTATTTTTTTCTTTACATGGAAGCATTAGTGCCATACCAAATACAATGCCATTGATCTTGTAAAGGTGAAGAAGGTTGTATATGTTTGAAGGTTGACAGTGATTGAGCACTTTATTTATTTAATTTTTTTTTACTAAAGGCTTTGCTTACAGTTACAGCAATGGAGTTGCAAGGAGGCATGACAAAATTTGTGGATTCCTGTTAGAAAATAAATGATGTGTCAGAAGGACAAACGGCAATACTTCTCTAAAAGCATTGAGACACCAACCACGAATGTGTATAAACACTCTTCGTTTGATGACACTGCTTGTCAAATCCTTGATCTTCATTGGGTCAGAGTTGAATTCTAATTAGACTTGTGCTTCCTTCTCAAGAGCCTGCATTTAAGCAAAGCTGGTTACTTTTTTCTTTGCTAAGGTGTTGTCCAAGTGGCTTGTCAGAGCTGAGGTAGTTTTTGGGACCTCTCAGCACTATGCAATACTTGGGATACTGTGGTGTGCAGGAAGCTGAGATGGCTTCTGCAGACAAGCAGCCACAGAAGTGTGGACAGGCGGAGCCTCTTGTTCTTGTCCGAACTGTTTTGTTCTTTATGTGATTTTTTCCCTCCATCAAACTTGAGTCATGTGCTGACCCTCAGGAGGAAACACTGCAGACACTTCCAGCTTTTTGCTGCTTAAGCTGAAAAGAGTATGGCCTACCAAGTGCAAAAGTATTGCTGACCTCAAAATGGTAGCTTTTTTCCTTTATAGAATGTAATGACTTTACTGTTTTGTGATTAGTGTTTTATGAAAGGTGAATGTGATTGCTGATCCAAATTTACTTTCGGATAAATAGTTTTTCTGGTCTTGCATTACTGGGACCTCTGGATATGCTGGTAACTTTCTCTGTCATAGGTCCCCTACATAAGGAAGGCTTTTCTGTACTGAGAAAAGCTGAATTTTGAAAAGTAATAAAAAGTCTATTTGTCATCAAAGAAGAGGATTGATTACTGCTTGGAAAAATCCTCCAGCGGAATTTCATACCCTATTTTCTGAGGGGTTTTTGTTCGGTTTTTAAAGCCATATTCTAAAATTTTAAACATTCACTATGCAGCAGTTTAACAGCTACAGCAACTAATGTGCTATAAAAGGAAGTTACTGATATGAAGAAGATGCAGGGGAAACAGCACTGAAATCTTCTGGAAAACATAAGTTCTGTGGTTCCTTTTTCACATGACACAAATAAGAGAAAGTTTAGTATTTTCTTAGAACTGTACTGTGAATTTTCTAGCTTTCCATCAATTGATTTTTATTATACAGTTAAAAATAATGCCACCAGTGTGATGTCAGGGTAATTATTCATCTACTGTAAATTTGCTATAATCCACAGCCAGTCAATTTTGGTTAAAACCCACTTTTGATGGTATTACAGACTGCAACTGAGAGTACTTTTATGGAATAGGAGGTGCTCTAACATTGTTATGTTGATGCCTAAACCAATATATAATTGCATTTAGATCATTAAATTTAGACTTTATTACAAGGGACATTCCATGCTACATTCCATAGTTACCCAGTTAGTGTGCATCATTAAGTGTTTTCTGTATCTGTTCAGTGTTGGCCTTTTTAACTAAATATGTCATTTAAATCAGTCATTTGAATATATATTATTAATAGCATACAGTAGTGTGAAGGAGAGTGCACCAACATACAAAGGAGGAGGCAAAGCTATGTCTGTGTCATGTATTCTCCAACTTTCTAGCCTTTTAAACTTTTACCCTCCTCTGATAGCATTTCCATGTTAGGATTTGTGATTACAATTATGGAAGAGTGTTTTGTCCTGTGCAAGTCTCCTGCTGCTTTGTATGTTACATTGCAGAGGTTGTTGAAGGACAGCAGTGGTCATGTACCTGGATCCACAAACTGCTAGGTGCTGACTGTGGCATGGGCTGTCAGGTCATTAACCATCATTGCAAATTTGAGTGATTGTGGGGCTGTGGTGCTTTGCAGATTTACTGATCAGCACTTCCAAAGAAAGCGTTGGGTAGCTGCAAAACCAGAATAAAGCTTCTTCTGATTCCTCCCCTCCAGCAGTGCTCTCTTTTATTTGGTTAATAATGTCCTGACCTACTTGTAAACATGCAAAAGTGTTCCTAGTGGAAGATGTGTTCTGCAGGTGGGGGATTACATGAAATCAAAGTACTATAATTATCCAGTGAAGCTAAATGTTATTAATGTTTAATCCAATTTGTGATTCATTTTATGCCAGAAGTCTGAAACAAAATACCTGTTTACCCTGCCTAAAAAGTAATTAGGGTTATTTTCATATTGAGAGAGAGTTTAAAGCCCACTGAAGAAAACAAATTTTGATGCATCGGGTGATACGTGGTCAGGGCAAGAGTGCTTTGCTAGCTTTTTTAACAAAATCCTCTCCTTTTTTCTTACAATGGATTATTTTGTTTTAAAGACTAATTACAGGTTATTTTTGCTAACCATCCAGTTCAGCCTTACAACCAGGATCTGCATTAATACTGTAATTCCAACTGAAAACGTTTGTGTGCATGTCGTAGTTGCATGCTGATTTCCGAAGTAGCTGCCTGTCTCTGATAATACTTTTGAACAGGGTAGATAAGGCCTATTAATAAACGTTCTTTGTGGATAGCAGGATATAACTCAAACAGCCTGTCTTTTCTACATCAACAGCTTCCCTAAATTAACTTGATAAATTTGTTTTGAAGATTTTTCTGGGAAATTGCCTTGGACATTTCTGAAACTAACAAACAACAACAACAAAAAAGAATTAAGAGGGTAAATTTAGATATTTGTGGCTAAGTAGAACCTGTTGACTCCAGGAGACTCGATGTGATTGTCAGTATGTGACTGTTTACTTCATCTGTAGATCTTATCCCCTTTCTTGGAGAATCTCCAGAGAATATTGAAGAGCAGGCTTAGGTGACTGAATTCAGAAACTTAGTTATACTAGTAATGAGAAGAAGTTTTTCTCAGTAAGACTGTTTGTGACCTTTCTACCTGTGTTGTACAGTTCCCACAAGCTTCTTCCAGATACAATTTAATCAAAATTAATTCAAAAAAGCCCTCAATGTTGTTTGCCTTCACATAGATGTCATTCTTATTGAAAGCACAGGCTCTTATAAACCACATAGATTATTAAAATGTACTATAGGAAAGAAAACATAACCCTTCAAAAATCTATTTCCTCTCATGTGATGACTAATGGTACATTTATAAAGAACATGCTTTATTTCTCCTGGGAGTCTCATCCAATTGTGCTGTGGTGGATAAATAAGCCTTCCCAAATGGTTGTTAAAAAGGCTACTGTGACCTCTCATTGTAAATACTGAATAGTTAATAAGCAAAGTTAATCATTGAAAAATACATATGAATCAACACACCAGGCAGCAGAGTGAGGAGTTTTTCAAGCTCTTGAAAACAGAAAACTGGATTCTGTGTTTTCAGTAATGGAAAGATGTGGTTTATTGTTTTTTCTTCCTCCTTCCTAATGATACACGTTGGCACCATGTTTCAGGAGACTGGTATTTTGCTTGAAGCCCTGAAAGGAGTCAGCAGTGTTTTGCCATCCTTCTTTATATAAGCTCTTCCTGGCATCTGATACCAGCCAGTACAAATACAGTCTATTTGTAGGAATGGAGAAGATAGTACCTGATTTATAAGGAAGCTATCACTTTTTTAGGTCACACATGGCAGAAAACTTTAATTTTCCCTCAAGGAATGTTTCAAGTAGATACTCATCACCATGGTATAGTATGTCTGTGGCTTCTCTAGAGAAAATAATGTGGGGTTGCTATGTTTGACATCTTGGGGCTGAATTCATTCTTGTGTGACCCTGTTCTAAACAATGGGTTTTCATCTGAGATTACATTTTGCCCCCTTACTTCAGTCCTGCCAACTCACTGCTCTAAACATCAAGGGATTAATGCACACACTCAAAATAAGTAGGTGATAGTGTGTCATGTATCTTTGCATGCCTAGGGTAAGTCTGAAGCTCATTTTCAGAGTTTACATCCAAGAAGTGAGGTAATTGTTTAGAAAGGCAATCTTCTTGGTTGGACAGCACACAAATGCAACCATTTAAGTTAGTTGCAATTTTTACAGAGGGAAATTCCTGCTGGAATCATTCATTATTTTGAAAGGGACCCTCCCAGTTCTCTGATATTTCTAGAAATACCAGCTTGAAAAAACTGCCTCTCCTGTTATGTGTTAGTCAGCAGAGGG
Source organism: Coloeus monedula (assembly GCF_965178545.1). Lineage (NCBI taxonomy): Eukaryota > Metazoa > Chordata > Aves > Passeriformes > Corvidae > Coloeus > Coloeus monedula. Next base: position 42,285,454 of record NC_138822.1, on the reverse strand, counting down.
CACTCTCCTCCTTTAAAGATCAAAAAGTGTGGCTTAAAAATATGGAGGCAAAATGCTTTTCTTTTATATGCTCTTTTTTTTAAAACTTACCACATCTGACAATTCTAATTAGTATGAATTGTGTAGAGGATTATTTTTCCATGTAGTACTTCCTTTCCTGAATTGAAACACAGATATGATTACATGATGCCTTGTTCTGGTTTAATCCCAGCCTAGTGCGAAGTACCACACAGCCACTTGATCACTACATCCATGGTGGGGAGGAGAGTCAGGGAAAAAAATATTTAAACTCATGGGTGAGATAAGAACAGTTTGATAATTGAAACAAACTAAAATGTCATGGTAAGAATAATAGGAATGAAAAGAGAGCAAGAGAGGAATAAAACCCAAGAGAAACAAGGCATGCCCTGTACAACTGCTCAGCACCTGCTGAACAATGCCTAGCCCATTCCACAGCAGTGATCTGTGTCTCTCGGCTGACTCTCCCTGGTTTATATACTGGGCACGACATTCTGTGGTATGGAATACCCCCTGGTAGCTCAGATCACCTGTCCTGGTAGTGCTCCCTCTGGTTTCTTGTGCACCTGCTGGCTGGCAGAGCATGGGAGCCTTGGCTTAGAGTAAGCATACTTAGCAGCAACTGAAGTATCAGTGTGTCAACATTATTCTCATGCTAAATCCAAAACTCTACCAGCTGATGAGAAGAAAACTAGGTCTGTACCAGCCAAAACCAGGATATTCAGTTAAAAAGAGCCTGCTGTTTGTTTCCCTGTGCCCATCCTAAGTTCACCGTAGGTTCTTCTATAGGTCTTAAATGCAGTGCAATTCCTGCAGTATATTTGTGTGAGCAAGTAGATGCAAGAGTGAATCAAGTGGCCATGACCTGCACTCTGTAAAGAGGCATATAGTCTTGTCATTTCTAGTTACTTGAATCCATGAGACCAAGCAAGGCTGCTATTGCTCTTACTCTTAAAAATAAAAGTCTGTAGTGCAGGACCAAGGCACAGGAGTGAGGCTCTGGGGAGTTCTGTTCAATGGTATGCTTCTTAAGTGAGAATTCTAGTACTGAAACATTGTCCTTCTATTTTTTTTTTAATACACTTAGTCGTGTACTGCAGTGGTTGACTGAGGTAGCAGTTCCTGGGGCCTTTTGAAGTACAGACAGTTATTTTACTTGCAAATGGAATGAAAATTTCAGCATGTCCATGTTTCCATAACATTTTTTTCCATAAATTCAACTGAACCACTCTACAAAAATACGGCAGAAAATTTACTGTTTGCAAGACTTACTGAGCTCTATTCTTCAAAAGCAGCGAAGCCTGTTACAAAGCTCTAAAAACTTGTGATGTTTATAAAGTAGGAGAAGTATTTTCTTATATGTTGTGTGTACAACAACATTAATTATTTGTAATAATTTGTAATTATTTGTAGGATTACAGCACAATAATGGTTTGGTGGTCTCAGCTTAAAAGTTGTCCTCAGGAGAAAAAAAGAAAGACAAAAAATACACAAAACAAGAAAAAAATAGGGGAAAAAAACTTAGAACATTGATATTTTTTCTGAAAATGTGATTGTATATACTTAGAATGGCGTGGAAGGGACCTTAAAGTTCATCTAGGTTCAACCCTGCTGCTGTGGACGAGGACACCTTCCACTAGACCAAGTTGCTTAGAGCTCCATGCTTGAATGTGTTATTGTAAATACGTGGTGATACTACTATATTTTTATAGATAGAGTAATAATTTGGATAATTCATGTTAGCTACAAAAACTGTTGTGAGGGGAGATCTTGTTGCCAGTTCTTGCTTATGCTGTTTCAAAACTGAAATGTCTTTGTTTATTTCTGTCATTGAAGATTTGAATTAAATTTGAAAATAGGTTTCATTGCTAGAAAAAGATTTTGCCTATTTGGCCTTGTAAGTTACTAATTGTGACGACTTGACGAGGATTTGTTGCTAGTGACTTATGTCTAAAAGGAAAAGATTTAGTTTAGTTTTATGTTCAGATTATCAATGTTAGATAAATCAAATGCTACAATTCATTTTAAATTATGTCAAAACTTTAGTAGGTGTATTCCATTGTAACCTTGGGAATTTTAAGGATTTATCTGAACCAAAGTGTTAATCGCAGAATTTCATCAGCTGCTGAAAACCTCCACAAATTTGTCAGTAAAAGTAACATTTGGAAAACTAGTCAAAATGTGACTTAATGGGAGTGTTTACTTTATAAACCCAGTAGTAGCTTAGCAAAATAACTTTGCAGTCCTGTGCTTTGGATCTCTCTTTGCTTACATGGACTATGTTTCACTTGTTGCTCTGTTTTCTTTAAAAAGGAATTTGACAAACCCTGGAAAACAAGTTGAACTTGTGAATTAATGTCAGACAGTCCTAATCAAGCAGTTAAATCTGTATAAATCAATCCTGTAACTGAAGCTATTGTTTACAATTAGAGTAAAATTGCATGTGTGGGGTTTGTTTGGGTTTTTGAAAGTATTGTAGAAGTGAGTGTAAAGAAGTAGGATGTTTAGGCAGACTTGAGTAATTTCAGGGCAGAATACCTAGTCTCCTAACAAGACAAAACCAGCTCTTTGGAGATGAATTACTAAAGTAGTGGAAAGGATATGGCAGTTGTCTGATTGATAAAGATATTTCAGAAAGTCAGAAGTAGAATTGCCCCAACCCTACAAAGCAAAAATGTTTACCAGAGAATAAAGCTGTTTCTGTTTCTAGGATCCTCAACACATTCTTACAGCGCTCATCAGGAAAGTATTCATTAGTTGCACAATTTTAGGATCAGTGTGTGAAAATTTCAGCTAAGGTGCTACATTTATTATCAGGAGGAGATACGAGAGTGCCTAATTTATTATCTGTTGCAAGTGTAACATGCCACACACGCAAAAGTAAATACTAGTTACGATTTTTTTGTAGTAGGTTTTTGTAACCTGCTGTTCAGTTTTTGCACAGTGATGTCATCTTCCAGCTTAGCTTTATAGCCATGTCAGTATTTGAAGAGTGTAACAGCCTATGCAGTCATTAACAAGTGAAACTGCAGTGTTTGAAAGTTTTAATGCTTAATGATTTCACCTTCTGAGAAAGAAAATAGCCAAAAGTCTTGAGGATCTGTCCAGAGAGTTAGAGGTATGAAACCTTTAAAAGAGAGGACAAAAGAGCCTATAATTTTTGTTTAACAAATCTACATATTTTAGTTTATATCTACAGTTGAAACAACTAGATCTAGTGAAAAATGCAAGAGAATTTATAACTAAAATCTGAAAGTGAAATTTCTCTCTTTTGCCTCTGTCATCACTGCAGTTGAGGAGATCATTGCATTATCTCTGTGAAGCGTAAATCTTGTGTATCAAAGAGAGGGAGTGAGATGCTCCCCCCACTCCTTTCCAATAAGGGGTATCTTTCGTTTCAGCTGTTCTTTCCTCATATTGCAGCAGCACAGGGAATAAAAAATGATTAGAAATTACTGTAATGTTATTAATTTAATGTAGTCATATAATTTCAAATATTAGAATACGTTTCCAGTTCATTTTGCTTTTGAAAAACAAACTTATATCTCTAATTTACATCAAGCCTAAAATCTCTGCCAATATATCTGCAATGGTACTATATCCCTGGTAAATTGCCTTATATACCAGACACAGATAAACCATTGGAAATACTTCAATAATTGAGGCTTCCATGGAGGAGAAAAATGCCCCACCATACTACAATTACGTTAGGTAACCTGGAGATGTAAAATTTTTGAGTAGCTCCTCAGAAATGGCATACAATTTCCCACCTTTATGGAAGAGTTTACCTGCACAGTTTACATTGCTTATTCCATATCTTAATTCTTGGGGATGTTTTGCAAATAAAATTTTGGTCATGGGATCATTAAAATATTACTTAATTATGAGAAGTCATTGTGTAATACTTGGAGTGCAAAATGTATCATTTGTTCTCATTTGCATGTTCCTGTAGTATTTTAAACATTTGAGTAGCCCCTTAATGGCATTAATAGGGTGATCATAGAGTCCACTTCACAGATTAGTTTACACAGGCTTTGTGTATATTATTTTGAAATTCTGAAGGATTTCATTTCACCCAACTGAGATTTCACCGTTTCACTATGAAGGAACAAAGAAGCTATTACACACCCTTATTTCTCCCTTTGTGCCTTTATAGTTGTTTATATCTTTGTGTTGCAAGTGGAGCCATGGTGAGGAAGATGCTGCTCTCACAGATTTTGTGGGGGTTTGGCAGCCTTTTATGTGGATGACCATGTAGCATGTACTGACTGACTGACAGCTGCAGGATTCTCAGTCTTTAAGTGTTAAAGTACATATCCATAGTTCCATTTAAGTTCAGCCTGCCAGAAGGTGTTGGGATCATCCAAAGTCGCGGTGTCATCGTCTTTCTGTAGCTGGGATTTTAGAATATGGTGATTATCCTGCTCTGCTCTGCTCTGCTCTCTGGTGGCATTACCTTGAGTCCAGTGTGCAGTTTTGAGTGCCAGAATACAAGAAGAATATTAAACTATTAGAGAGTGTCCAAAGGAGGACACCATCCACAAGGACGATGAAGGGCCTTGAGGGGAAGCCGTGTGAGGAGCAGCTGAGGTCACTTGCTCTGTTCAGCCTGGAGAAGAGGAGACTGAGGACAGACCTCATCTGAGTCTGCAGCTTCATCACAAGGGAAAAAGGAGGGGCAGGCACTGATTTCTTCTCTGTGGTGACCAGTGATGGGACCTGAGGGAATGGCATGAAACTCTGCAACAGGGGAGTTTTATGATGAATATTAGGAAAAGGTTCTTCACCCAGAGGGCAGTGGTCACAGCACCAGCCTGACAAGAGTTCAAGAAGCATTTGGACAATGCTATCAGTACATGGTGTGACTCTTGGGGTGTCCTGCGCAATGCTGGGAATTGGACTCGATGATCCCTGTGGGTCCCTTCCAATTCAGGATATTCTATGATTCTCTGTCTTAGTATGTTTTAACAAAATGTAAAACATTCAAAATTAGAGATGTTTAATGAAAATTGTGGCATTGTTTTTAGACAGGAACATACAAGTCTTTATTAATGAACACCTTAAGTCACATCAGCATTTTAATATAATGATATAAATAGAAGAAAATTGCATGGTAGAATGGGCAGAGAACGGTTTAGTTATCCATTAAATTATAAACATTTTGGATCAGAAACTACATCAGATCTCTTTTATGAGATCTCCCAGAAATTTTTGGATGTTATGATTTTGGTTGTTTGCACATATAATTCTTGGAAATGAACTTAATAAAATATGCTGTCTGGGTAGGTCCCAGCTTTTTAAAAATCACTGCTGTAAAAATTTGAACTTGTTCCATGCATGAAATTGAAACTTTGGCTTTCATTCATATTTTTTATATCATATATTGTGATTCAGAAGCCAAAGACATTGCTTAAGGAAAGTGATACGATTATATTTATTATGTTTTCCATTCCAACTGTGTCAATAATGTCCTCTTTTTCCTACTTTGTCTGGTGACCTGATCTCAAGCAAGGCTAGGCACTGAAGGGTTTTTAGCAATAAAAATAAATAATGTTTAAGGAAACAATTAAGTAGTTCTTAACTGTACTTTCCTTTTATTGTCCATCAACCCATTGCAATTAATTCAGGTTTGGGGGAGTTTCACAAGAAAACCACCACTGACAGACATTTGGCAGCAAGCAGATGATTTATTTCTTAGCTTCTCCTGTTCAATCAGTGGTTTTCTTTATCTGTCCGTCAGCTAAGTCTGAAATCCTGTTGCAGAGTTTTTTTGAAAGAAATTTCAGACTTGATAGAAGTTTCTGGTTCATAATTCAGTTCAGTCACAGGATTGCAGTAGTCTGTGGCAAGATCAGATTTCCGGGGTAGTTATCCCCTCCAGTCCTTAGGTGGTACCTGCTTTTCAAAGAAGACAAACATAGAAATAAAATAAGAAAATGAAGAGAAAAAAGGTCTGTGGCTTTTCCTGTAGCGTATTTATGGAGATGCTTTTCTGGCATGTTTTTTACAGATCAGGCATTTGGGAAACATGCTGTGCTTTTTGGTTGCTTTACCCTTCCATTTTCAATGGGATCATGAATTGTCCAGGAGATGACGGGCCAGTATTCTGACTTCTAATAGTTTGGGTTGGTCTCTGGGCATTTTTGCTCCATACTAAAGCTACAGAAGACAGAAGCTTTTTGGTTGATGAAGCCTTTCCTCAGAGATTGGGCTAATGTTTCATTCTGAAGATTTACGCTGATTTATGAAAAAAAACAGCCCAAAGAAAGATGACTGATTTAGTTCCTCCTATACCTGGAGAAGTGAAATACATATTTGACATTAAACATTTTTATTTACTTAGTTTATTCAGCTAACTGCTATTGTTGTCATAACCACTGTGGTAGTTCAGGAAATATATAGAGCATTTTGGTAAAACCTATCTTAATTTAAATGTACACAAATACCCAAAGAAAGCAAGTAGTGAAATGTCAACTCACTGGTCTTGTTCAAATCTAACCACCATTAACATAGTCCTATCGTGCCAAAGAACAGAGAAAGTATGAACGTTTTTCTTAATAATAGTGCTGAATTACTAGAACTTTTTCAGCTCTTTGAAGTAGGTTGTGTAGGGTCAGGTGTCACCTAGTAACTTCAGAATGCCATCATTTTCCTGTTACCATAAAAATAAGAGATAATAAAGATAGTAAGTAGAAGACTGAGATGATGAAGCCTAGATATTAAAAAAAATACACTTTTGTAAGTATATAATGGACTGTGGCAACAAAGAGCATTGCCAGGAAGACCAGCATAAAGCTGTAACACTGTTGAAGCTCAGAAACAGTTTTTAATCATGCCCGTAGTTTTCTGAGGGGGATAAAGAAGGAGACAAGATAGCTATTTCAGTATCTCCTCAGGTGCAGATGTCATGATTACCATTCCCAAAAATTCCAGTTTTCTTATTCTGGAATCTTTCTTTAAATACTTGCAGAAACCATGAAGACGATCCTAAATGTAGGGGACATGGTTTGCCAAAAAGAATTTAGTGTTTACAAGATTTCTGGTAAATAAAGGGGAAATTGTTACATTCCCAGAAGGCCATAGAAAATGTTGTCTGCTGTTGTCAAAAGTGTATTGAACTGAACAGTCGCACCATCCAGATTTTGCTCGTGGAACGATAGAGTTGAACTAGCAGTAGTTAGATCTTAATGACCAGTTTGAATTTGGTGGCACTTAAAGAATCTTTCCGTTTTGTCTGTCATGTCGATTTTTTCTTTGTTTCAATGTTTTGGTAACAAAAATATTGGTGTCCCAAAAGAAAGAAGCCTAAGAAGATACAATTTTCCCAAGAGCAGTGTCACTGCCTGTGATGTTAGTTAGCATAGAGTTTACCTCCTTTTTTCATCTTCACAATCGTCTTCGTGGTATTTGATTTTTCAGATTGAACATACATATTGGTGATATGACCAATGTGAAGAATTATTGATCATGTTCATTGTATATGAGTTGTCTGCAAACACAGCAAATAAGGTAAATTTTACTTTTTTTGTTTGTTTTGAATTAGGTTCATGCACTGTTAGTTCGAGAAGTTGATGTAGAGAAGGTGTCGAGTTTTGAGAACCCGTATGTAGATGCAATAAGAAGTTTGTGGAATGACCCTGGAATTCAGGAATGTTATGATAGACGACGGGAATACCAATTATCAGATTCAACTAAATAGTAAGTACATGGTAGTGATGAACAGCTGTATATAACTTCCTGCTTCTAACAATGTAATTTTTACTTTTTAGCTTAGTGTACATGTCTGTGTACATATTTGTATGCGTATGCACCACAAACATAGCTGATTATACACATACAGAATTGAATTAAGGAGTGGCATACATCTATTTTAGAATTACATCTGTGCTTATTTCACAAAACGACAGTCTGTGATCATTCAAAGTCTTAAATTAAGATTCTAGGGATGGTTAATTTTGGGGGAGGATTTTTTGTTAAACCTATTCAACCTACTCTCTTCCAACATATAATCACAAATGCAAGACGGGCAAAAATAATTTCATGTAGTGTGACAGTAGTGAATACTGGGAAGTGCAATCAAAGTAGACCTCCATACAGTTCATAAAAATTGAAATGTCCAAGAACTCCTGTTTTCCATTTTCCCTCCCTGGCATTTGCAGTCTTAGGGGTGAGGTAAACAGTACTAAACAAAGGGATTTGTTTTATACAGAACTGCCTTTCTATTATGGAAACAAAGTTTAAAGAACATGGCTCCCAAGAACACATCAGGAAAGCACTTAAGTTAAATTGTTTGTTCTAGATCAACAATAATAAAAATGCATATGTGGCTAAAAGATGTCTGAAATGTTACGCCTTTAGTTTCTTGGGACCAGAATCTGATTAAAAAACAATGTGAAATTAGTCATTGGAATCTGATGTCTGCATGAAGGTTTACTCTGTGAATCTGAGTTATTTTTTAGTTATGTAGCATACAGCTCAGATAAAATTTCTCATCTGCTGTCAAAGAAATGGATGATGGCCTCTTGATGTTGACCAATGCTACAGAACACAGCATAGTTTGTGATTTAAGCCGAGGCAAAAACCTCCATGGATTCTACATGAATTTTTGTATTAGCTATGAAAAAAAATTATTCCAGTGATATAATTCCAGTCTCCATTTGGCATGTGTACATGAATGGAAGCCTCTTACTTATGAAAGTGCACCACAAAGCTTCCATTAAGCTTACTGTACGACTCAGGACATTAGACATGACAGTTGTGGAATGACGTTTATCTGCACAGTAGTCTGAGCATCGTCATCTAGCACAGCACTTTTTAAGTGAATTAGTCAAGATAAGCTTACTAGGATCTTGCTGATACAATTTAGGTAGCTGAAGACCTAGGGATGCATGACATAGGTCTCCTCAGATTCATTGCAATATTGTCACCACACCATAACTTCTCTTTGCCCTATGCATGGGGTTTCTGTTGTCCTGTGCAGTTCTCTGTCTGGTTACCTTCCAAACCCATCATTTTTGCGCATGTATTTTGGTGTAGAGTGGTGCAAAGCACAGTGGCATCTCTCTTGTATTGTTTAGATTCTCGCTGTCCCCAAAGATACCATACTGTGTTTTGGTTTTAGGTGGTAAGGAAACATAGAATATTACATAAAGAGAAAAGTTCCAGGATACATAAACGGTGAATAGAAAACTTCAGAGACAACATTACTAACAATATATTTTCAGATTGTTTCTGTACTGAAATGAGTGAAAAAAGTTTAGTAGAAGGTGAAGCAGAACTTGACTCATACTTTGAATTTCTTGTATTTGTAGGTCCTAACTTTGTTTCCACAACAGATGTGATACTGGTTTTAAAGTTGAAATAAATGTATGTATTTTGTGTGCTCTACCTTAGAGGCTAAAAACATAATTACTCTCCTAAGTAGAAAATAATGATCTGATGCTACTTCCGACCAGATTGTGCTGTACACCATAGTTTTGACCTACTTTCAGTTAAATCGTCACCATAGTAGATCTTTTGAGTAACATTAAAAATAGTAGGGAATAATCATTAAGTAGCTATAAAAACAAATTCCTAGTACATTGTCTTGCAAAAGTTGCATGTGGTAGTTGATTGGTTATTTCTCAAGCTCAGCAATGTTTAGCAGTTTATCATGAATTTTTGCAGATTTGGTGACTTCATTATAGTTCATACTATGGATTTCTGCAAAATGTTTTAAATTAGACTTGTTAATCACTGTATTCAAGTCTTCAGAAACGCCTCTATGTATATGTATGCTTGCAAGTAGAGTTTTTTCCAGGTATGTAAGTCCACTAAATAAAAAATCAGCAGAAACCAAAGAAACATTGTTTCGAAAATACAGTATGTGTGTTTACCAGTAAAACACCCAAACAAATTTATTAGCGTTATATCCCTGTCACAAAGCAAGGAAACAAATTGCTTAAAAGTTTCTACTGAGATTCACAAGGCCGTAAGACAGAAACAAGCACTCAGTGCTCATTGTCTTGATGTATCAACCAAATTGGTTTGTTGTCCAACAGATCTCTTGTAAGCATATGTGCCAGTGTCTGGTAGGCATATGTGTCAATGTCAGACATGTTCTTTGTTCATCCCTTGCATGAGCCTCTCATCTTCTCAGTGGTTTTCCACTATGTTTTTATAGTAGTAGTGGTAGTGGTAGTCGTAGTAGTAGTATTTTCAGTCTGCTGCCTATACTGCTTTTTTCCACCACGTCTTCAACAAGGCCAAGTGCTGAGTGCCTGCCCTTGGGTTACAGCAGACCAAGGCAGTGATACAGGCTGGGGCAGAGTAGCTGGAAAGCTACCTAGCAGAAGATGACCTCAGGGTGCTGGTTGACAACAGCTGAACATGAGCCTGCTTGTGCCCAAGTGGCCAAGAAGGCCAATGGCATCCTGGATTGGATCAGAAATAGTGTGGCTGGCAGGACCACAGTCTGGTATTTCTTGTATCAGAAAGAGTGTGGAAGGGTTCATCCCCCTTCACTCAGCACTGGTGAGGCCAGTTCTATGCCCAGTTCTGGCCCCCTCACTGCAGGACAGACATTCAGGTGCTGGAGCTTGTCCATAGCAGGGCAACAGAGCTGGTGAAGGGTCTGGAGCACAAGTCCTGTGAAGAGCAGCTGAGGGAGCTGGCGGTGTTCAGCCTGGAGCAAAGAAGGCTCAGGTGTGAACTCATCACACTCTACAACTGCCTTGAAAGGTAGCCAGGTGGGGGTCAGACACTTCTCCAGGTGACAGGAGATAGAATGAGAGGACATAGCCTCAAGCTGCACCAGCTGAGGCTCCTTTTTTTTAGCATCAAGAAGAATTTCTTCTTGGGAAGAGTTGCTAAGCATTGAAACAGACTGCCCAGGGAAGTCGCCATCCTTCGAGTTGTTCAAGTAATTGGGTGTGGTACTTAGTGCTATGGTCTGAGTGACAAGGTGGTGATCAAGTGTTGGACTCATTGATCTTTGAGGTCTTTTGCAACCTAAATTATTCTCTAATTACACATAGTCTTCTTCCTGTTATTTTATTATTTCTAAATTATGTTTCAAGTTTCTGGTATGTTCTGTATATCATAATACTTTCACTTTCTGCCATCTTTTCACCTGTGTTGTTGTTGTTTTGTCATTGTTAGTTGCACTTTTGATGTTTTTATACCCACTGTTTGTACTCTGGAAGAATACATCCAACGTATGTTTACTGAAAGCAGTGTCTAAGAAAGAAAATTCCTTGCGTTATGTGAGTTGATTGGAACTTCTTAGAGGCATAACAAATACATTCTATTCTCTTCCCTGACCGTTGGATGCTCCAAAGCTTGGATGTCCATGTTGTTTTAAAATCAGTTTTTAGACTTCTCTGTAGCAAAGTCAAGAGCACATCAGATACATAGAGGTTATTTGCTTCCCATGCACATTACAGGGTGACTTAGCCACTTAATTACCACTAAATTACTTCCCTTTAAGATGCTGTCCCACAGTGTGAGACAGATGAAAACTAATAACATGGAGAATTGCCTTAAGTAGTAGCTGTGTGAGGTGAGATGAGATCATTCAGAATATACTGTACTGGGTGCCAAGATCTTAACCCAAATGTAAAAAGGTTACCAGTCAACTGTTCGATTGTATCATACCTTTTCAAAGCCTAAGGAAAGAAAAGGCAATAGTCTTCTGTGTTAGAGAATTTAGGTTGCAGTTGGAATTTTCGAACGTTCATCACCATTTTTCTCCAGTATGACACTAAGGTCTTACCATTCATGAACAAAATGTAGGAAGTGTTAAGACCTGGAAAGTGTCCCAGAGCCTTGCTTGGCTCAGATTTTCGGTTTCATCTTTCTCTGGCCACATGCAGTTGTAGTATTTGGCCACTGTGTACCTCCAACCAAGGACTTTCTCGTTGCTACACAAGCACTGAGCATATCTATTTAGTTTCCCTTCCATGGCTATGTTTTCTAACACTTCAGATAATTAAATATAATTTTCCCATAAGTGTTTTAGTTATGCCATATATATATATATAGTGCATTTTGTTATTTTATAATGCACTGCCTTATTAGTCGTACATGCCCATGGCATTCTCATACATGTATAGTCTTTCAAGCTTTTGTTTCTGCCTTGCTGTCACCTTTAACAGCTCAGTTCCTGCAGTTGCACAGTTTTGCAAACACTGTGAGATGAGATAGTTGGACAGCTAGCATAGAAATGCAGATTCCTGAATTTTACTATGTAATAAGAGCTCAAGGGTGTGAATCTGAAAGCATATCACTGATTTTTAACAGGAAGGAAAGAGATGAAACCTAGTGATTGTCTGCTCAGTAAGGTACACCTTTTGTGAAACTGCTGCAGGAGTTGTAAGGCTTTGGTCATCTAGTAATTTCTGTATGACAGTATTCCATTTGAGTTTGAAATATTTTCAAAACTTCAGCTAAACAATTCATTTGTATCTGTCAGCTAAAGATAACATTTTGCATCTGCGTTACTCTTCTGAAACAGCTAAATTTCAGTGGATCTAGCATGTGTTAAATACAGTGTGCTTAGGAGTACACAGGGGGAAAGATCAGTGTATGAATCTAAGTTTTTACTAAGGCAGTTTACTCCATTTCTTGGCATTGCCTTTAGCAATCATTCTTTTATTTCATAAAGGTGTAGCACACTCTCAGAGCATGGTGGGTCTTTCAGGAGTAATACTGTCCGAAATTGAGACCTGCTATGCAGCTGAACTGATAGCAAATTCTGAATAACTATCTATGGGATATCTGTGTAACAGCCATTAGGTTGCAGTGAGAAAACCATATAGTCATATTTTCAAAGATGCGTAATTACATTATTATTTAATAAACTGTTCATTAGTTCTTGCTTACCTTCATTTGTAAAAATGTACCTGCTGGTCCTAAAGCTATACTTGAGGTCAATTTGTGTTGCAGAATCATAGATTCTGCTTTTATGTATTCACAGTTTACACAGCCTTATGTAAGGTTTCGAGTAAGGTAGAAACAGCAAATAAAAACGGAAGTCTGAAATTCAGAGATCAAGTGCTACCAGCAGAACCATGCAAATCCTATTTTATAACTTAGGTATAATCCCAAAAATAAAATCATTGTCTGAAGAAAGATGGGACATGCATACCAAAGTACTGCATCCCATAGAAAAACTGCAGATTATGCAGGAAAATTTAGAAAGGGAAGTGGGACTATGTAAAGAAGTATGCAGTATGTATTTGTTTCAGGACCCTTTTTTCATGCAACACCGAACATGTTCTTAATGACTCTATAATTTTTACACCACATTTCCTGAAAAGAAAAATTTGCATGAGCATTTTTTTTATTTGGTGACTTGTCTTTTTTAGCCTTTGCTAAGGTTGGCTTTTAGTGGTGTACGAAATTGAGGAAGACAGCTAGGTAGGATTTCGGTGGAATATGGACAGAAACAACGCTGTGCACACTTCTTCCTACCTCACTTCAATCTTAGTTTTTTTGTGTTTACTTCAGATTAAGATGAGATAGTTCTGGAAACTGGTAATTTGCTTCAACCTCAATTGACTCTTCACCAGTGGTGTAGAGTCTTAGAAACACAAACCTCTACAGAAATTCTGAGAACACAACCAGTACTTGTTTACATTTAGTTTTGTACACTGAAAATTGATCCAATTTACTGGACTGCTGCCTGTTAGCATAGAGGACACTTGTGTCAATTATTCTGGCAGCTCTGTGAGGCAGGAAAAATCCTGCTACAGCAGCTTTAGCATTTTGCTTGTGTGGTGTTGAAAGAAAAGCCATTTGTATGGTTTCTCAAAGACGCAAAAAAAGCAAGGCTTTTGTTTTTCAGCACATGGTCAAACTTCGTGCTAGGGTTTTTTTAGGAGAGTGGTCTCATCAACCAGCTCAAAGTTTTGCTGAACAAGCTAAACAGCCCCACCCCAAAAACACACCAAATCCAAACAATAGTATGGAGTATAGCCCTACCCCACTCCAGAATAGCCAGGCTGCAAAGGACAGAGATATATCAAATCTTATTATTGTCTCATTATCCTTAGTCACAGACTTTGGTTAGGTTTCTGTTTTCCCTTGCACTGCCATTGTCTGTGTATGAAACAGAGCATTTGGAGAGAGTCATACCCATGAACTGTCTTAATTTTGAGGAAAAGACTATTTTGCATTAAACCTCAAAACTTTGAGGTTGAAAATATGTAAATGTTTATGGTTACTATCATACCAAAATGTGTCATGTCATTGAATGCAGTGAAAGCATTTGCATATGAAATGTTGCTGGTAAGGCTTGCTTTTATAGCTGTGGTTACACAGAAATCACCCAACAAGCTTTTATGTTGAACAACAGAGTCTGTATAATTTCTTGAGGTTTGTCCCTTCCCTCTTCCCTGTATTCTCATTCTTCCCATATGGATATGTTGGCTGGCTGGGTGGTAAACAAATCATCTTTACTGGTTTTATACTGACCTTTCTATCAGCGTCAATAATTACTTCTATCTCAACACGTTTGGTTTTATTTAGAGATTTATAACAGAGTGTTTCTGGTGTGGTGCCAGTCAGATCCTTTCTCCTCAGCAGTGCATTTCAGAGGCATTGTGCTCTCCAGGGACTTGTGCTCACTGTGTGTCTCAGTCAGACTCCTTCCAAGCACAGGGTTTAACAGTGTGGTAGTGAGTATTAATTCAGCATCTTTTTACAGCAGTTTTGCCTGCTGACTTTAGGAAAAGTTATTAGACAGTACTGATGAGCAGACCAGTCTCACTTTTAACCTCAGAAAGGGAAATGATGTTAGAGATGGATTGAAGGCTTTGTCTTTTCTTTGTCCTTTCTGCCTTTGTCTGCCTGTGCCTTACTACCTGCACCTGATCAATTAGGCTATACGCTGAACATAGTTTAAAGTTACAGAAATTCATCCTGTGGATTTATTCCTTAGAAAATGCATCTTTATGACCTGATTACTTGGAAAAATCTGGCCTTGAAGATGCTAGTAAGTAGTAGCTCATAGCTGGAGGAGGGTGGTTGTTTTAAGTGTCTGCCCCATGTTGAAGGCGCTCCAGTACCTTAATTTCTGAAAGTAAATTCAAGTAAGTTTTTATGTCTGTCTTAATTAGGTGATGTAGCCCTAGGAAATTAAGGCTCAATGTTGAGCTACCTGTTCATGGTGACTGGAGTCATACTCATTTCTTAAAGAACTTTACTGGTTGAAACAATTCTGCTCTGCTTATTAAGCTTAGTAGTCTCACTACCTTGCTTGATTTCTATATAGGAAATACATATAGGAAAGTATAGAGCCAATCAGTCGACTCCCATAATCCCATTCCTGCTGTTTATTTGGAAATGTGGACAGACAGTACCTTGGACATGTGTTTTTTTTCAAGGGCATTATGAACGCCCCTAGCCTGGCAGCTTCCCTGAAGCTGGCTGCAGGCTTGGACCTTGTCATAGGTGATAAAGAGTGCCTTAGAAGTAATTACTTCGCTCCTGGTGCTGACTGGGAAACAAAAGGCTTCCTCTGCTTCTAGTCAGCCTGCAGATCACAGGCATGTTGCTAGATGCTGGCAGCTTCTCCTGACATCAAGGGAGGGCCACTGCCAGCAGCTCATTACATCCTCTTTGCCTCAGTAATGCACCTTCTGCCTGTCACTATAGCAACCCCCTGGAAAATTAAAATTACCTCAGCAGCCACTAAAATTCATTTTTATTAAAGCTAATTACAGATATAATTAACTTTTGAAACTTGGTCTGTATCATAAATTTACTCAGAACCATGTATTTTCCCATTTTCTTTCCTTTGTAGAATACTTGGCTGAGTAGGTACTGTTTGGGTGAGAGGCCACATAGCTAGAGTGTGACTCATCAAAACAAGATTTCTTAGTAGGTGGTGAAAATGAGCTGAGTATCCTGTAGCTGAAAGCTAAATGTCTTGCACAGTTGCTACTACCTGTACAACTGAATTTCCTGTGGTAATGCTGGTGATTACTCACTGTTGGACTAGCTCTCAGGATGGCTTCCAGGGTATTTCCAATACCCATGTTGTTCTTACAACGTTAAAATTTGAAGCTAATCAACTGAGAAAATACCTGGTCTGGGCAATTATTGGCAACTCTCCTTTTGTGGAAGCTTGTGGTTACTTCCAAGTCTTGTGGTTTGTTTGTAAGAATACACGTATAGCCAGTTGTAGTATACATTGAAGAGTTAGGTGCATGGCTAAGACTGATTGCAGTATTCGTTAATTCATTTCAAATTGGGCATCTACTCTAAAACACACTGTGCTTAAAATTTTTTGTTTGTAGGTAGGATTTTTGCCCATGGGAGCAGTGTAGTTGTCAGTATTTCAGGGCTGCATTAGCTAAGTGCTTTAGAACCACAGTGAATCAGTTTATTAGTAAGCAGATACATTAAAAAGCCCATCAGAATCTTCATTTACTTCTCATCCGTTTGTAGAAACCCAACACATTTCACGTAGCCTTGGCTTCGCAACTTCTCTTCTGGTTGCAGATAAGCCAGTGGAGGAAGTAACTCCACCCTGCTGGAGTTTATGGACTTGCCACATCCCAGGACATATCCATCAAATAAACCTTAATCAAAACAAGTTCAGTAGTGTTTCTCCACCATTCCAAATAATTTTGATGGAAATCTGTTATCAAGCCATTGCACAAGTGAAAGAACTGGCAGCTGGGGATGGGCATAGCAGCAGCTAGGGTGGTCTGGAACCAACACAGTTGAAAGCAGAAGACAACTGACATTAGGTGGCACTTTTGGTGTTTTAATTTAAGGTTGCTGCCTAATGAAGTAATTTAAAAATAAATAAATTACATGTTTAATAAGCTGTAGAATGTTTGAAGCTTATGCGTGCAATGCTGCACTTCTCTGATGATGAGGGAATTTGTTTAAACTCCAGCTTTCATGAGGGTTAAAAAAAAATGTTAAATAGCCAATTCTTTTGGTACGAGGAAGATTTGAAAGTATAAGTCTTCATTGTGACAGTAAATTAACTGTCATAAGCCAAATAATAAATTTTCAGTATTACGGGAACAGTTAGAGTAGTAGTATGTGAAAAATGTGTGTGCTGCTGGTATGTCTTTAAATATTAATTGTATTCTAGTTATCTTTTCTTTTTATGTAGTGACCTGTATTCACTTACATATTCCCTCAGCATTTTGAAATAGTGACTCAGCTCAGCAACCAGTTGTTCAAAAAATCAGACTATCACCCCACCCCTTCTATTGCAATGCAAAAATCCATTCTTGTGCTTCATAAGGAGAAAATGTCTTTGGTTTTGTCTTTGTAGTACCATGGATGTAGAGGTGTAGTGTTTTGCAATTAATACAAAAGTTATGATAATGTATTGAGCTTATGTGTGTTGATTTGCTCCCACTGCTATTTTAGGAAGATGGCACCTAACTGAAAAGAGACATTTAATTTCTGCAACAGATCAAAAGTCTTCAGACAATGATATCAAAGAGTGCATAAAATGGAAAGGAAAGGCCCTGATGTCAATTCCAATGATGGGAGTTCTTACTTAAAGAAAATAGAGTTTTTTGAAATTCTTACTTTATTTTAGAGGTTATGTAAATTTTAAAGGAAACTCACCCCATCTTTAGTGATTTTCAAATATCTTGAAGGCAACTTTGTGTTGCTGCTGCTGGCAAAACTTTACGTTTGATTTTCAGAAAAATGTTTAATTCCCCTGAACTTGATAGCAGAACATGAAGTTACATATCTTCATAGGGTAACAGGAAGTGTAACTGGCTGTAGAACTGTCAGTGGCAGAAAATACGTGTTCCTTTGCTTCAGAACAACAGTGCAAAACTTGATTTAAATCTGAGTTCCAGCACAAGTAATGTTTCAGCAGAAGTGTCTATGTTAAAATAGAATATAAAGAACCCCCCAAAAAACAGAAAAAGAAACCAAACAGAAAAAACACAAATCAAAATCAAAACTGTTTCTTTTCTATCTAAGAAAAATTTCATTGACTGCTGTATACTCACAGCGTTAAAATAGCAATAATAAAAGACTTTAAATTGTGCAACAAATAACTGGGATATTTTCATTTAAATAAATTGATACAATAATACATTCCTTCATTAAGTTTTATTATTTTAAGTTAGAAGAAAAAGTGGTAGGGGCTAAATATTATTGGAAAACAAAAAAAAAAAAGCAGGGTATTTTCTAAATGGCTTTTGTTAGCCTGTAGATTCTGACTGTCACAAAGGTTTTCTTTTTAGGGGATTTAGTGCATCCTTCTGATTTTCTGTGAGATACTCCTCCTGGTTTTGACACTAATTCCTTGATTATGGGTTTGAATGTGTAAGTCAGGACAGTTCTTAGAGAGCCCAACTCTCTTTAATCTGCTAAGTGAAGAAATCTGGGGAATGAAGTAATACTCCATAAGGATACATAAGGACTCTTTTGTGGACTGTGTAGACTTTTTTAAGGGGCTATGGGTGAAATGAATGAAAAGATACTGACCTGAGTTTAGTTACTGAGTGAGCAGAACTTGAGCATAAAGAATGAGGATGAGGAAAAGGTAAGTATTTTTAAGAATAAAGTAATGTTTCTGAAATTTAGGACAGAAAAAACCCACGAAACCTCACCTGCTTGTTTATTGATTTCTTGAAACACAAATGAGATGTAACAATCAAACAGTATCTATCCCTTTGCTTTATCACCTTTCTGAAACCAGCCAGATGTGCATTACCAGATACATTAGTAACATGTCCACTGTGCAGAGGTGCAGTAACCAGGCTCACCTTGGAGACTACAGCTAAAGCTGGCAAACGAATGCACAAGACAACTGTGTAAATGGGCCACCTGCCAATTTATTCAGTTAAAATTCTCTTGCTCGTA
Organism: Coloeus monedula; assembly: GCF_965178545.1. Taxonomy (NCBI): domain Eukaryota; kingdom Metazoa; phylum Chordata; class Aves; order Passeriformes; family Corvidae; genus Coloeus; species Coloeus monedula. The sequence goes on along the minus strand of NC_138822.1, from coordinate 42,266,599 downwards.
TGAATACCACTGCAGCACGTAATGACTGGCAATGCTTCTTTACATCCTTCCAAAATTTCATCACAAAATAAAACAAATTCTTCTGTGGGTGGGAGGGAATAAGAATCTAGTTCAGGGTCTGTCACTTCTTACTTTGATGGTTATGGATTTCATTCAGTTACATCGGTTTTTTTCCTTTTCCACCAACAAATTGGTGGTGAGCTTGTTCCTGCTGCTTTTTGTGTAAAAAAAGTCTGAGGGCAGATCCAGTGCTCAGACTCTTGAGCCTTTTTATCACTGCCAGAAACTAATCAGCATTCTCAGAAAATATTTTCACAGTCGTACCTTCTGGCTTATTTGAGATCTATTGTTCATTATACATATATATAAATATATATGTAAAAAATATATATATTATATATATAACTTTCTCACATTGGTATTTGCTATTGGATTGATACTCCATTAATAAAGGCACAGTGAATGAAATTCGATAATAAAATTTTATAATTGAGCCAATAATAATTTGGCGCCTCCCCAAAGCTAACAAAGTAATTCTTCTGTATTATTACTGTAAGGTAGAATTTAAACTTCCTTGTTTCTGTCATTGTTCAGCATAACTTCTTCTGACTGTTTTACTAAAAGTAATTCAGAACATCTAGAAGAAGTCTGATTATTTCTTGTGTGGCTTTATTTAAAAACAGTGCCTTCACTAATTACTACAGGGAAAAGAGCATGTTCAGAAGTTGGTGACACTTCATCATCATGTAATAAATTACAAAGACCATTGTTCTCATCCCCGAAAGTGAATGAGGGAATCCCTAGGATAGTTTATCTAGTGGCTAGCTGTAGGTCATTTTTCTGCTGTGAACTAGCCAAATGTCAAAGAATTTGGTTTCCTGCAGCAGTCTTTCTGCTAGATGTCCACCCACTTGTGACAGCTGATTAAAACCTTCAGTACACTGGTGCTTTATGGTTGAAACTCACCATTTACCAATAAGCAGAGTAGTTTTATGTTGTAGTTACTGAACCTTTACAAGCATTTTTACAGTATTTTTGGCTTATTTGCTAGCCCGCTGGAATGTGTTTCATGTACTGCAGACTTATCAACCTAATTAGAAGTTTCAGTGTGAATGCAGGACTTCAGGTGCCAGAGATCCCACTAATAATTTGTGCTGCCTTCTGATAACAAGATCTGGAGAATGTTTTAATTGTCAGTGGTTGGGGTTTTCCTTTTTTAATTTAGTCTTAAAACAGTGCTCTTTATCCTCCTGTCATTTTATAACTGGTAATGAACGGTCTATTCTATAGTAGTCCATTCTTCTTTGGAAGGTTTATGTTAGCTTATCCAGGTGTGTATACGTAGGCACTACAGAATGAATATCAAGAAATATGTTACATACTCAAAGCAATTGTATATTTCTCACACTTTGTAAATACTATGTCTCTAAATTTCCTAGAATTATGTAATTGACAACTTCAGTGAATTTACATAGGTGAAAGAAAGCCGAGCAAAGTTGTATGGGAAAAAAACCCATAATAATTATGCTACTTTTCTTGTAGAATTAGCTTGCAGCTACATAAGTGGGGATGGAATACATTTTTATATTTTGTGCCCTCTTTTCTGCCGATAATGCTTTTTTTTTTTTTTTCTGTTGTATTTCTCCCTATCCCACAGCCCATTTCCTTCCCTAGTTTTCCTTTCTCTTTTCCTCAGTGGGATGATAGTGTCACTGTCTAGCATTCCTGTTGTTTCTCCCTGTTTATAGCTATCTTAATGACTTGGACCGCATAGCAGATTCCACCTATCTGCCAACTCAGCAGGATGTGCTCAGAGTTCGAGTCCCAACAACAGGAATCATTGAATATCCATTTGACTTACAAAGCGTCATTTTCAGGTAGGAAAAAAAGTTTTAGCACCCACTTGCTTTGTTTCTTTTGTTTCCTTTTGCATTGGTAATGCCACTTATAGGATATTGTTTTTAAGTGCATAAAAAGCTATTATTCTATTTCTAAAATTTGAGCTTGGTCAATTTATCTTCATGTAATTGTCCACATATATTAAGGAACTCATGTTAGAGATGTCAGAAGGATCAAAGGCAATTAGGTTTGTTATTTTTGAGAATAGTTTTTACTGATAGAAATCTGCAATTCATCTTTTCAATAATATATATCAAAGTTTCACTGTGAGTAATAATCTGAAAATACAACCATATATGTCCTTATCATTCATGTAAATTATGGAATAAAAGGTTACCATTTGTGTAGTTGATTTTATAGAGAAATTACTTTCCTTTAAGAGAGGAATCAACCTACTTTAGTGCAAGTACAGTTGTTTAAAAAATAACTACGGAATTTTAATTACAAGTTAGACACCTGTGTTTACACGGAGACATGAGATTAAGTTAGGAATACACTGCAAGCAAGCTTGAGTTTTGATTTTGGCTACCAAAAACTTCAGTAGACACATATTCTATTTGTCTGCTTAAAATGGGGCAGCTTTAACAAGTTGTAGATTTTGATTCTGTTAATTTGGGGGGGGGGAAAGACGGTCCACCGTCTGTTTTGTTCACATCTGTTTTGCTGAATACACAGGGCATACATTGCCAGCTCATTGCTCATGAGACCTTTATATCTCATAACTCTGAGGGGTTTGAGACTCACAACAGTTCAAATACAGAAAACAAATCAGACTTAAAGCAAACATGATCAACTGTCTCCTTGCAGCAGATTTTATTAAATATCAGTGGGAAAAAAAACATTAAGAAAAACGAACCAACTATGTTTTTAACTAAACTCATGAATTTTGACATGGTGTGTGTGATTGGGTGTTTATCTGTTAATGTGTTCATGGAGTTGATGTGGTTGTTAATTTTGCAGAATGGTGGATGTAGGAGGCCAGCGATCAGAAAGAAGAAAATGGATACATTGCTTTGAAAATGTCACATCCATCATGTTCCTAGTAGCTCTTAGTGAATATGATCAAGTGCTTGTGGAGTCAGATAATGAGGTAAGCAATTGTCAACAAAACCCACGACTTCAAAAAAAAGTTTTACCAGTCCAGTCCCAGGTGTTTTCTAAATGCATCTACAATCAGTCATGCACAACTGGCACTCAAAGGAGTGAGAAGCACTTTAGGGATCAAAGGGGAGGAAGGGTTCAATCTTCAAGTAGGGCAACGCTGCCCCGCTCCATGAAGGATTCAAAGAAGTCTCTGTTTTGTGTTGAAGAGGAATATGGTTGAATGGAGAGAAATGTTTGCATAATTACTGTTATGAGCAGAGGCACAATAATAGGTGGTGTAAATGAAAACAAAATGTATAGATTCCTAAGGAACAGACCCTGAAGTAGTAAACTCCATTCTTTTGACTTAAAGCCCAAGGTGTATACTGTAGTTTTCTGTCAGAAAGTAAGAGAAGTAAGCAAGTGGGTGGGCTGAGGGTGGAAAGCACACTATCCATTATTTTGAATGCAGACTAAGGACAATTTTTTTATGTTGAGGGCTATTTTAAGTTACTCATCAAACTTTTATGATTTTTACTTATTAGCACTTTCCCATGCAAATCTTTAACCACATATTTTAAAAAGTTATGTGAAAAAAGGAGAACATTTAAAATGGCTGCATTGTTTAAGACCATGGTTGACATAAAGTAAAACAGATATCCCTGGACAATCACATTTTATATGTTGAACTTTCTTTGGGATTAATTTTTTTAAAAAGCCTGGGAGCTCCAGAAACTTTTACATTTGTAGTATTTTCATGAAACAAAATTATTTTTATGTTAATTGTATAATCATCTGTGTCATTCAAAGCTGAACTTCCAGAAATTATGATGTAGCCTGCACCAACTTCATCTCCTGTAAATTTGGAAGCTAGGCATGTGTAGTTAAAAAAGAGAAATTGTCAGACTTGGCTTGATTCAAGGTTCTATCTTTTTCTGTTTGCATTATTCTTTTGTAGCCACAAAGTCAACGCACAAATACTTAGCATTTAAATTATACAAATCAAAGCAAAATGTATTGGAAATTGCATAGAGAAAAATTATTTATGATAGTTTCCAAATACTATTCTGTCTATCCAAAATAAGCTTCATGGAGGTCAAAACCTTCTTGTAGGTGGTTTTTACACCTTGCTACTGAATTATTTATGTTTCTTTTTAACAACAGAGGAAAACTTTGAACATTTTTGACTTTCAGTTTGAAATATATTCATGACTTTAATTCAGACCAGTTTTTGTTTTCAAGTCATAACGTACATAGCCTAATAGGCCTTCCAGCACACTTAGGCCTGTGTTACTCTAACGCTGGAAAGGATCCAGTCAGTCACAGAGCTGAGTACCGATCTGGGCAGCCTAAGTTTTGGCTTTCAGTAAACCTGTAGCCTGTCTTTCTAGGTTTTGTTGGTATGCCAGGACACTGCCTTCTTCCCTTCTTTTTCTCTCCCCTGTATTTCTAAACACTGCAGTCCCAGAATTAATATTAATTAATGTGTTTATTTATTCCACATAAAGCAAAGCATAGTTTGTCTGAATGTGGGTGTGGCAGAAATATGGATTTAAATGTGTTTGTTGACACCTTGAATTAAGAAATTTAGCCCACAAAGATATTTTTGTTCTTCACTAACGTGTGACAACCTCAAGAGGGAAGACAGTGATTTAACTCAAAGACTTTGGTAACCAGCCAAGAGATACTTTTCACACTTAGCTTTAAATTGTGGAACAGTATTGAAATTTTAGCACCAAAGTGAAGGGAGTGTGTGCAAATGCTCTACTTTCTTATTATGTATGCCATCAGTGTGATACTAGGATAGAATCTAATCCTTCTTTGGTCTGTGTGCCTCATACGGAAATTAAAATATCTGACTTGACAATTTACAGTGTTCTGCTATTTTCCCTTTCATTGCTTTCATGGCCTGATTAAACTATGATTTTTGTAAGGTGGCCTACTTTCTTTTTCTAATTAGTCCACTGCATATTGCCTGAAGTCTCTTTTCCTGAGTACATTTTTACAAAGAAAACTGTAATGTTTAATAATTTTTGTCATCCTTTTTAGTTAATACAGTTTTTCATTAATATGATTTTCATGAGTAAATAGAAATCTTTAAAGTACTATTTCTATTGGGGGGGGAGGGTTGTATGACCTTCCTCACTATGTAAGTGGTCTAGAGCCCTGAAGACTTTTGATTTTTATTTCAAAATGTAGTGCCTCATGGATGGTCAGCTGTAAATCCATTTCTTTCCTTGTTTACCTTATTCAAGGGAAATGCATTTGGATTATAAATTGGATGGGGTTACTCTTAGTTGGGAGCCTTTGTTAGTGTCTTGCACTGGATATAAGTGAGGTGGAGCTGGGGACTCTTTCTATTTTCATGCCCTTGAAGGAGTTATGAATTCAAAGTTCTGAGGAATATAACTCCTGTGTAAGGGGACCCACATAGAAAATACGACAAGAGTTCAGACTGCCTGTTATTCAGAGACATTGCAGGATGACTTCTAAATGACACATCCATGAAATTGCACTCCCATGACAAATATCTGAAGAGTAGGGAGCTTCAGTCCTGAAGATAAGCATGCCTGGCTGTCCAACTGTATTTTAGCTGTGATTTCTCTAACAGGCAATACTCAGACCCAATGGCATCTCTTTTTTACGTGTGTGTCTAGATTGCGCATAATTTGATTTTGGTGCATAAATACAAAATGGGAAGAGTCAGTAAGGATGGTATATTTTAACACACCCTGCAAAAATTTCAGTTGATGTAGAGTCATGAAATGTTTCTTTCTTCCAACATACACAAAGGAGAGAGAGCTAACTGTTCCCAATTCCGCCCTTAATAAAATAGAAAGTCTGTCTAGTTTCATTGTTGAAAAGGAGGACAAAATTTGAACCAGAGGACATAATATACTAATTACATTAATAGTACGGTAAATTAAGTAAATATTTCATCAGTCTGATGTGATGTGACAAAGGAGAACATGTTATAAATTGAATTATTAGATGTTTGACCTTTCAGTTTTTCAGGAAACTCCAATAGGATTAGAAGCGAGATAAAAAAAGAAGGAATCATCATATTGTGCCTTGTAGGTCACGCTCTGGCTCTGAATTATGCCAGCAAATTTGGAGAAATTGGCAGTTTTATCAAACAGCACAGTTAAGAACTTTTTCCATGTTAAACTTACTTTTTTAAATAAAGTATTTTTTTTCTAGATTAAATAAAGGAATTTTTTTTCTAGATTTCCATGATATTCTGCATTTGAATGTGTGTTAGAGGTAGCTCCTTTCAACATGTAAAATCTCAGAGTCTCAGGGCAATAATTAGAAAAATGAGTTCCAGCTTTGTAAGAGAACTAGTAATCACTTGCAGTTACGGAAGAACTAGAGACATAGAAGTATATCTGTAAAATAAAGTTCCATAAAAAAGAGGGTTTCATTGTCTTTATACAGCTAGTTAAGTATTTAGAAACAGCAGAATAGAGATCAGTGTTTATCGAAGGTTGTACATCTTTATTAGTGCACTAAAAGTCTTAAGGTATATAAAATTTCGTATAGTTGGTATAGCTCTGTGGTGGTTATATGTATGTTTTTGTTTTTCTAGTGTTCTCAGAGCAGAACCAGAAAGACACAATACAATTTCCTCAGTTCAGCTAAATGAATGAATGAATAGGCTAAATGAAAATTAGAAATTTTCTAAACTATCAAAAATAAATGTTTTCAGAGGCTGCAAAGCAACATTCTATGATTCTGTGTCTTCAAGCTGTATCTAATACTGCCTTTACTTCCTGCCTGGCCTCCTTTCAGACATATTAAGATGTTTTCTAGGATCTGTCTCTTCAGAGAGCTTGGCAAATGCTGTATTGCTCAATGGACATTTAAAAAAAAATATGCTGCAAAGATATTTCCCCATCTTCTTGTCCACTGGCTTTCACTTCCTTGCAATATGGAACCAAATGGTTTGTGTGCTTTAAGAACCTGCATCAAGTAAGCTGGTATGATAACCAGATTGAATCTTTTTTTTTCCAATCCTGATCAGTCACTTCTGAAATATTCCAACACAGATTTTTGCATGAGGTACATTTCTCTTCATTCTGAACTGAGTTCCTCAGAAACTTGTCTAAAGCTGCTCCATTGCTGCAGTGTGACGTACAGTGGCATAGCAGCCAGATGTGTGAAGACTGCTGTTTGCACTGTTGAGAATTCTGCTGCTGTACCTTTATGCTCTCTCATTCTCATTCAGCATCCCCTTGTCTGACAGCTTTTTACCCTGAGTTTACAGGCTTCTAAAGCAGTAGCTGTTATTTACAAAGTAAGCTGTGGTCCCCATTAAGTCTTCCAGGTTTCGGAAATGTAGAATAGCAGGTTCATTTACCACTACCAGATGTTTGCATGGCACTAGCAGTAAAAAGGCATAATTTTGTAATTTGAGATGTGAACAGAACCAGGAGGTCTGGAGCTGGCTTGAGCAACATTTCCAATAGCCACTGCACAAATCTTTCAGGAATTCAAGGGGTCTCAGACAAGTGCAACAGGATAGACGATGGGAAGGAGGGACATCTGACTGAGTCTCTTATGGAAGCAGCATGGAGCTAAATGCTTCAGGAAGAAAGCTGTTCTTAAAAATGTTTTGTCTGAAACATTGCCAACAGGGGATGATTAAAGTGACTTAATAGTCTGTAAATACAGTGGCCATCAGTAAAACTGTTTTTGACTTGGTGTTCCTATATCATGAGAGCTGAAAGCAGAACTGTTCGTTTAGAGAGGTAGGATCTAGATCCTGAAGAGAAATGTTCAAAGCTTGACTGAACACAGCCATGAGTAAAATGGTACAATGACAAAAGTTTTTCCTGCTGGGAGCAAGGAGTTATACCTGATGACTTCCACATAAAGATCCACTCCAATGTAAATTCCTCTTTTATTCTAGAAAAAACTTAGTGTTTTCTAGACATGTGAAAAGTGGGTTTTTTTCTTTTTCCTTGGGGAGCATCTTTGAAGTCATGCCATAGGTTTTACCATAGCTTCTTTAATACCCATGAAGAACCCTACTTTATTTGACAGTAGATATCTGCATTAATGTAGTTACCTTCACAGTACTTAATTTACACTGAAGACCTGTCTTGCAGTTTTATCAGATGAAGGCAAACCAGGATATTAGGAAAATTAGGGCTTCAGTATCTCAGCCACAACTGCAGATTGAAACTGAACGAACTTCGTAGCGTGGTTTTCTGCAATGTTTTTGTGCTTCAAGTAACTGAATAAAGGGACAGTTCTTTTGATTGATGGAAAATTTTGTTATTTGTAGATTGTCACACATAGAAGGGATCAATGTTGCTTGGTTTGTTAACAAATATTCCAGTTAAAATCTAATTTATTAAAATTACATTAAAATAATTACATGAAACCCAGGATAGGTATTTTTATTGTTAGCTCATTTGCATTTATACAGGTATGGTGATGCAGGCACGCATGCTTACATTTTGAATCTGAACAAAAGTACATCTGCAAAACAGATGAGCCTAGATGGAAGTTGTGTAGTGTTCATTTGTGTAATACATTAACAGGTAATAAACTGGTACAGTGTTCCAGTCACACTTTGTTTTGTTGTGGGCAAAATAAGAAATGGCACGAGGCTGCACAGTTCTGAGTATGTTTACTCTTCGCAGAGGCAATTATCTGAACAACACATTTCATTTTTTCATCAGAACTCTCATGCTGTTCACATCTGGGCATGCTTCCACTTCTCTTCCAGCACTCGGTGTTCCTTATTCACAGGTTAGTCATACATGGCTTAGCATGATGGCTGAAAGAAAACAATTCTGGGATCAGAGCACTTCTCTCTTTCTACACCATAAATAAATGTAATGCTTCAGTTGGCTGGTTTTTTCATCAACAACCAACAATCCAGAACAATTGAGCATATGGCAGAGGAATAATATAAACTCCCAGTTAGAATTAAAATCCTCAAATAGTCTTCATACTTATTTATTTAATTATTTTTCTCCATGGGAAATCAAATCTCCTGAACTGATTGTTTATTTAGATACTTGAGAAAATAACACATTAACTACCTGTGACAGACCTCATTGCTGGATGTATTGTATCTGTTCATACCTGTCCACACAAATGCATATTTATTTTTGGTTTGTGGATGAAAAACCTTTTGAATGTAAACTGTCAGTGCTGGGAAAGATTTGCATTAGGAAGAGTCAGAGACTCTCTCTCTTTTATTAAAGTGTGTGGTTCCTAATGAAAATGGGGGACTGAATGATCGTGAAACAGCATACAGAGGCTGCCAGAAATGCTGCTGGTAAATGTTCCTACATTTATAATCGATAGCGGATTCTGGCATTCATGTTTTGTCATGAAAAATAATTTAAGAGCTATTTTGCATTTAAAAAATACTTGACAGCAATACTTGAACCACATTTTATGACTACTTTATAGACCGTTTTTTGTTTGGACAGTATTTTTGTATTTTGATGGTTGTTGAACATGTTGATTTGATGGATTTCAGCTGCCACTTGCTTCATCTGTGTCTCTGCTAGGTATATAAAATTGCCATGTATTTGCAAGTGCAGTGTTGCAAAATCAGTTTGTTGGAGAGTTGAGAGTTCTTCTTCCAGGTGATGTAAAAATACAGTTTTCACCTACAGAGATGTCTTCCCAGTCATCTACCAGAAGCTGTTTTTTTCAGGCTAGTTTACAGAATGCTTGAAGACAGTGAACAAAACAAAGGAATTATTCCTGAGCTCTGTTTGAAATGGCCTCTCATGGCACTTGTGTTACTCATCAAAATATTTGTATTGCAGTTTTTACTTAGGTGACTAGTCATACCAGTAGGGCTACAAGATTGTGCTTCATACTGGTGGCAAAAATGTGAAGCACTTCCAATTTTGATACTGAATTTACTTTTTTACATAGTGGAGGACTCTGCACTTACCTCCCACTTCCTGATTTCCTCTAATGTTTCCCTGCTTTTGCGTAGCAGCTTTATTAAATTTTTAGCCAGGAAATACACTGTAGGTCCTTCTGTACAGCTTGACATTGCTTCTATGAAAATAACTGCCGGAAGTCTTGGATAATGGAGACATTCCTAGTTAATACAGAGTTGTACATAATAAACATTCACAATAAAAGGTTTTGTCAACCAGAATAATAGAGTCCATTACAGTGACACTAACCTTCTGAAATATTAACCTGTGCTTTTTCTGAAGCTCTCTTGCGTCAGTATCTCATTTTCTACAGTTACCATCTCTGAATTCCCTCTGACTCAAATAAGCATTTTTGCCAGCATACACAAGTTGTTCACTGAAAAATGTGTCGTTTACCTCCTCCTCACCTTCTCTCTCACTGCATTCCAATAAAATGTAGTTCCTCAGAATCTGCGAAATCCTAATTTTTTTTTAACAGACGCTACTTAAATTGCTAACAATTTCTTAAGAGAAAAACAATTGCTGCATTTTTCGTTCAGTATGTGAGATACAGTACGCCCACTAGATGCCACTCTAGATAATCATAAAGACAATAACGGGTGAAGCTCCACTAATGCTTCTCTGTTGTTTCAGATTAATATTGTACTTAGTGTTTTCTGTCAAAGCACTGTTTGTTAGCTGGGAAATGCTGCTTTCCCTTCACTGGGGTGCCAGGTGATACAGCTCTTAAATGCTGTTTTAGCACTCTTGCAGGTATTCTTCAGGATCTGACAATCGAGTGCTTATAAATTATTTAAATTTTGTTATTTCTCTAATTGCAGGAGTAATTGCATTTTTCCAGAGCAACAGATAGCAAAGAGAATTTCAATATTTACATCTAAACTAGAAATACATCATTTTAACAAGAAAACTGAAAGTATACATATAAAAATAAAATTGGAAGGAAGTGTAATCCTTTTTAAGCCATTAAAACTTACTGAAGAGTAAGTTTGCATTTGGATAAAATATGGGAAAACTTGGTTTATAAGTCTGCTTGTATTTGTGTTAATGTTTAAGGGTAGTACAGAAATTTTCCAGCGTAGAATCTGTTATATAAGGTACATAGTATAAAGAAATATCATTTTATTTTTGTTTCATAAAAACATGTATGTAATCATAAAATTGGACAGTCATGTGATTAATTAGTAAGTACAGTGTTTTTTCTTGATACTTATTTAAATATTAGAATAACTTGGTCCAGGACTATGTATCCTGTTTATAGTTAACAAATTCACTATTGGAGTATGTCTGCTGTATTTCTTACTTTGTTTCATAATGATATTTTTACATTGGACTGGCAACTCACTCACATTGTATGGAAGATGGAAAATTTTATGCTGGCATCTGTATATATCCTAATAAGAAAAATAGAGGAACAGCTGGTGATATCAGTATGTTTTTATGCAATTTGGGACTCATTGCAGACAAAAGCAGAGCAAGGAGGTTGCCCAGGCCAGCAGATCTTCAGGCATGGTGAAAACAGTAATCCTGCTGCTTATTTTCCATGTGCAGAGCCGGGGGGGCTATGATGAGCTGTTGCTGCTGCTGTTGAAGGCTGGCTTCACTGCTGACAATGGCTGTCAGCTTCTGAGAAAGCCTTGAGCCAGATCCAGCTGCACGTTTCTATATATTACTTATTCAAGTTTTCTACCTGCAGCATTTTTTGTTGAAGCTGAAACAAGATTTTTCTGGAAGGAATTTGGTGAGATGGAGCTGCTCATAAAAGGAGATTAAGTACTTGAACAAACTGTTAAATGCTGTCTGCTCTCCATTGTTGCTGGTTTTTTGGCTTTTTTTTTTGAAGAGCCACACTGTCTTGCTTGGTTTGGCAAAGCTTCCTTCATGTTGCATCTGACAGAAGGTCAGATCCCCAATGCTGGACTCTTTCTATACTCCTTGTAATCCTATCCCTACTTCCAGTAAAAATACTATAACATGAAACTGGTTTTTACACAGGAAGTAGTGCATCCTGTTAATGAAAACTTTTTTTCAGAACAGTAGTTCAACCATGTCATCTTGTGATTAATCAAACTGATTAAAAATATTATGGCACTAACGTTGCACATATATTTAATAAAGGAAAAGAGTGAGCATGCAAAGGAGTGAGCTATCATTAGAAACAGAAAACCATTTTAAGACAAATTTTAGAGGATAATAAGCAATATTGTTAGAGGAGTTAACTCTGGCATAAAAATTGTTTTTATCATCTGCTGTGATATTCATAAAGTTGACTTGCTCTTAAAAATTGGATAAACAGAGATGAAAGACAGCAGAAGGTTAAGCAGAGATTGATTAGTCAAAAAATTAATCACTTAAAATTTTTTTGTTAATCAATGAATCATAGTAAAATAAAATAATGAAGCAATTTTAGCATTTTAATCTGTAACGGCAAACTGAGGACCTGTATTTCTTTATACAGCCAGATAAAATTTACTTGAAAATCTCTAGGCCATCTTTCAATTCCTGCAAAATATCTGCAGACCACACATCTGAATGACAGGATATCAATATGTCAGTTCACTGTCCTTAACTCACAGTTTGCTTCAATTTCTCTTTGAAATAATTTGCAAAGGGTTTATAAATGGGATTTCATGGTCACATAATCTGTTGGGAGAACCATGAAAGACCCAGATCCAATGTCCTGTGAAGACAGTGTGAGAGACCTGAGCATGTTTAGTCTCATGAAGAAGACACTGATACTTGCCAACAAGTATTTCTGGAGTTGCAGGTGTGCCATGGAGCTGAACTTATTGAGGTGGACCATAAAACAGATACAACTATACTAGGTAGTTCCCATTGCCTTTCCTTAAGGTCTTGTTCAGAGAAGAAGTCTTCATAAATGTTGAGAAGAAAATACCATCATATTAACAATTAGTCTAAGGACTTAGGTTTTATGCTCAGCTATGTTGACATTAGAGCTTCTTTCCTTTCAGAATGAAATCCTGGCACTATTGAAATCAATATGAGTCATGAGATCTGACTGCATGAAAGCAAATGTTTTACTACTCCATATTAGTTTCTAAATATATAAATTCAGCTATTTACTTTCATGCATTACAGAAATATGCAATAAAGTTTAACAGACCAAATCATCAACTTCGACTACAAAATTGAATTAGTTCACTATTTGTTTTTTGTTTTCCTTTGTTGTTTTATGCTTCGGGTTTTTTCAAGTTCCTATTCATGTTTATGTTGGCCTCTCTAAAATGCAAATTAACAGAAGTAAAGATACACTTACGGCAAAACTGTCTGAGTTATCTGACAGATTGTTGTATGTCTCAGCAACAGCAGAATCTGCAGGATTCACATTCTTGTCGTTCTCTGGAGCCCCATTTGGTGGTGAAACAGTCTTTTTTAGGGGCTGCAGCTCCAAATAATAATAATAAAAAGAGTAAGTTAGTTCCTATGTTTCAAACCATATTTTTTCTGACTCTGTATTAACCACATCATGTCAGCCTAACAGTTCAGAACTAATCGAATTGTAACATTAATCTACAATGACAAAAGAGCATTACAAATAGAATTGTAGGCCTCGCTGCTATTTCAGCTATAGTGCAAAGTCGTTTCAGGAGCAGCCTAGGAGTTAAAGGTAAATCCAGTGATGTTGTTACCAAAAATCAGTAAAAATGAAACTCCTTAGCCCCAGTGTAGCATTAAGAAGCAGGCATTCTTTATTTGGCCAGATGCAGGAGGGGTTAGTTCCTCCAAATACCGTGTATGTTGAGTACAGGACATTTTCTGTTTATGTACTGTATGTTACATACATATGCATTGATTGTCCCAGAATAAACATACATATGATAATAATTTCCTCAAAACCCTTGACATGTCATCCTCCTCCCTGCACGTGCATTCATTTGTCCTGGGGGTCTCTTTGGTGGTTCCTGGTAGTCAGTGACCCCCACAGTCATACCTGACTGCCTGATGAACTGGTAAAAGTTAGCATAACTGGGCTGGCTGGTTGCTTTCCAGTTTTTCTTCCTACATAATGAGCATTGTGTGTTTCCCTAGGCCTAGTGGGTTTTGAACAATAAGCATTGTATTAGCCCACCAGGTGCAAACAATTCCTCATCTGACAATGTTAGAAACAAGGTGAAAAATTTACAATTTTTTAAAATTCTATGTCATAAACCTTTGGTGTTGACAAAATGTTCTCAGGTTTCAAATTTACTTGCAATTATTTTTAAGCTGATCTCTCAGAATTGCTTAACTCCATATTCAAAATCTGGGAAAGGCATGTAAAATAAATACTGTTCTTAAACCTTGAATTGGTTGTCTTTCAGTGTTGTACTTGTCCCTACCATGAATCACTTGCATTTCAGTAACTACCAGTGTGTTGGCTGATTGTAGCTGTGCGTATTCGGACTTCGCAGATGTACCTGTTAGAACTTTCATGTTCATGACTAGTATTTTGAAGAATACTTACACTTAACTGGTTGAATTTGCAAAAGGAGAATGCCTGAATATTTAATTAACTGCTTGCTTATTACTTTAATTAATTGGATCTTGTATATTGGTAGGAAAGTGCAAAACAGGAAATGGATCCTTTCGCCAAATGAAGTAAAAGTGCATGAATTTATTTAAAAAAACAAAATTTCATGACCACCAAAATTCTGCTCTCTTTTTTTTTTCCAGAATCGAATGGAAGAAAGCAAAGCACTCTTTAGGACAATTATCACATATCCATGGTTCCAGAACTCTTCAGTTATTCTGTTCTTAAATAAAAAAGATCTATTAGAGGAGAAAATTATGTACTCCCATCTAGTTGATTATTTTCCAGAGTATGATGGTAAGTATAATGGCATCAGAGCTCATTCTCTGTTTACACTGTAGTAATGGCAAATTGTGCTAGTCTTGTCCAAATGCTAGACAGATAGATCCTTTGATATATTCCTAAAAAAAATATTTAAAAATTGTAAAATGTAATTGAACTTTCGTGAGATTTTTAGACTGCTAAGATTTCATTTTATACTGTAATTAGTTGTGGGTAGGATGCCAGAACCTTTATTGGGAAATTTTTGACTTCTAGATGAGTATTGTCATATTGGTAGTGAACCACATTCTGTCATTTTTCATAAGATAAGGGTGAGGGTTTGAATTGAAATACAAGTGTTAAATAGAAACATATTCCTCAATTGTACATATAGTCTTTCGTATTTTTGATGGTTTTAGGGTTTGATTTTGTATAAGATTGAATACCTAAGGGGAAGTGTCAGATGCTCTCTGTAACACTCAGAGAAACTAGTACCACCCCTTACACCCTTTTATTGGTATCTTTTAAAATTGTGTTTTAATTTTACATTAATTAGGTGAAGTTAATGTGCTTGTCCATAAAAAAAAATTGTGGGCTGTGTAAGCGTTTCTACTAAAACTGTACTTTCAGAAAGTTCTCATGAGGGGAGAAGCTAAGTATTTTGAGGTCACTGAGTGGAGGAGGCCTTGGTAACAGAGAAAAATCAAACTCGTATAATAAGAGATCTAAAGAACTAAATGTTCCTATTTTTTAAAAAGAAAATCGATCTTGTCCCACCAGGAAGGAATAGCTGATTGGGAAGCTGAGAAAAAGATTAAAACTCTCATGTTCAAATATGGAAAGTAGTAATAGGAAAAGTGTGCATTTTGTTTTCCGTTAAAGGGAAAGAGAACAGTAAAAAGCCTGAAGGATTAGATAATATTATTTATGAGTCAGTGTAAATTTAGTTTCATGGTGCTGTACAAAAGAGAACTGGGAGTTGAATAGAAACATGCTTGTTCTTTCTAATTTACTTCATGTAACAAGTTTCCTAGATGACATCCCAAAGGTGAGAAGACCCTACAGTCTGCTCTGTTACCTCCTTTCAAATGTTGACAAAGCCTGTGTAAAATGCTTGTCCAGAAAAAAGAAAAAGACAGAACTCAAACTTTGTTTCTCCTGTCTTTGCCATTGGTGAGGGGAAAAAACCATTATGGACTAGTAGGGATGTGGGAGTCAAGACCTGCAAATCTTCAAGAATATTTTGTTTCCTAATTCTGTAGATCTTGTAGGACCTAACTCCAGAGACAAAGTTAAAGTTTGATTTGATTACTTCTGGTGGCAGGTGGGTCTGTGGCTTGCAGAGGTCAGCATGTGGTCCCCTCTTCTGTCCCAGCACACTAGGGATGTGGGAAGTTGGAGATCTGAGGAAGGTATCAGAAATAGGTATTTTTCTGCTGGATCGCTTCTCTCATCCATTTTCCTGCAGAAGGGAGAAAGTAGCCTAGGTATGAGAGCTGCTGGCCAGGGTGGCAAATTGGACAGGTTAAATTAAGCTGAATTCTGCTGCACAGTGCATTTGTAAGAGCTTTGGAAGGGAGGCCGAGCCATGCTCCTAGGTCAGTGTATCACATGAGGACATGCTTTGCATGGTAGTACTGGAGAACTGACTCACAGGCTGGGAGAGGGAGAGAGGACAAACACAAAAAGAAGCTATAGTTGGGAGGAAAAGAAGAGAAAAATATTGATGTAGCATTTGTATGCAGATCTTCATTGTATCATACAGAGACATGTTGAAAACTGCTGATTAGGGAGAGCAGTGGGCAAGAATGCTACTAACTCATATGGTAGTTCTTTTCTAAGTCTCTTACTTATATCTGAACCACTTTGCAGTCTGGATTTACCATTACCTCATTCAATTTTTTTTCTAAGTTCCTGAGGTCATAAACATACTTTTCCATACTGGAACCTCAGTCAAATAAAAGTTGAAGTAACATAAAAGCAGAGGTGTGCAAATTTGGGTATATCTTTGAATAGCCCAATGGATTTTGAGAAAACACTGTGTGTAGCTACTGTGAAACTCTTTAACAAAATTCTAGGAAATGTTTAAAAAACTAAGTGATTTATTATAAGGAAATAATGTCTTTGGAAGCCCAGTACTCACATTTATTTGTACTATTGTGAGACTTGTTTATTGCTGCTCTTTATCTACAGAGTCTGGTTGACCAAGCTGAAAGCTAGAGCCAGTTGTGTTTTAGAAGCTGTAGAAGTGTTGGACAGCCCTCTGTCCTGCCTCAGAGAGCTTATGATCTGTTTACATCTCTGAATCTCAGAAAATGTGTCATCTGTGTGTGTATGTGCATGTACATAGATCTGTTCACATGCATACACCCGTGCACTGCAAAAGCTTATTCCCCCTCCACATGGATTTGCAGCACGCCAGAAAGTATGTGCTTTCTCTTCCATACATTCCCTTCCTAAATTTTATAGTTATGCAAATTGGAAGTGTTACAAATTTTAAGCTAGAAGTATTAAAAATAAGGTGTGTTATCCATTTATTGAAACATGTGGACAAGTGCTGGGCACCGAACTATTGATTCTAGAATTACTGAAGGACAGAGCTACACATAACAGCTGGGTGCTGCTATTTATATTGCTGTGTAACAACAGGACTAATGAAGAAAATAGGAGGAGGCGAAAGCACAGAAATGTGTGTTCTGTAGAAAACCACGTTTCACAAACAGGAGAGCATGGGAGCAATGACTTTTGGTGGCAGCACAGAATTCACCAGCCTGTGGCTTATGTTCTTGCTTCTGCACTGCTCTTTTGTCTGTAAACATGAATGAATCTTCACTGTTCCAGGCTGGAAGTAATTACTTTACCTTCTGTGATCTTTTAGGCTGAAAATATAGTTTGGTTAGATTGACTCTCCTT
This sequence comes from Coloeus monedula, assembly GCF_965178545.1. NCBI lineage: Eukaryota > Metazoa > Chordata > Aves > Passeriformes > Corvidae > Coloeus > Coloeus monedula. The sequence continues at coordinate 42,248,992 of NC_138822.1, read as the reverse complement.
CTGAGAGTTACAACCTTAATTTAGATCTGATAGGATCATTAACATACATAATTTAGATATCAACTGATTGGTTAGAACATGAGCCTTTTGCAGGCAGCAGTTTTAGCTGGAGAGCAGCTGTGTATTTTATTATCACTTTAAGTAAATTAAGTTCTATTGATGACAGTGTCAGACCAGGTTCAGGATATAATTTCACTATGCTTTCTATTAAAATCCATATAAAACTAGTAAATCTTGCAGTGCTAAAATCAGTATAATGTAATATAGTAGGTTTAGACTGAACATTCACCATTTCTACAGACATTTTAAAGATTTAATTATATAGCTAATTTTTTTGTTTTCATTCTGTGCATTTATAAATCACCTGTTTAAACAGGTAGGTGATTTATCTTGGTGAAGAAAGAAGATAGTCAGCAGGAAAAAGCAGCTCCGACTTGGTGAACTTCGGAAATTTCCTTCCTTCTTTATTTTCAGTAGTTCCTACCACAAGGAATGCAGCCACTATATATTTTTGATGAGTAAAAGGTTCCCCATCTTCTCTTATGTGGGGACCACAGACTAAGCCTTTCTTATTTTCTTTTAAGGAGATTGATACATTAAATTTACGTTAAGAAAACTGAATTTCTCTTCTTGCAGGACCACAGCGGGATGCACAGGCAGCACGAGAGTTCATCCTGAAGATGTTCGTAGACCTGAATCCAGACAGTGACAAAATTATCTACTCTCACTTCACATGTGCTACAGACACAGAGAACATCCGCTTTGTCTTTGCTGCTGTCAAGGACACAATCCTACAGTTAAACCTAAAGGAGTACAACCTGGTCTAACTGTACCTGGGGCGTCCTCTGAAACCAACTTCCCGTGATTGAAGATACACAAGAGGGACTGTATTATAATCTGTGAAAACAATTTGCATAATACTAATTTATTGCCGGCCTGGACTCTGTGAACATCCACAGAGTTTGTAGTTAATATTATGATTTTATTTAAACTGTATGGAGGAAAACCAAAAGATGCTGAAGTACATTCACAGCACATTTCCTCATTTTTTTAGGCAAAACCTTGTGACGCAATGTGTTTCAAATTTGCAGTCGTACATTTACAAAGAATAGCAGTTTTTTGCTATTGAAGCAAAATCAAGCTGGTTTCCTCTTTCCCTAACCCTTTCTCTCCCCCTCCTTTCCTACTCCCCTTATCTTTTAAAAGGTACAATGGCCTTTTTTTTCCCCAGTTGCATTCCTGGGTGAAATATTTTCTGTTGAGAGATTTGGTCAGGAAAATACTATCATCACAGTTTAAGTCATCAGTCATTCTAATTTTACAGTATGTACTTTCTTTGAAGGATCAAAAAGTATTGATACTGTGATTTTTAAATTCTTTACATGGGTGTCTTCATTCTGTCTTCACTTCTGAGACTAGAATATTGGAATTGTGAAACAGAATTACAGTTGTCTGAGGATAATAAATTTAACCGTAGTTTTACAGTTAAGGAAGGTGCACAGAAGACAGTAATGAAGTAATTAAGACACAATCTGGGATGTACATGGAATATATTAGAATCTCTTTTTAATTGCCATGTGCCATTTTTTTTCTCTCTTCTTTTATTCACAAATGCCAAATAGAAAAGTCAGACACTACATTTTCCCCGGTGGCTACAGCCTGAAACAGTGTTTTTCTCACTTGTGTGGGGTGTTTTTTCTTAAGTTAGAGCTTTTTTAAGTATTCTTTTTCCACAGTCGAAAAATTGTTTTTATTGTACAAAATTCATGTTGCCAAATCTGGCTTATTATAAAACCAATGCGCTTGAAACATAAGATATTGAAATGCCAAATGGATGGGTTGGGAACTGACCTGACTGACTGAACTGCCAAATGATTGACACACACAGTTTCAGTTCATATGTTCCCTCTTTTAGTAAGTGTACCATTTTCTAATGCCAAAACCAACATGTAAGTGAATATTCTATGAGGTATACCATGGACGCTCATGTAGTCATGTAGACAGTTTAGATCTCTCATTTTGTCAGAGATTATGACATGAGCTTGTTTTCTGTAATAAAGTCAAGGCACCTTTAGTTGTATCACAAGAAGTTATCGATGAGAGATCATGTTCAGGAACCTTTTTTGATAAGGTTGATCGTTAATTGATTCACAGGCATTTGATAGGCTTTCATGCAAAATAGCCTCTCTCAATGTTCTTTAGAAGAGTTTTATAAATGTAAATGAAGCAGTGAGAAAATCATTCTTGAAATTTAAATGTGCAATTTTTTAACAACAAAAATGCAGCACACATTGATGAGCCTTTATTCTGCAGCTTAGGTTGAAAGGTGTTTTTTGACCAGGTGCATGATTGCTAGCAAGAAAACTCAAGACTTCAGACATGTAATTGGATTGATTATCTATAATGCTGACTAGAGTTGGCACTAGAGTGCACTTAACACAAAAATGGCTGCCACATAGCAGCAGATGGGAGGTGGAAAAAAGAATGGCTTATTAGTTGATTACCAAAGTTAACAATAAATACTAATGAGACGTTTTTCATCCTTAACCCTCCCAAATCCAAAAGAACAATAATAAGAACAGTTGCTATTTTTTGCTCCCTCTTAAAACACCTCGTAATTTAAAACTGGTTGTAGGTATAGTGCAATTATGAATGCTATAATCATTGTCCATACATATATATATATATATGGCAGCATCCATATTGGCTTTGTAATCATTAATTTTTGGCAAATTGAATGTGCTGTATTGATATGTATCTATGTAATTGTATTGTATGTCTTATAGCTAATTCACATTTTAAATAATGTTATTTTATTTACTTTTTTAAGAGAGAAGAATGTAAATTTTGTCAGTTTATTTCTGACTAGGGATTTGTTGTTGTTTTTATTTACAAAACAAAATACTATAGTACAGAGCGGTACTAGCATCGTGCTGTATAAAATCATTTGCACATTCCTGAGTAGAAGTAAATTGGAGATACCAAGACAGAGATGATTTACATTCAAAACAGTGCTCAAATCTTGTCAGGGTTTTATACAGCTGTAGAAAACCATCCTATTAGAAGAACTTAGACCATTTTATCTCATATTGGAACATAAGCTTTAAATATAAATTTAATTTTTGACTGATTTGCATTAGGTTACTTTTACTTTTCTAACAGTCTTTATTGGAAAAGTAAATTCAGAGATATTTCAAACCATTGTACATAAGTGCTAATGTATACATGCTGTTGCCCTAAAAATACCATGGTAAAATGCAAAACATCAGATCAATCAATCAGTCTTTCAGAAACTGCGGAAACCTTAGGTATAAAAACAACAACCAAAAAGTCACTATTGTTAATGATTTTAAAGAGTTAAAGTGTTTTATTTAATGAAGCTAAAGCAGGTAGATTTAGATTATAAAAAGTGACACTGACATTCTGAATAGGGGATCAGAGCAGTGACTCTTTGTTACATACAGCTTAACAAAATTGGTCCTGATCATGCTGTAAATGGAACAGAGCTTCTGTTTTCACAGTTCCGCTGTTGATACTATCTCTTTTTTTAACCTGGGAATACCTTGCCCACACTGGATTCAGTGCTAGAAATGGAACTGTAGCCAAAAAAGGAAGAAAAAAAAAAGAAAAAAAAAAAGAAAAGAGGGAAAAAAAAAAAGAAAAACACAATGAAACAAAAAGCCACACTAGACAGTGGTGTCTAACAAAAGTTTCGGGGTTTTTAATTTGTTTTGGTTTTTTTTCTTACGGGATATTGGGAGGAGGGGGAGAAGGAAATATGGTTCCAAGTTTTGTATAAAAACAAAACAAAAGTTTACTCATGCTTTATAGTTATATTGTGATTGCAAAAGTTTTCAAGAGTGTGTGCCACTGGGCTATTTTCTGGTATTTTTAGGTGAGTTGAACCTGTGGCAATGTTTAGATCATTTGAGCATGTTCTGGAAAAAAAAAAATTTGGCATGCCAAGGCAAGCTTTATATGAATCACCTAACACAGCATTGCAGTATGACAGTTTACAAAACATTTTCTTTTTAAATAACACAGCTGTTCCCACTTGTAGTATATTCCATTGTGGTGGTGATGGTGGTGTTGTTGCTGTTGTTTTAATTGGTGGTTTCTACTATGCCTTATTAGTGCTTAAGTCCAGAAGTTTGTGCCTCTAACATGAAGCTGAAGGCAAAAACACCAAGACAGAAACCCTTTTAACTTTGCCAAAATGATGTGTTTTCTTTGAATGTTATAAATGGGGGAGGAGGGAAGGAAAATGTCTTGGGAACCTGTGTATTCTAAATGTTCACTAGCACAAGAAAGCTGTAATACGTGTTTTACAGAAACCTGGAACTTGCCTTTTTCACAAATTAACTGGCGCTGTCCTTACAGATGTAGGATGATGCAGCTATAAGGGCAGTTTACTTTTTATAATTCAGTCTCTTTTGATTGTCAAGGTGTATGGACTGTACTTTTTAATCATACTGCTACATGATTGTGAATCACTTTTTAAAGTTTGGAAATGGAGAAGAGACTTTTAATGCTGGATAACAGTCAGAATTGACTGCATGATTTGCAAAAACTCTATATGGGGGAAAAGGGCTGCATATAGATACTGCTAGACTCCCAGCCTTGAGTTGTAAGGTGCAGAAGACTTTCAGATTACTCAACTTCATGACCCTTTCCTTGCTAAACATTCTTCACAAAAGAATGAAATATTAGGAGAAAACAAAGACATGTTAACCCACATGAAAGAAATAAAGTATAGACATTTAATTTATTACATGTGCTGCTATTCTTGGAGCTCTGTGCATAGTTATCCTGCAGACTATTACATTAGTGAACTAATGAAGTGTTCACAGCATATTAACAAGGCCTACACATGACCTACCTCTAGTTAAAAGATCAGTAAAGTAGATATGTTTTGGAGAGACTGACATAAGTAAGTTAGAAAATCTAGATGTCCTGGTATTAAATTAACCATGGTATTTTAGAAATAGACACTTTTGCAAATACGGTCCCTCTTTTGACATAAACCATAAATTTAATAGACATTAAACAACTAAAGCCTGTACAGCTTGTTAGTTTAATAGAAATCTTGCAAGAAAAAATCTTTAGTTTGAGAAGTGGAGCTACTGATATTTCCTCTGTTTTGCCTTTGGTTATCTATAGCATTTTGAGTTCTGTCAGTTAAACAAGAAATTTTTCTATCTAGCCAATACATTGGGGCCACAATGTAGATGATTAATGAATTTTACTGTAAGTATGTCTTGAGCTTTTTCACAGTAGTCATGCTGCAGGTAAGAAAGGAATAGAGATTTTGAAAATAGATTCAAAAAATACATCAATTTTAATGTAAATCAGTTGCAGGGTTTTTTTCTCTCAAAATACAGTTTAAGCTGATTCCTCATTTACCTTGCTACAGGAAATCCTTATCTGACCAGTTTTTAAATTTTTTTCTTCTAAGGAAGGTGTGTCAGATTCATTTTTAAACTTAAGAGTATTTAAAAATAGCATTTGCTGTTCTAAAGTGTCACTTGCATGTATTGTGTGTTGCTTGAGGGACAGAAATAATTTTTTAAAAACTAATACTGTACGGTTACTGCCCCTCAGAAATGTTGCTGGTTAAAAATACAGTATTTTTGGCCACATCTTCGTACTATAGCATCTTCATTCCTTGTAATTTAGTTTTTCTGAAATATTTGGGCTTATTGTTCCCCCAAAATGCTGCTTATTATTGTAAATGTTGGATAGATGTATTACTCCAAAATTACTTTCTAATTATACATGCTCCATCATCATTGTCTAAATACTAAAATTTCCAGAATATCTTTATTACAGCCAGATGTTCAAAAAATTTAGGGTTTGTTACAGTGGAGATGGTTGGTAATTTGACAGTATTATAAAAGGTTTGGAGTTTTTGGCTTGTCTGAAGTGGAAACTCATAAGCATGGGAGAAAAGAAGTAAAATGTATGCCTGAGGAAAAGGAAACTCAGACTTTGCAGACAGTGAGGCAAATTTCTTAAGGATTTTGGATGATTGCAGTAGTACTGCAAGGGCAGTGTGTTTCTTAGATATTTTTGTTCACCTGTGTCATGATAGGAGTAACAGCAAGAGGCCTGTGTGCTACTTTGCAGGAGTTTGAGTCATACCTGGTCAACAATCAGTAGATCTCAGATCTTCATTACTGAAGAAAAAGTATTTCAGGCAAGTTGCAAAAATCAGTTTGGTCTCTTTTAAGTAAACAAAACAGTTTAAGTAAGATTCCTGGAGTGCAAACAGTTTGCCTAAGCAAGGACTAGAGTGAATGGTTCCTCATTTTTCTTTCCAGTTGCAGAATGTATGGGAGAAGGATCAGTCAGTGGGGAAGGATTTATTTTATGTCTGTGTCTCTGTGAAGATAATGTCAACAAAATACAGTGTCAGTTGTGGCTTTTAGATACGTGAAATAGATGTAGAAACTGTAACTGTGTGATAAGTTGTGCATACTTGTGTTTAAAACCTTTCCTCAGACACTACAATCATCTCACCCAATTACCAAGCACTTCATAGGATACTGTCCCAACCACGTAGGAATTCCAGAATGTTTACAAACTGCCACAAAATACACAATTGCCTCAGGAGCACACCTGGTATCAGTATCTGAGATGAAGGCACCAGACCCCCTCTCACAGCTCATTACTACCAAAAGGATCTACCCTCCAAGACCATCTCTGATCCTGGTTTTCATCTGCTGGGAGCTTTCCCTCTCTCTTGGGTCAGCCCTGCTGCTTTGCCAATGAACTGGGTGGAAAAAAAAAAAAAAACCCACCTTATTTTTGCTCATCTTGCTTGGCTGCTTTATTAGTCTAATTTTCAGGGATTTCAGCCAATTTGGCTGAACAATGGTTCCAACAAGTGGTAAGCTGACCAAGCGGAAGAGGTAGAATTTTGTTGCCAAGAGGCTTAGAAATGAGGAAAAAAGGGAGTAACACTTTCCTCCCTGTAAAACCTAGTCCTAGTGTCTAGGTAGTGCCTAGTAGTGCCTAGTGCCTAGTAGTATCTAAACCCTTTATGCACTTCGTGGGCTATTAGCTATTCTCACTTGGAAGTGTTGCAGTTTTCACTTTGAAAGGTCTTGATTGCATATTTATTCTGAAAAAAAAAGAAATTACAGAACAAGGAAAACTCTCTCTTGCTCCCCTTTAAGAATCACGAGTTTCTGTGTACATGGACTAAATGCAACTGTAGTCAGACAGCTACCAACAAGTCAAACTTAGTGTTAAGGGTGGAAAAATACAAAAATTGGACTTTTATTCATTTCACCAAAAAAAAAGCCCCAAAACAAAAACCCAAACAAAGCAAAATTAGTTCTTTTCCAGTAAAAGCTAAAAAAAAAAAAAAAAGAAAATATTTTCTATCTTATTTTAAATGCTTTGTTGCTGGGCGTGACATCCAAGGTTCACTGTGTCCTTGTGCAAGGCACTCCTTTCTCCATTCACAGTCATCTATCACACCCATTAATTGCTTCCTGCCATCTGAAGAAAATACAGTATTGCTTTATATATGTGCACTCTGGAATACTTTCTGATCCTTGTGAATTAAATGTAAATTGGTCTGGTAAAATTCAACAACTGATGATGTGTAGTACAGCTGAAGAGGAACGCACTTTCTGCTTAATCTTGTTTCTTGTTCCTCCTGCCATTTTGTTCTGATTATTTTTTGGTATCTTTCCTTTATCCTGTTTGCCACAAAGAGAAAGTTTCTTGGCATACCAGATTCAGTTCTGGTAGTCATTACAGAATTGATCATACTGGCTGCATTAAAGACGAACTGTGAATAAGAACAGCTTCAGAAGGTTTCTGTAATCAGGGGCAGATCCAGTTAGCCTTTTGGACAGGCATTTCAGAAAACAAAACCATAACATTATAGTTGGAATACAGTCGATTGAAGGATGTAGTAGGCAAACATGGGCCAAATTATGCCATTTTAGCATGTTATTTCGCATTGTCAATAGAGAGCTGTTTTCTATGATGTTGCTGAAAATTTGCCTTTTTTCCTGCAGTCCTGTATGAGGTGGTTAATGCAACGATCAGGCTGGCACTCAAGTGAAGGGATGCATTAATGCGACAAAAAGTTCAAATGTATTCTTGCAGAGACTATTGCATAAGATTACTTTATATGATGCTAACAACAACAACAAAAAGATTACTTGCATGCAGTAAATATTTAAGATATTGCACTTTTATACATTTATTATAAAGAGGAATCACTCTCTCCCTAAAAATAAAAATCCATTTATCTCACGATGAAGTATCTGGAGTCTCTTAACAATTGTCAGTTACTTGTGCACACAAGTGTGATTATTGTATACTAGAGGTTAATTAATCTGTTGTCACATGCTGCAGAATACTTGGTTTATTTCAAATGCTGATTTTGGAAAGGCAGAATAATATTTTTATTAGTATCTTGGTGACTACTTTTCTCAGCATGTTGTTAGGAGAACTCTCACAGTTACTGATAAGACCTGATTTATTTTAGCTCAAGAAATCAACTGATTTAGTATTCATTATCAAGGTTTTTCTTCAAGTGCTTTAGAACTTCACTGTTTTATCTCACTTTGCTGAAGTTAAACAACCTGAGTGTAATTGAGAGGCAAAAGGCTAGGTATAAACATAATCAAATTTGATACTTCCCTTGCGTAATGATCTTTTAACATATAAATCAATTACATGACTATAATTTAGCTGTTGGAGCTATTCCTCTTGAATTGCAACAGGCTTTGGTGGTACTAAGAAGAAATCAGTTTTCCTTATATACATAATCATATTATTCAGATTCTTTACAAGATGTCGGAAGTGTTCAAATAATGTTATGACTAATACATGTAAAAACAGTTTAATTGCTTTTTGGTATTTAATATGGTCTAGAAATTGTTTGAATCTCTTGTAAGCAATTATAGAAACGGTGCTACAAGTGGAAGATTTCTGTGGTTATGGATTAAACAATTCTCTTTTGATACATATTCACACTCATACATGCTGATTTTATTTCTGCTAATATGAAACAAAAGCAACTCCACTGTAGATAGCAAAATGTATTCCTCAGTTAAAAACCAGGAGAGCAAAACTTTACATAGCTAGAAGGTAGATACTGGGCTTAACCGAGATGATTCTGTACAATGTAGATGAGCAAAACAAATCTCCTAAGCAGAGAAAAGTTTATGTAAACTGAGAAACCATTTAGATGACCGTTCACTTGTTCAAGGTTAATAGAAAAAAAGCCAAACTGGGCTTGAGATACTTTATTAGCATCTCTCTAAGAGACTGCTTTAAACATTTTGCAGTACAAAGTAGTGCAGGTTAAATTAAGTTCTTTCTCCCTTACTCTCATGGTGAAGACTTGAGTAATACACACTCATACTCACAATACATACATTGCAGCAGAGGGCAACAGTGTAATGCTCCAAGGCATGGAAGGCAAAGCTTACATCCCCAGTCATGCAGATGAAAATGATTTTGCTAGTTTACCTGCAAAATACGCATAATTTAATTCTTTTGTCTTCTCAGTAGAAAATATTATTATGGCCTCAGTATCCTGGCACATAGTCTTTTTAATTCTTTACTCTTCAGTTGTTGAAAATAGGAAAGAGTGGTTGTTTTACCCTAGCCTACAAAAACAGCTTAATTCCTTTCCTGAACTCTGTCATTAAATGTCCTGATGTGCTGTCTTTAAGAGCCATGAGTATGACCTTTGTTTAGCCTTCTGTTGCACAGCAAGCAAAAAGACGGGTCCTAACCATGAGAAATTAATGAAAGGGCAGACAAGTTTAGCTGCTGCAGATTCATTTTCTGTGATCTATTCATATTGGCATAGTCTTTGCTTTCAGTAATTCTGTGAGCAACACAGTTTAGGAGAAGGAAAATAGTTTCCGTTGTCTGCCTGGAGGTCTTTTGAGTAAAAATTAGATTCCCCTAACATCTATGAAAAAGAAATCGGCTTCTTTTAACACTGATTATCTGAAAATTCCAAACATTAACTTGGTAGGCAAAGATCTGTAAGTGACAGAGGTTGAAGCATTAAAAGAAAGTGTGTATTTCCATCACTTAGGCTGACAAGGCATTATTTTAAATTCTTATGGGTATGTGGAAATTGCTATTCAGTGCACAGCAGTCACCTTGGCCTGTTGTATCACCTGCGAACGCAGGGCCCTAAAGAGTGGAAGTTTTATCAGAAAGTCTGGTGTTTCTGCATTCAAAGCAAGGGCAGACCTGCTGCTGCTTTAGTGGAACAAAATTTCTCTGTGACAAAGACAACTGTTTTCTTCCTTCTCCCTATTATTTTTGTTAAAAAAAAAAAACCAAAAACAAAACACAACAACACCACCACAACAAACCACCACAACAAACAAACAAAACCTCCCAAAGGAGCTGGGAAGACTAATGACACACTGGACACACATTCCAGACAACAGCTTTCAGCCATGTTGTTTGAGCCTACAAGTGCCCAGTAGGTTTACAAATATGACCACTGGCTGTTGACGTTGAGTCTGTAATTGCATCAAGCCTGTAATATCAGGGGGATTTGATAAGTAGTATCAAATATGTATGTACTGTTCCTTAAGGAGATGCCTTTCTCAAGTGGCAAGAGAAGAAGTAGGTAATGATAGATGGCCATTAACCATGTACTGAGATCTATGGTGAGAGCAGGCAGGACACTGGATTGTGAAGCATCCAAAGACCAAAGGTAATGGTGCAGAGGGAGGGGAATTTCTTTCTGTGCAAAACTATTTGAGTAACCACTTACACTTAGGCCAAAAGTACACTAGGAAAACAGCAGTGTGGAATACATCATACCACGTAATAAAAATACCTTTGAAAATAAAAATGGTAAAGTCTAAGGCATTTTGCCAAGACTTCAAGGCTGTCATTAAAGAAAACACAAGTTGAGTATGTATCTGTGCATATCTGTGCATCTCCTAATCATAAGTTCAGGAGCTGTGACATTTGGAAAATGGGGTATATAAATCATGACATAAAGAATTCAACACTAAGCCAATGGCAGGCCACACAATTTTACTTCTTTCATTAGACACAGGTACAAATGCTTTTAAGTATATTTTTCTATTTGTACATGCACATTTCTACTGGCATAGCAAGCATATCCAGGCATTTTGTGATGTCTGAGAGTGCCCTAGTCTTACAGATAATGCTTACCTATGAAAAGAATTTTCAGGAAGTTATTGTAAAACCATTGTAATCTCATAGATGTTAATGAAAACTACAAGTTGTATTTTGTTTGGTTGGTGGTTTTTGTTTTGTTTTGGGTTTGGGGTTTTTTGTTGTTTTGTTTTTATTTTTGCGTTAAATTAAACAAGTTTGTTTTAAAGGTGTTTTCTTACAAGAGCCTGACTTCCTTGATATTTTACGTCTAAGGACAGCTATGGTTTTGCTGCTGCCTGAAGGGGATTATGTTTCACAGACTATAATGATAATGAGGAAACCATGAATGCTGTGGTCAAGAGACCAGAAGTACCTTGCGAGAGCCAGGCGCCTCTCCTGACTCTGCCTCCCTGCCCTCTCCACAGAGGAACGGGAGGCCAGAGAAAGTGGGCCGGACGCTTCCTGGCTGGGGCTCGTGGGAGGCTGCGGAGGAAAGCCGGTGCCGCCCGGGGGGAGCGCGGCTGGCCGGACTCGGCGGCGGGCGTGCGGGCGGGGGGCGCTGGGAGCCAGCCTCTTGGCCCCGACCGCCCTCTTAACCCGCTCTGCCCCCCTGCCGCTCGCACGGCAGCCCTCCTGGGCTCCCCGCACACTAGCCTCTCGCCCCTCGCACAGAACCGCGGCCCCACGCCAGCCCCACCATCCCCCTACCTCTAGCTGAGCCATGCGGGACCACCACAGCCCCTCGCTGCCTCCGCGCTTCCCTGGTCGGAGTCGTGCAGCATCACCCAGCTCGTCTCCCCCCGCCCCCGCACATACACACACACCCCGCTGCTCTGCAAAGCGACTCCCGCCTCTCTGGCGCTGTCACCATCCGTCCGCTGCCGTCTTGAGTGAAACATCCACGGCGTCCATCTGGCTGCAGGTACTGCCCTGTCACACAAGGTGACAGCGGGGCTTGGCAGGGCTGTTAGAGGTGCTGGGGTCACCCTCTCGTCCTCGGCATCCTCTCATCAGTCCAGGGATGTTCTTTATTTCTCCAGATGGGAACTTGCAATAAGCTGGGGTCATTTAGTCATGCTTACTTAGCCATGACTGCACAGTAGATGATATTCACTATCTGTTTATGTACCTGTGTACGTATGCATGCATGCATCTGTGTATATGTATGTATGACTTCAGAAAGTTCATGCAATTTAGAATCAGAATCCTTCAGGTTGGAGAAGACCCCTAAGATCAAGTCCAACCAATGAGTCCACCTGGCTCACCACTAACCCATGTCTCTAAGTGCCATGTCTACTCAGCTTTTAAATTTCTCTAGGGATGGTGACTCAGCCACTTCATGGGGCAGTCTGTTCCAGTGCCTGACAACCCTTACAGTGAAGAAATTTTCCAAATATTCAGCCTTAATCTCCCCAGGCACAACTTGAGATCATTTCCTCTAGTCCTGTTTCTTGTTATGTGGGAGAAGAGACTGACCCCCACCTCACAGCCTTCTGTCAGTTGCAGAGAGCAGTAAGGTCTCCCCTGAGCCTCCTCTTCTTCAGACTGAACAATCCCCATACCTGGTATTTATTACTGGCAAGAGAGGAGAGTTCCTGGAAATAATTTATGTACCTGGTACTTCAAAAATGCCGGTTTGCAATAGCTTGGGAAAATTTTAAGTGAGGTATGGAATAAAAAGAAGCACAGCGTTCTGCAAAGAAAGACCACAACTTTTAAGACATTTATCAGATTAATAATGAAGATTCAGTAACAAGACAGATATTGCTGTACATTCATTTTTACTCAATAGCAAAGGGGTGAAAGGAAATACAACACACAGGAAAAAAAATCTAGTCATAAATCATCAGAATTCAAGGGTAGAGAGTACAAAAATTGTTAAAGGGAAGTTTAAATACCAAAGGATGAGGTAGCAAACAGATACTTTTGAGTACATTAGAACAATATTAGCAATGTTATTGATCCTACTTGGTTTTACCCAAACGGTAAAACATAAGTATGAAGAAATTAAGAAGCAAGCATACCAGATGCCTATGTCTGGTATATGTCTGAGGGGAGCATAGCAAGGTGCTGTCAAGTGGGTATGATTAAATACTTTCTAATCCATAAGGATAATTGTAAAAAATACTGATTAGAAATTAAAACAGGCCCAGATAACTTGCAGCCAAAAATTCCAAAAATGTCTTGTTTCATTTAATGTAAAATTTTAATAAATCAGGAACTCCAAGAGAATCACCAGAAGAGTGGAACAATGCTGGTGTTGTGCTACTATCAGCTGTAGTTTAGCTAATTAAACACTGCCAACAGTGAGCACAAGTAAACACCCTGATAAATTTTCAAAAATATTTGCTTAATGTTACTGAGTGCTTTATCATAAACTGAACAACAGTGATTATACTCAGTCTTCCTGTTCCAGCTCTGCCATATTTATGTTGTGATCCAGTGGAATTGCTCTCCTGCTTTCCATGTACAGTCAGTGGAGCACAGGGAGTAAAACCAGTCCATCCAAACAGACTTTCATGGGAGGTAATGCATTTATTTTTAGTGAAGTTTAGACAACTAAAAGATAATGTAAAAGTGCAAAACTTCATTGTATTTTCCAGCTGTAGAAACATGTATTAAACAGCATTTAGTCTAAAATGTTTCTGTCACTCTGAAGCTGCCCTTACTTAATTTATTTTTACCAGCATTATAAAATACATAAACCTCAGAGGAGACTGCTGCTGGGGCATCGCTCTAACAGGAGATGGTGAGTTTAAGCTCTCTGCAGATGCAGAATCATTTATGTAACATTAATCTTAATTAGTGGTTTTAATAATAAAAAGATGGGAATTCTTTCCTCATACCTCAGGATTGCAGACTTATAATTGATGTGCAATAAGCTCCTTTATTCTACCACACCATAAATCTTTACAAAACAAAACATTAGTAAATCTTAACATCAGCATAAACATGTGGATTTACTTGGGAAAATTTTCCTATGTGATCAAACCTTTAGAATTTACAAGAGGTTCTGGACTTGTCCTCTCACTTATGAGAATGATAATATGAAAAGTGCTTCCTCATTTGATCATCCATAATGACTTTTTTACTTCTCTCAGGAGATAAGGTACACCAGGAGTTTTATTTTGCTCTCATAATTTCTTGTTTGTTTGCAGTGTTAGGATAGTGGATAGCTCCACATTGCCAGATGAGATTAGCCTACCATACAATTAAATTAGCAAAATCTGGCTATGGTAAGTCTTAGACACCTGGTAGAAAGAAACCTGGGCTGCTGCTGGTTGTTCTAAAAGTATTCCTATTGCAAGGACAAGTTTTCCCTTTTGAGAATTAGACTGGTTTGTGATTTTTATGTAATTAATTATTCACATTCTGAGTTCTACTCTAATTCATATCCTTTAGCCCAGGCATTTCTTTTGAAGGGTATGTTAAGCAGTGTGCACTTGGAAGGTGGTTGGATCTGGGATATTTTTCACTGCACCAGTATTTGGGGTCATTGAACCTGTCAAACTAGTTTGGGCCAGTAAGAAAGTTTCTCTGAGTCTATTCCTTTTAAGGAGTGCAGCTACTGTGAGTTACTGAGCAATGACATGCACAAAGTACACAAAGTGCGAAACAAAATTAAAAAGTCAGCTGAAGTAAAACTTTATTGAAGTGTAAAATAGCAAAACAATAGAATAGCAAAATAAATACAAACTAAAGCCACCACCTTAAAGAGAAAGCCACACATTATGTTAGAGCAAAATTAAGTTTATTTTAATCTCCCAATTTTGGAATATGCATAACATTTGGGGTCTGTTTCTGTTTGAGCGTCTGTGTCCTACATAGCTGTCTGCTCCTAAGAAAAGTGGATATAAGCCACTGCCAAATAAAAATCTGTATCCATTTTTTACAGGTTAAAATGATCATGCTCTATGAAGGCTCAGAAAAAATAAGAGATTTCTCATTTTTCAGTACTTCTTGAATGAATGACTGCAGGATTTCTCATGGTGTTCCACCACTACTCTCGCTCATAGTAGGTATGAACATACACATAGCTAGAAATAGTTAGGAAAGTGTATATGTTAAGTTAGGAGTAAAACTAAAATATTATTGGTATCAAGTATTCTGCCTTGAAATTCCCTCTCCGTATCAACAATACCCAAAAAGCTGCTGTGAGCCATAAAAAAAACCAAAAAAAACCAAAAAAACCAGTAAACATTTAAAAATAGAAAAACTGGCTACTTCCCCACTGAACCTACATTAATACATTTTTGCTTATGTTTTTTCCAAAACATCATCTGCTCCACTCCTGTACTCAATTAACTTTTTTATTCAACCAAGTACTTCCATGTAAAGCACATCATAAACTACAAGCCTATGAAACATGTAAACATTTCCTTCTACTTCCTACCTCTACTCAAAATATCACTTCTCTTCCTGGTTATTACAGAGCACTATTTCTTGGCCTTTTTGATTGGTACCCTCCTGGTTTAAAGATTATGTTCATCTTCAAGGAACCATAACAATGGTTCCATAGCAATGGAAATCTGATCAGCAGAAGAGAGCAGTAAATGATTGATTGTGCCTCTTCTCTTGAATAACAATGTACAACAGAAGAAGAAGGGAACTACCTGTAGCTCTTTTATGATTTTTTTTACAAGATATTCGCTGAAAATTACTTCTGACTATCCTCCATGAGGTCAAAAGTAACAACCACCCAGCTTAACAAAAAGGGGTGATTTACTTTTCCTAACTGTGTGTGAGCTAGTTTTCAGTAACATGGGCATGTCAGACAAAAAGATGTTTGAGTTATAAGGTTTTGTACATCACCCCAGATTTTTTAAAATTTCAAACCTACCCCTAGCAAAACACACATTTTTTCTTTTTAGCTGAGGGCAGAATTTTCACTCCTGATGGTACAATACAATTTATATTGTAATCAGCTCTCAAGAAAAACAGTACTGACACCAACCATTTACATACTCCTTTGTTTTTGGCAGCCTTATCAATATTGTTGTGAGTTCATATGCCTGAATCTCTGAGAGTGGATGTGACTCATTAATGGTGGATCAGCCAGAGGAGTTAAAAGGAAATGGGTTTGATGCTTATATCTGGTCTAGGAAATACCACTGGCTGACAGATATTTTAGGTGGCTGTATTTCTCTTCAGCGGAACTGTGCTGGTTTTGGCTGGGGTAGAGTTAATTCTCTTCACAGCGGCTGGTGTGGGGCTGTGTTTTGGATTTGTGCTGGACACAGGGTGGATAACACAGAGATGTTTTTGTAACTGTTGAGCAGGGCTTACACACAGCCAAGGCCTTTTCTGCTTTTCATGCTGCCACACTGGGGAGGAGACTGGAAGTGCATGGGAGGCTGGGAGGAGACACAGCCCGGACAGGTGACCCAAACTGACCACAGGGATATTCCAGACTATATGACATCATGCTCAGTGTATAAAGTGGGGGCAAGGAAGGGAAGGATATTTGGAGTGATGGCCTTTGTTTTCCCAAATCCCCATTACCTGTGATGGGGCTCTGCTCTCCTGGAGATGGCTGAACACCTGCCTGCCCATGAGAAGCAGTGAATTAATTTTGTGGTTTGCTTTTCTTGTGTGCACAGCTTTTGCTTTTCCTATTAAACTGTCTTTATCTTAACCTGTGAATTTTCTACCTTTTACCCTCCCAATTCTCTCCCAGTCCTACTGGTGGGGGAGTGAAGAAGTGGCTGTGTGGGGCTTGGCTTCTGGCTGGGATTAAACCATGTCATGCATCAAGAGAGATGTAGCAGAATTTTGAATTGACAAAGCCAACCAGAGCTCAGCAGAAAATATTGACAGTCTTGTAATCTGCACAATTCTATTACTCAGCTACAGAATAACCAAACTGTAAGTAGTGCAAGCTTATTGAAAAAAGTTAGTGAGCTGGAAAAAAAAGACCATTAGTGTTTAGAAGAAAGCTTAAGCATATCATATAAATATTTGTTCCAAGAATAAATTTCCCAGAGGATTGCCTGCATTATACTAACGTGTTCTTAGATGGAGAAATATATGAACCAGAGTGTGATATGTTGGGAAATATTCCCTGAAAGTGTTAAAAAAAATATGTGGAGATGACATTTGGTGATCTGTTTTAGTGGTAAGTGTGGAAGTGCTGAGTTAAAGGGTTGGACTCGGTTCTGTTAGAGTTCTTTTCCAACTTTACAGTTCTATGATTCTATGAAAGTTCTTCAGCCTGTTAAAAGGTTCTTTGAATAAAGCTCATAAAGGTAAGACATATACAGAAAAAATAAATTTAGACCTTGATTTCTTTCCTTGGAGAGCCAACCCTAATGTGGGAACAGAGATATAATGTAAATTTTTTAAGTGGCTAGCATAGTGGGAATTGTACTGCTGTGTATATCCTTCTGTTCTTCCAACAAAAAACCTAATTCTGACACTTATCTCAAACTGTATGTATGAGTCGTCTAATGCTATTAAACAAGGCAAATATTTACTTGCACTAGGAATGAGTAACATCATTCAGAGAATAGCCACATTTGTATGAAACTCCACAATCAGCAAACGCAGAGATCCTGACTCCTTTAAAACCTGCCATATCCTCATGTCAGGAGAGTGTTATAAAAACTAAATATCAATAAAAACTACAAAAATATTTCACTTTCAAATATTCAAACAACTGTTACATAATTACTCCTGTATATTTACTTTCTAAAGTTGGAGACAATTGTTTTCCATTGACCTAGAAATACGAAGCTTAGATTTTAAAAAATATTTTATATTCAAGATATAAACACAAATGCCTATGGAGGAAAAAATCCTCATGCTTGTTTAAATATTTGTTTATATTTCTATTTTCTAATGGTTTCACCTACCCCTGTTGGATAAATTTTAAATCAAAATCAAAAAATCCTTGGTATTAAAAGTGTTTAAAACTCTGGAAGTTCAAAAGTTTAAGTATCATTAGAAGGTTTGTTCTCTTTAGAATAAATAAGTAGAGAAAAACATGATAGGAGGATGACAAAGTAAAGTAGCAATTTCTAAGGAAATTTGAACAGATGCATAAAGAAAGAAAAGCTGAGGAGGAAAAAAACCAACCTGTAACATTTAAAAACCTGTAAAGTTTAATTTTTAATGCATATGGTGTCATTATAAACTTGAGTATCAAGCTTCTATGCAATAAATGTTTCTCTCCAACACAGAAAAAAAAAAGAAAAATAAAAAATAAATAAAAAGCTTTCTGCACCTGAAATATCCTTGAAAAGAGACTTAAAAATTATGTTCTGATTTTACAGACCTTCAGTATGTTTAGAAGGTCATAAAGACTGTATTCTCCACTTTTTGCAGACCTCTACATGAGTCTCAGATTCTGGGACATGGAGTATGGCATACTGCTACATTATCAAGTGTGTCCTAAAACAGCTATGGAGTTGATTCTAGCCTGAGAACAGAAGTGGCTGAACCTGAAAAAAATTCCTGAAGCCATGGGATCTTTAGCCTGAAGGAGTTCCCACCTCGACCACCCTCAGCATAGAGGTATATTTGCAAATTTAGCACAAGTGGTTATGCAGCTCTCTGTGGCTACAGTAGTTAAGCAGCTTGCTTGCAGTTCCATGTCCTCAAAGGAGACGATAATAATTGTTCTAAGTCAGTGATTTCTGTATTAAGGAACATCAGAGATGCCTTTTGTAATGATGCTGCTAATGGCAGGACAACTGAGGCAGCCCCTGTCACAGCACTGCAGCCGCTCTGAAGGATGCTTTGCTACCGCTGCAGGCGAGACCTGGGTGTGAGCAATATTCCCAGACTGTATGCCTTAAAAAACACAAAACAATAGGCTCAGTGCTAGATTCAACTATATAAGCAAGGAATTAAACACAGGTAAGTCCAAAAAAACCCTCCAAAATTAAAACTGGCCAGTACCCATGGCAGGCACATCCCCTGCCTTTTACAGCTTCCACACACCTTGGGGAGCCAGAGCTCTGCTGCAACAGGCATCCTCTCATTCTTCCTCCCCTTCCCCTTCCCTTCCCTGGTCCCTGGTTTTCCTTTGAGAGGAACCAAAGGACATCCTGGAGCACCACGGTACTCTGAGGATGCCGTGGTGTCATGGATGGCTGTGCTGAGGCCCAGGAATTGGTGTCCATAGGCCTGAGCCCAGTGCCTGGAGTCACCCTGCAGAGTGTCCCTTCTGTGCTCCCACATCCTACATCAACCACATGACTTTTTCCACGAGTTCTGTTTCACTGGTGTTCATCTTGGTGTGATGTTGGTGAGGGCTCCAGTGCCCTCACTGTCAGATGAAGCTGACAGCTTCAAACCTTTCTAGCCACTGCTAGTAAGCTCCACACAGGTGCCAAACACACCTCTAATAGAATTCCTGCTGCTCTGGAACCAGCTTGGGGTGGAAACTAAGCCCACAGCAGTGGCCAAAAGAAAACCAGATACTTCAAACCACCTGATACAAAATCTTAAACTAGGGTGAAACAGCCTCAGTCAGGCAAGTTTTGTTTTTCTGTGGCAGCTGTTTGTGCTCTCACAGCTTGATGCAAAAGGTCTCAGAGGTCAAAGATCCCAGTGTAGGAGCTGCTTCTCTGCTACAACCAGCACCAGAGAAGTCTGCGAGTGCAGTGAGCTGGCAGTACACTGTACTAGTGAACACTCCTTTGCTACAGGCTCTGCCTTCAGCTCTGATGCCCATGGGTCAAGACTTAGCACCATGAATAGTGTAGCTCACCAAATAACCAACCAGGCTTCAAAGAGAAAGTTG
Organism: Coloeus monedula; assembly: GCF_965178545.1. NCBI lineage: Eukaryota > Metazoa > Chordata > Aves > Passeriformes > Corvidae > Coloeus > Coloeus monedula. The sequence goes on along the minus strand of NC_138822.1, from coordinate 42,229,116 downwards.
TCAGGAAGACTGAACAAAACTGTAGATCGGGAACTAAATTTAAACAGGCTTCTCTCAATATTGGATTACAAAACTTTTTTAATGCAAAACTGATTTTAAAAAAGAGAAAACCCTGAACACTGATCCACCTCCAGTGTCACGTATCTATTTTGCAATTGCTTTTGCCTGTTAACCATGTAGAAATCTGTGTCTGACTGCTGTAAGAGTCTGCACTGATATCTGTTGCATTGTGTTGTGAATATTTCTAAGAAATATGAATTGTATGTTAAAACACTGCACTACAGGAGTTTTTAATCTGTGCTGCTGATGTCTTGAAATATTGTGAAGTAACTTTTACTCCAATTTGCTTTTCCTCAGTATAATGCTCTACCTTTATGTAATTTAAATGTTAGAGTGTTTACTGTTTTCTGTTTCTCTCCTGTTTGCTTCTGTGATATCACATGATGTACAATGTTGCTGTGCTTTAACTGAAAACACTCCAGATGGTTTCCTCTCTTCGTTTACTGTTTTTACCAGGAAAACAGGTGAGCATGAGAACAGTTCAGTTTGTTTTGAAAAACATAGGACTAACAAAAAAACTCCACTAGGCTAAAAGAGTTATATATATACACATATATATATATATATGTGTATATATATATATATATAGTTTCTATTTTTTCTTACTGAAAAAACTGTAAAACACACTTTCTCCAGCTCCATGTAGGAGTGTATAGCTATGATTATTGCATGTTGTGCACAACTGAACAAGTTGTTTTGTTGAACAGGGTGGCGGTTTGAACATAAAGCAGAATATACAAATAATTCTTGCAGTTTCAGGCCAAGCATAATTTTGTAGATTTTTGAACAAGAAATAATAGAATCTTAGTGTGATTTTTGTTAAAATACAGGAAATTTAATGGAAGGACAAAATCTAGTAGGCAAATCATAAGGAGCTGCTTCATCTAGAAACTGTGTATAGCTTCATAAAATATGAGATAAAAATTTTAAGTGGGGATGGTGTCTTTAGGAAACTTCTGCCTTCCTGTTTACAGCTTGGTTAACATTGCTGAGTCACGGTGGGGTGACCCCCAGGATGAACAGCCTGGAGAGGCTTGGTTCTAGAGTCTGGATTTCTCCAATCCTTGAGTTATTTAGATGAAAATATTTTTCATAGTGTATTGATTCTGGCTGAGCTGGAGTTCATTTTCCCACAGCAGCCCTCACAGTGCTTTGCACTGGTGTCTGGAAAGGTGTTGATAACACAGCTGTGTTTTGGCTACTGCTGAGCAGCGCTGGCACAGCATCAGCCATGTCTCTCAACATTTTGCCCCATCAGCAGGCTGGGGATGGAAAAGGCCCTGGGAGGGGACACAGCTAGGCCAGCTGACCCAAACTGACCAAAGGGACACTCCACACCATGTGATGTCACTCAGATATAAAACTAAGGGAAGGAGGAGGAAGGGGGGGGGCATTTGTTATTTACAATGTTTGCCTTCTGGAGAAACATGTACATGTGCTGTAGCCCTGCCCTCTAGGAGGTGGCCAGACACTGCTTGCTGATGGAAAGTAGGGAATAATTTCTTTCCCTTCGCTTGTAATCACACAAACTTTCACTTTTGTTTTAGCAAACTACTTTATCTCAACCTACAAGTTGTTTTCCATCTGATTTTCCCTCCCCTGTCTAGCTGAGAAGTGGAAGTGATAGATCAGTTTGGTAAGTGCCTGGCATCCAGCCAAGGTCAACCTACCACACCTAACTATCTTGGAGGAAAGATTTTGGCTAGTTTAAGACTTAGATTTGATAGAGAAATTCGGGTGAAATCCTGTGTCCCTATTAGCTGCCATGTAAAATGAGAATTGGTTTGTTTTGAGAGCGAACCTCTCCATTACAATGTTTGAGTCCAAGTTTAAAATTTTAAACAACTGTAGTGCTATAACTTTAAAGGGCCAGACTAAGTTTGACTAATCTCTGGGTTTATCCCCTCGTTCTTCTTGCACTCTATTCAGCTTCTCCTTCTATATAAAAGACTTTCTTTGTTTGTTGTAGTGCAAAACCATCAGAGAAAACCTTAGACAGAGCAAGAATATTATTAATTATTAATATTTGTTAGTGTTTACTATTAATATTCATTAGTCTTTAGAAAGCTGTGAAGCTGCTGATTCAGGGAGACCAAGAAGAAAGGAAGATGAGGACATTCTTTATGATTGGCAGTTAAGATTATTATGTGGTGGGCTAGGGAGATTTTATGTTTCTTTTCTGAATAGCCCCAAATTTCTTTTCTGGCAATCCATAATCTGACTGGAGGACTCCATACTGTTTACCTGCTATCTTTTCTGATATAAAGTCTGTACTTTAGCCTTTTTTGAGCAGAACTAAATAATACTGCTAGTAAAAAAAAAAAAAAAAAATTGTTGGAGAATAATAGATCATCTCCAGTCTGTAGTCCAAACATCTACATGGAAGTTGGATGGTATGCAGAACTGGAGGCACAGCAGCCATGCTTTGATCCCACTCAGCCTCTTAGGAGACTGTTTCCATGTAGTTACCACTCTTTCTATAGGTAAGATCCTGTTTGGTTCATCTCCCAGAGCTGTGCAGGACTGGTGGTGTTTGGGTTCTTCTCTGGTTCTCTTTTGACCTGAATAACCTTTTCAAGCTCAGTAATATTTTGGCTCAATGGAAGTTTTATATGAGGTGTCTCTGTCTTTGAGGACATGGTTTCAGTTGCCTTCCAGATTCTCCCTGCTGCACTGCTGTGTTATTTTGGGCAGTGGTTTTATCCACACAGTCATAGAATAACAGAGCCATCGAGGTAGGAAGGAACCTTGGAGATTGCATCTGCTATGCCCCTGCTCAAAGAAGGCTTACCTCAAGCAGTCTACTCAGGACTGAGTCCACTTGGGTTTTTAATGTCCTCCAAAGATAAAGACAACCTCCCTGGACAGAGTGGTTGTATATTAAGTCACCTACACATTAAATAAAAAGGTTTTTTCTTACATTTAATTATAATCTCTTATATTCCAGTCTATGTCCATTGCTTCCTGTCCTTTCATTGGACAACACTAGAGGAGTTTAACCCCATCTTCTAAGTTCTCACCATCAGATATTTATGCACCCTGATAGTATTCATTTGTAAGCAAAAGTAAACAGAATTATGGGAACAGTAAATTAGCCTCCCTGTGTTCAGCAGCACAAAATACTAATATAAGATCCAACTTATGAAGGATCGTTTCGGCAAACATTTTAGAAAAACAAATTGCAATTTATGTATTTGAGCACTGTATATCACTGGATCATAAAGAGTGGAAGACTACTCATGGTTCAGAGGCAAATCATGAGTAATGCATGGCAGATTTTTCTTTTGTTTTAAAGTAATTTCAGTCAAGAGTGTTTCATAAACTTGAGAGAACTTGGGGTGCTAAATTGCTAGGTTGTCCAGAAGCAGATAGCTCCAGCCTCCATGAGAGAAGGGGGGGGAAAACGGGAAAAAAAAAGGGGGGGGGGGGGAGAGGGAAAAAAAGGGGAGAAGAAATGTTGTGCTGGGAAATTTCCATTTTTAGTGCTTGCTCTGTGAATGTCTCTTATGTCTGTAAGATGACACATGAAAATTTTTGTGTAGTTTTGAGCAAGTCTTGATAGATTAATGTTTAGGCTAGTCCTTAAAATGATCTTTTTATAGAGCTCAAAGTGTGTTAATACTGATTGTTGTTGATCTCCCACTTCTACATTTTGTTTTGAGAGTAACTTGTAGTTTTGTCTTTGTCCCACGTATCACAGGACTTGCCCAGCTACTCCACACCTTCTCATAGGTTTGTGCCAAATCCACATGCAAAAGGCTGATGTTTGAACTCTGTGGTTGTGTTCTCATATCACTGAAATAGGTGGTATTGTGATGTGTGTACCAGAGGTAAGATCCCTTAAGGAAATACTTCTTATTGTCAGAGCTGGTCTTTTCATTGTAAGAGAAAGAGGATGACTTGTGCATGAAGTTTTTACTTTCTTACATAGTGAGGATGGCTTTTGATTTCAAATCTGATTTCCAGATTCTCTCCTGTCTTCATAGCTGATTTAACTAATGCTGAGAATGTGAGCAGTGAAAAATGCGCAAGTGTCTTCATCTCATTTCACCTTCAGTTTGGAAAGCTCTGCTCCCAGGACTTCTGGGAAGATATGACATAGAGGAGCTATTTTGACAAACCCAAAGCTACTTGTGGATACAAAGTGTTTAGCTGCTGCCTATTTAAATGTTTCTTTCAAATTCTAGCTAGAGTTTCTGGTGTGCAAGGGATGGGGTTTGGGATTTTTTTGTTTGGTTTGGTTTTTTGGTGGTGGTTGTGGGGGTCTTTGTGTTTGTTTGGTTGGTTTTGTTTGGTTTTTATTTAATCTTTTAACTTGTACGTAACTTTTTTTTTACAACAGCACAATTGTCATCAAAAGTTGATGACATTTAAAAATGATTGTGATATGGAATAATGGAATCACATAATATTCTGAGATGGAAAGGACCCATCAGAATAATTGTGTCCAACCCCTGCCCCAGTGCAGAACACCCCGAGTAACAACATGTGCCTGAGAGCATTGTTCAAGTGCTTCTTGAACTCTGTCAGGCTGGTGCTGTGACCACTGCTCTGGGGAGCCTGTTCCAGTGCCCAGTCACCCTCTGGGTGAAGAAACTTTTCCTGATATCTAACCTAAACCTCCCCTGACACAACTTCAGGCCATTCCCTCAGGTTCTGTCACTGATCATAAGAGTAAAGAGATCTGTACCTACCACCCCCTCACAGGAAGTTGTAACTGCAATGAGGTCTCCCCTCAGTCTCCTCCAGGCTGAACAGACCTAGTATCTCAGCCACATCTCATGCCTTCCCCTCAAGACCCTTCACCATCTTCATAGCTCTCCTTTAGATGCTTTTTAACAGTTTAATGTCTTTCTCATATTGTGGTACCCAAAACTGCCCCCAGCACTGGAGGTGAGGCTGCCCCAGTGCAGAGCAGAGTGGGACAATCCCCTCCCTTGCCAGGCTGGCAATGCTGTGCCTGATGCACCCCAGGACAGGGTTGGCCCTCCTGGCTGCCAGGGCACTGCTGACTCATGTTCAACTCACCATTGACCAGGATGCCCAGGTTCATTTCTGTAGGGTTTCTCTCCAGCCCCTCATTCCCCAGTCTGTCCACACTGCCACAGGTTCTATCTTGCCTCTGTACAATGGCCTCCGTAGCTCCAAGAACAGATTTCTCTCTTTCTGCCATATTAAACAATTATTGATGTGATCTTGCAAAAACAAATAAAAAAGAATGTATAAACTTTAAATTTTAATCATGAAGTGTTGGGGAAGATGAAACAGGAAAACCTTATAAATATGATTGCCTGACAAAAGATTTTGGGAATATGAAAACTATAAGCGACATCGAAATGAAAGCCACCTTTGAGATACCAAGTCTTAGTTACTGAACAACTGGAAAACAATGGTATGGCCGACTGAAGGTAATCCCCTCTTGATTGAACAATACCCTCTGCTTGCAGGCAGGTCCAAGGGTCAGAGCAGACCCTACTAGCTCAGCAGAAGGGGTCCAAAGAGTAGTTTTTAGAAGTTAAGATGTAACACTCTATGGTAATATAAGAACTCTTATAGGCTGTATGTAAATGCTATAGGATTTGTATCTTGTATTAGATTGGTTAGTGACAATTAGAATATTCAATACAGAAGATGATTTATTGTATTGTAACCAGGACTTCAGACTCTCGTGCTCTCTCTTACTAGACTCTCTTACTATAGACTCTTACTATACACTCGTACTATACACTCTTACTAGACTCTTACTAGACTCTTACTAGACTCTCTTACTGTAGACTCTTACTATTCTCTCTTACTATTCTCTCTTTGCTTACCTGCTTACTCTCTTGCTCTCTTGGGCCTGCTCAGAGCTGCCAGCTGCAGCTCTAAGCAGTGCCCCTGTACCCACGCCCTTTGCAATAAACCGCATGTTCCAAGATCTGACTTCAGAGATCTCTCGTCTCCATCCGTCTACGCCCGGTCCAGACTGAACACCCCTGCACCTACAATGAAGGGTAATTTAGAAATAAGCAAGACTGTTGCAAAGTAGAGGAGTATTGCTGTGCTGTAACATGCAGGTTCCTCTGGCCTCCCTATTCTCTGTATGCTTGTTTCCAGTCTTCGCGTATAACATTTTCAATTATATATTATGGCATCTCTATCATCACCTGCATTTTCATTAAATTATTCAGTAATGTGGCATTTAGTTTCTCTAATTCCTATAGGAGTTTTATTTTTTTTAAAGAATTTGAAGAATATTTAAAAATGTAAAAATACTTGTCTGTGTTGATGACCTCCTTAGATTATTACTGTTTCGGTGGGTTTTTTCACCTTTTTGACTAGGTTTTTTTGCATTGTATATGAAATTTTTCTGTCTTGCAACTGCCAGAATTAGAGGACAACTAGAGTGGTTTAGGATTTTTGTTTGTTTTGGTTTTCTGTCACTAAATCCAGCTGTAGTCCACCCAGAAGAGAGCGAGAGTTGTCCCAGTTCTGTTCTGAGTCTCAACACAAACTGTTTCCAGACCCCTGCCATATTTTCTGCCTGTCACAGAAGTGGTGAGACTTGGTGGTTTTGGCTGGGTAGACTTCTTCTCTCCACTTTCTTGTTTGGTCTCAAAAGCCGGGTTATGGTGTGGATTAGTGGACATGGCTTGTATACCTAGTGAGATGGCCTTAAGAAGTCAGCTTGAGTGTCAGGTTCTGTGGGAAAGTATATTATTTGGGGAATAATCACTGTCAGTTAATAAGTAATGTAACACTGGCTGGCATAAGATCCTTATGGAGAAGCTGATAAGTGATGGACTGGAAGAGCAGCCGGTGAGGTGCATTGAGCACTGACTGGCCAGGTACATAGTGTTATCATCAGCACAAAGTATAGTTGGAGGCCAGGTAACTAGTGATGTATCACAGGGGACAATGCTGTTTTCAGTCCTGTTTGATATCTTCTTTAAGCATAGAATCATGGAATGATGGGGTTGAGTGCTGATGACACCAAACTGGGGGGAGTGGCTGACAATCCCAAGGGCTGTGCTGCTATCCAGATCTCCAGGACCTCAACAGGCTGACAGAAACCTCATGCAAAACAAAGGTAAGTGCAAAGTCTTGGGGAGGAACAGACTGATGCACCAGTTACTGTGGGCTGACTTGCTGGAAAACAGCTTTGGAAAAGGTCCTGGTGAACAGCAAGTTGAATGTGAGCCAGCAGTGTGCCATCGAGGGAGCAAAGGCCAGTTGTATGTGGTGCATTAGGAGGAGTGCAGTCAGTAGCTGGAAGGAGATGGACTTCCCCCTCTTCCAAGCTGGTGCAGCCACTCTGGGAGTTATGGGTTCAGTTATGGTCCCCCCAGTGCAAGTGAGGTTTAATCAGAGAATTATCCAGGGAAGTTCTTCGTGAAAATTTTTTTTTGTTCCCTATTTAAAACCTGTCCAGGGCTACTATCAGTTTTATAGGACACATATCCACTCATGCATGCATACACACGTGTCTGTGTTGTCTGTGGTCTACCTTTTCTATTATTTTAATGAAATTATTAAAGAAGTACTTTTAGCATTGATATTTTCAACAGTAGCAGATTCTTTGCGGGGTGAGGACAGTAGCTTTTACTTGTTCAGCATGTGAAATGTTTTACAAAGCCTCATACCACATGAGCAAAACCTTAGAGGATTTGACCAGAGGTTGTAACTTTCGGTTCCAATGCTGATTTTGCTCCAGTGCTTTCCTTCAAAATGTTTGGAATTACTTAGAATGATGAAATTAAGACTAACTTGGTCCTGCACTTCTATAGCATGAAAAACTGGAATGAGACATGGAACTTTAAGTTTGTATCATTGTTCCTCACTAAAAATTATGTATTTAATATCTTTTGATTTTCTAAGACTCTCATCATTTAAAGGCTTATTTGAAGATATATTGTCATTTCCACCTTTACACTTAGTAGCAGAAATAACACTGAAGTAGCAAGTTATGTAGGTGTCAAATAAGCCGTGCCAGAAGCAGACATTCAGATATATGCATAGCAATAGTCCATATGGACTTACAAATTTTTTTTAAGTTTTTTTCTTCTCTACAGAATTTTGGATGGTTATTATTAAATATGATTTGAGCCCCTCCCTCTGTTAATTTAACCTTGGAAATGGAAAAACTCTTATTCTGAATCATATTCCCTGTCATCAGCTGAGAAAAATTCTCCAGAATGTGCTTTTAACATGTGGGATTTTAGAATGCATGAGAGCTGTTTCCCTGGTAACCGATGTGGAAGGTGGTTCTGAATCCTACAGAATATGAATGACGTAGCTGAAATAGCTTCTGGGTTTTGGGGGGATGTTTTTTTCAGTTTTTGTTCCCCACCTCATCTCCCTGGCCAAATTTGTTTCCTGATACATCCATGGAAAGACAACTTTTGTGTTATTGTTTATTAAAAAGTGACAGATAACACCTCAAAATATTGCCTGGCACAGATATCAGGAACGCTTATTGGTAAATGACCAAGAGTAGCAAAAACACATTTTAGTTTTGGATTACATCCCTACTGGAAAACAACGACTTCTTATGAGTAGTAGAGATTAAATCTGCTTTGGCTTTTCCCCAGGTCTTGTCACTGCTTCGTAGTAGTGGAAATGGTCATGGATTTGTTTTCATGTAACTATGTGTATTACATTGTTAAGCTAATTTCAGCATTTATTATAGTACCCCCATGAAAGTGGTTAACAGAATGGGCACAGCAGTCCTCCAAAAGTGCTGAATTACTATAAAGATTTTCCTCTCTGATAACTCTTAAAAATTCTCTTTCTCCTGCTTCAGGTATCCTCCTTGAAAGAAACATTCTGGAAATTTTTCTGCCTCTGTTGGATTAAAACCCTATGTTTTTGTTATAACCTTATGTATTTTCAGTAATTCAGGTTTATTTATTTGAAAGCCGTTTTTGTTATCTCCACACTAGCTCTGTTTAGTTCTGCATATCAAACTGTTGTTCCTACAGTTACAGAAGGGTGTTTCCTTCTTTCAGTGGAACAAGTCTATCAACTGCAATACAAACTTTTGCAGATCCTGTGTTAAGGTTGTTTAGTTTTTCATGCAACAGTGAATCTCCTAATTTAATTACTAAAAGTTGTTATCTTTATTCTCCTACATATTTCTGCCCCTTTTTTTCTGTAGAGAGTCAGAAATGTGGCCTGTCAGAGAGGTTTAAGAGCTGAGGCTTGAGGATACTGAGTTTTGCAGAGCTGGTAAGTCATCCTGAATCCTCAACATGATTCTCTTCAGGACCCTTTTCCAGTGGCTGTGCCTAACTGGAGAAAAGGTTATACTTACCCATGTGGCAGTCAGTATTTGGAAGCAGAGGAAAAAAATATGAATGGTTGAAGTGACTGAGAGGAGGATAATTATATGACATTCACTGAAGTATTTGCATGTCACCTTTTGTTTCTGACCCGGTCAGCAGAATACATATGCCATATTGTGGCAGTCATGATTCAAAAGGTAATTTCCTGAAAATAAATCCACTAAATGTGTTCTGAGAAAATGCTTATCAGAAGTGTCACTGAGGAGTAAAATACAGTTTCCTCATTTTCAGGGGTACTTTTGTTTTTTTAAAGCACAAATAACATTTTAAAACTTGCTTGTAATAACAGAATCCCAAGCGCTGGCTGGTATACAGCCATGTTTCAAAGACTCCCATTCTCTAATGCTGCTAGAATGGGCAGCTTTAAGATGTGATTACATACTTCTAGGTATATAATGCGTCACTATTTGTCTGCTCTATTATCTATACTTTCTGCACTACCAACTTTTTATTACCTTTTTAGCATTTTTGTTATTCCTAATGTAACATCTATACCTTGTTTTTTAAAGTTGCACCAGCTGAGGTCTTAAAAGGTACATTCCAGTTTCATTTATTTTCCAGCTATTTTAATTAGAAAGATACTCCATCCAACTGTGTATGCTGTTCCATCCTGAATTTCAATTATATTTTGTTTAATATCTCAGAAGTTGGCCAGAATATTCCCTGTTTAAGCTCTTTTTGAAAGCCCAGCCACTTCTTAACATGCTTTAAAAATACACTCTGTCAAGATGTGCTCCAAGAGCCTTATTTCATTTTAGCTAATGAACCCTGAAGAGTTTTATGGGAATGGAGTAACAAACACCATGTATTGTGGGATTTGCTTAGAGGCACAGTATCCAGGGTTTATGTCGAGAGGCACAGCAAGGCAAGTGAGGAGTTGCTGGAAGGAAAAATACAAGAGGAAGACTGTGTACTCCACTTAACATCAGGTGAGCACAAAACTTGTAAAACCATCTTGTATTCAGTGTTATGAAAGGCCATGGGGTAAGGCAGGATGGCTCTGTTTTTTACCTGTGTATTTCATTCCACTTTGTGAATCACTTCAATAGCCCATTTTTTTTTGCTATAGATTGATGTAGAGTGGATAAATTGGATATTAATAAAATACTAACCTAAAATTTCTTTCAAAATTAAACTGGTTACATGCAGTGAAGAACTTATAGCTTGCACTATAGATGATGATCTCTTCAAACTTGGCTCTATCTGCCTTTGGTGTTTGTGGGGCTTGGAAAAAAAAAATCTTTCTTTAAAAACTGAAAGTGGGGAGGGGCGGGGGGTGTTTATTTCACAGCATTGTTATATATTCCTGGCAGTCACATAATGTTTTTTCTTTAATTCAGGCTAGAGGCACTGATGTAATGTGATAGGGCTGTTTATTTTGAGTCTTATAAAATTTAGGCCAGAAATTAAATGTAGATTAAGCAGTCTTCCTCTGAACTGTAATGGTTCCACTGGCAGTGAAGAAAGTTGGTGGAGGGATTTTTTGGATGGGTTTTTAAAATGGAATTGTATTTGAGTTGTACTTTTGTTGACTTCTGAAAGCTGCCATGTCAGGACTGCCTTCCTGAGGGCCATGGAATAAAATGTAACATCAGCACTTTACTAAAACAAATTCCTCCCAAACTTTGTTTTGCATGTGTTCCATCATATTTCTATCATATTTCATATTTATTTCAAGTAAACCAATACAACACCAAAATTAATCACAAAGATTTGTTGAAAGAGCAGCTATATTATCTTTTTTATGTACAAAAATATGAAATGTTTCTTATTCCTTGTTTATATAGTTACTTCAGTCCTCTTCTGATGGTTGTTACCTGAAGAGCAGAGCTGGCTTGAATAAGGGACAGATGACAGCTTTGAAAAGAAGGCCCCAATGGATGATGCAAAATTTAGAAAAAAGGTCATAGAGCAAGAATTAGTGACAGTGATAAATATTTTAGGAAAATGGCAGTGACATAAAATTAATACATTACATACTGCACTTTCCTAGGTTGCCTGGGTTTTGCTTGCTCTTACTGTTAATAGTAGGAGCCCTGCAGCTGGGTGACTGTTCATTATTGTGATGGTAGGGTACTGAGATACAGTATGATGACATGGTTTGCCACAGTATTTTCCTGCTTTGTTATGTCTGAAGACACGACACTCAGAGACAGTCATTCCTCTTTGTGTTGACATATTTTCGACACCTAGTGGTACAAAGTATAAATTACTGAAGGTTTATGAATGGGAATCCTACTTCAGCAGCAGTAACTTCTTAGTGGAGAAATGAGGAAAATAGCATAGCTCAGACAGAATGGAGTTAATTGCTAAACTTTAAAAAAATTACAGTGAATGTTTTAAGAAGAAAGTATAACAAGTATTAATTTGCTCCTGTACTATCCTTCAGTTGGGGGAGAACAAGTAATGCTGTCCATGACCCTCTCATTTTAAAGCTCTGTGGGATGGGAATGGATTGATTCAGCCACATCACACTGATGCTGAACAAGAGGAAATATAGAGAAACTGAAAGGTATTGTGGGAAAGGGGTTGAACAATCACAAGGAATTTTTCTGCTGAGTACTAATGAAATCAGTAAAGATGACTAAAAGTTTCAGAAGGATATTGTGAGAGTAGGCAGTGAAATGGCAGGTAAAGTTAACTGTAGATCTATATAAAGTAATGCAGATGGAGATAGCACATGCTCTCTCTCTTTTAGTTGCTTACAGTGCAGGTAAGATAATGATGTCACTTTGTAAATCTAAGTTTTGTCAGCACCTTCAGATTTGACATTTTGGTGCCTCAGGTATATCTCAGAGGTAAACAGAACTGATAAAACTTCAGCAAGAGCCTAAGGGATGATCAAGCTTTGTAGTGTTTTCCACCTGAGAACTGAAATGACCTGGTTAGAACTCTTCAGTATGAGAAAAGTACAGAAGAAGGTAAATATGTGTTGTCCTTCTCTGTCACTTCCCCTCCAGCCATGGTTTAAGACCAGGTAGCAACCAAGCCTCACTCAGCCACTCACTCACTCCCCTACAGCAGGATGAGGAAGAGAACCAGAAGGGTAACAGCTGGAAAACTCATAAGTTGAGATAAGGACAGTTTAATAGGTAAAGCAAAAAATGCGCACACAAGCAAAGCAAAACACAAAATTAATTCACTACTTCTCATTGACAGGCAGGTGTTCAGACATGCCCAGGAAAGCAGGGCCCCATCAAGAATAACGGTGGCTTTGAAAGACAACTATCATCACTTCTCCTTCCCTTATCTCTGTATGCTGACCATGATGCCATACAGTCTGAGATGCCTCTTTGGTCAGTTGGGGTAACCTGCTCTGGCTGTGTCTCCTCCCAACTCTTTGTGCATTCCCAGCCTTCTTGCTGGTGGGGTGGAGTGAGGAGCAGAAAAGGCCTTGGCCTGAGTAAACCCTGCTCAGCTGTAACTAAAACACCCCTGAGTTATCAATACTGTTTACAGCAAAAACCCGAAACTCAGATCCACAGTAGCTACCGTGAAGGAAATTAACTCCTTCACAGCCAAAACCAGCACATCTTCTTACCAGGACGGAGAAGAAAACATGGTGAAAGAATTAATGAGTCAAGATAATCTGTAGAACTTACGGGTTTGTTAACTGTGGTACTATATGAACAAAATACAGTTGATAGCTTACTTTTCATTCAAAAAATATGATTGCATATCAGTGGTATGAATACAAAAAATAATTATCAGACTTTTCATTATTTAAATTGGTTTCTGTTATTTTTTATCCTTAGGATTATAGAGAAGAAGGATAAAAAAATATTTAAAGTAAAGCACTGGGAAATCAAAATTCTTTTTTAAAAGAAATTTTTGTCCCAGAAGAACACATGGTGTCAACAAAAACAAGTTCTGGACTTCAGAGACTGAAGGAAACAGGATTATTCTTTCATGCATAAGAAAACTACTTGGAGGCTTAATAAGTTGTTTGTAAAACACCTTTGGGTCCTCAAGAAGGTAACAGTTACAGAAGCAGCTAAAATGATTGAGAATATACTTAATCCTAATTCAGATGTGTATATTTTGATGAAAAGTTATGATAATCAGAATTTATTTGAGGGAGTCTATTTTGCACTCTCTCTTACTGAATTTCATGTTTGGGTTTGGGGTTTTTTTCTTCCCATTAAGAAAAAATTATGAAGAGTTAATAAACAGCAAAGTTTTTCTTATTCTGAGCACTGAAAACTGAGCTGGATACATTCCCATAACACAATATTCTGGCAAAACTGTGTTCTTGATGATAGCTGTGCTGCCAGTGTCTTCAGATTCTGAAGATTATAATGCTATTTTACACTTGTTGGAGTGAGGCAGAATTTAGTGTTGTGCTTCTTTATCAGAGGTAGCAAAGCACTAAGGGATAAAAAGAGTTTGGCAAGGCCAGCTTCAGTGGCATATAGAATGCAAAATCACTTTTGCTTACATGCGGAGAAACCCCTGAGAGACAACGTGAAAATAACCAGGCATCATTCCAGCCACTTTGCAGAAGACTACTGCATTTTGATCTTTCATTAGATGCTGAATGCAAAGTACTGCAAGGCTTGTAATTGTTATTAGTTAATGGATCTTAGGCGTGTAATGAAAAACAGTTGTCAACAACAGTAGTGAACAAAGAAGTTGTGATTCTGCTGTCATAATTGTATTGCAAAGGTATGTCCAGTGCTGATAAAGAAATCACCATGTGTGGTCTCCCACTTTACACCATGTCTGCCTTTTCCATGGCATGACTTGTTTTCTCTGAAGTATTTGTTTCCCTATGGCACTTTCATTAGTTTTGTTTATCGTTTGCTTTTTTATTTTTCCTGTATTCAGGTTTGTGCTTTGACCATGTCAGATTATCTCTTTTATGGGCCCGTGAATTCTCTGGCTGCTGAATATCTCTCTTTAGGGCTTTTGTAGCAGAGAGCAGATTGTTCTGTGCTGAGTGTCTATTCTTTGTGAGTGTGATGTGTCTGAAAATCTGTAACTCCTATATGGGTAGAATGTCAAAAGGGCTTGTTAACCCTCAGAAATAAAGACATTTTATAGAAGTTATTGAAAGAGTTCTCTTAGTGCTGTTTTCAGCTGTAGTTATTTATTTTCTTCAATAGATGCTGAAATGGGAGCGTAAGAGGGTTTTGTTTTGTTTTCTATTGGTCTGACATTTCTTGGATGAAGTAGTTATGTACTGTAGTCATTCTTGGTCTTAACTTTGACTGAGAGAAAAATATTGTCTTAATTTCAGATCGTGTGTTCTTTGGGATATTTTTTCTTGACCTCAACTTGAAATTGGGAGGTGCCATTGCATGTTTTGGGCACATTTTAAACGTAAATCCCGCAGATATTTAGGAATCTTACAGTTCATAAGGAATATAAGGAATTATTATAGTACTCTCTAAATTCTACAGTTCTGGAAGGGACTGTTTGGTTGGAGTTTTTTCCTCCTTTTTTTTTTTGTTTGGGTTTGATTGTTTGTTGGCTTTCTATTATAACCACTCTATAAAATTTCCTGCTAGAGATAAACTCATTGAGGGGCTGGGGGTGAAGAAAGTATTATTTATAGTCTATATTTCACTTTTTTTCAATATCATAGAGTAGGAATTGGTAATCGAGTGTTGGTTGAATAGCCAGTTACAGTACAAGATAATTTAGAGTCTGAGGTTAGTCTTTTTGTGCGAGAGTTTGTATTAACTACTTTTACAAACTTCTTTCTGTGTGATAATACAGACTTTTAAAAAGCAAGCTGAAAGTTAATGGCAGCCTGGCTCTTGGCTTCTTTGAGAAACAGTGCTTGAGTTACTGTGACTACTAATGTAAGTAAATGAAAGATGAACTATATGTGTGAGGCACAGAGAAATGAAAAATCATTTGATAGCATTTGATAACAAGTCATTGGTAAGTGAAGTAGTGAAAGCTCTTTTTCACTATACAGGGGTTTTTAGTCAACTTAAAGTCAAATTGTAGGAAATTAAATTTCAAACAGGAGTCGACAAAAAATCAGTTGTTGATTGAGAAAGGTAAAAGATACCATTCCACTTGTATTCATCAATCTTAAAAAGACAATTTTAAAATATATTCTTGGTTGATTGTTTCTCCCAGCTAGTCATATCTTCTGAATTATGTTAGTTTTTGCTGTTGCTACACATACACAGAAGAAAGAAGCCCATAACTGGAGAAGCCCATAACTTTTCCCTCATCTTCCAAACTAAAAAATTTCAGGAAAATCACTCTTTTCTCTCTCCACTTCAGGTGAATTTAGAAATTTCAATTTACTTACATTGAAGAAAACAAAACTAAACATCAGAATATGTACATTTAGCCAACTAGGAAGACCTTTTTACATAGCTGTCTAGGATGAGGATCATAGAAAATGAATTTAGTCCTGTTGTTGAGGGTTGGTTTGGTTTTATAAATGCACAGGTGAGATGACAGGGCATAGGTTTGCAATTAAAAACATATCTTTGTTGCAGAATGAATAATTTGGGTTTTTTTCCTAGGGAGAAAAACAGAATACTGTGAAAAATATGTTTCAGATTCAATGTGTCTCCAAAACACATTGCGTCTCCAAAACACTTCTTACTTTCAGGAAATGGTAATCTAGTGTCCTTTAGTTTTGCAAAGTTGCCCCAGCATGAGTGTGCCAGCAGAACTAATTTTTTTTAAAAGAAAATAAGTATTATAATGCCAAATTATTTTTATGGGATAGGTAAATAGCTTATGTCAGAAAAGGGGAATGCAAAAAGACAAGTATAGCAAGATCAAATTTGGGAATTACACAAGGAAACCATGTAGTGTGGACAAATGGAAAACACAGCAAAGAGGCATTGGTGGATTTCCTTGCATGTATGCATTTGAAGTTTTGGAAAATTATTTAACACAGTTATTTCTTCTCTTCATTATTTTAAACCTTAGCAGAGAAACCATTTCTTATAGCAGGTGCTTTATTTTAAAAGTAATCTGATGGTAATAATTTTATTTTATTCTTTTTAAAGCATTTTTAATTGCAACTAAAAAAGACATGATACTTTTAAAACTGATTTTCATTGGGCTGGCACTACTTCAGATGATTAAGGGACAGTCTAGATGTATTTTAGAAGTTTGTTTTACAGAGACTCTAATTCAAAACATTCCAAAACATATCTTGCTTCATAATAAGCATGTTTAGTTGTGGGCCAATGCACAAAGTCTGGGTCTAGGCCTTCCTAAGCAGAGGTTTCAACTTGATTTTCCAAGGAAATGAGGCTTATGTGAACAGACTAATTATGTCTGTCTTTGGACCTTTTGTGTGATTTCAGCTGAATTCTACAAAGAAGTTGAAGTTAGAAACCTGAAATTCTTTGCTTCAGAGAATTTAGTACTGCTGGGTGGTTATAAACAGAGAAAAGAGAAAACTTCTCCAAGAAACCCAATTGCAATAAAAGTGAAGAGTCAGCAGAGGAGAGGCTCTTTTCGAAGCATCAGAAGAAGGAACTGGGTTCATTCAGTCACAAAATGTGACTGAGCATGTAGCAGCATATTCTTGGAGACTTGGACACACAGGGTGAGATGTTCTGCTTTCTCACAGTTTTTCTTGTTATTTTTTGTTTTATAAGCTACTATTTTGAGTGAGAACATTGGCCTCCTTCTAGAGCAAAGCAATTCATTATCCACTTTGGGGGCTTGAAGTTGCATGCTGCTTTACATGACCAAGCATAAAACCTGTTACAAGTAAGTTAACTGGTCTCTACATGGAAGTCAGGAGGGAAATTTTCCACTTCTTAAATGGCAACCTTCCCTGCCACACATGGAATGTGCATGTGCACAGCTGGTACATGTTTGTTGAAATTACAATATGTGGGACTTGTTGAGGATATGTTGAGAGTCTTTGCTTGTTTTATTTTGATTTTGGTATGGTTTTTTTAGTCCTGTTCATCAGAATGCCTGATTGTATTTAAAAATTACCAGACTCCTCATGACACTGTTTCCAGTAATGCCACTGCTTCAAATGGTGAAACTCTTTTTCTGGCACATCATAGCAAAACTGTGTGCTTATAAGAAGTAATACTAGTTACTAATTATTATTAAGAGGCCTATAGAAGTCTGTACAGGATTGTAAATGTATGGACCATTTACTTTAAAGACTACTATGCCATGTTGTTGACAAGATTGAACACTGGGATCTATTTCATTTTCTTATTGCTGCCAATACTAGAGAGGTTGTTTGCGTCATTGTTTGCATTACTCCATTGAATTTAAATAAATGTGGCTGGGTTTAGAGTTGTTTTTTGGGGTTTTTTCTGCTTCTTCTTTGGTAAATTCAGAATAATGGGCTGCTGGCAGTCCTCCTTCCTAAATAGTTTCTAGACACACCCAGATGTAAAAGCAATATTGACATGCTTTTCCTTGTTTTCTTAGCATGTAAGATCTAACTACCCACTTCCTTATTTTCTAGTGGAGTTGCTGAATTAATTTGTTGTTCCAAACAAGTGACTATAGGCTAGAAATCTGCAGGTATTTTCCTTATAAAAATCTCAGAGCTACCAAAAATCTAACAGAGTTTTCCTACTAGCTTACAAATTCATTCCAAGTTTTGTGTCAACTTCATGTTATTTCGTTTGAGGGAGAGGCTGGTTTTTTGCTTTGTTTTGTGAGGTTTTTGGTTCTTTCGGGCCTTCTACCATTCTGTCAGTAAAATATTATGTTATATACATTTTCACTTTGCTTTTGGTCTTTTGCACTAGGAGAGATGGTTTAGCTTACTAGGAACAGAACTAACCTTTCCAGTTATTTCAGCTAATAGTAACTGACTTTTGGATGCTTTTGGGAAAAAAGAATATAAAATAAATGAAACTGTAGCCATATCACAAATGGAAGAGCAAAAAGGAGGAAAAAATATGTCTTAGAAAAATATATACTTTTATGGTTCCTAGCAGAGAAGTGGAAGATGGGAGAAAGACTGTGTATATGTATTGGATCTTAAAGAATGTTTGAGCTGAGCTGGCTTACTTGAGTCTCTGAACTGAGTTGCATTTGTGATAGTGGTGATTTTTAATTTCTTAGATCTCCTTATCTTTGAGGTAGGTTCGTAATTTCTTTTTTAGAAGGAGCATATTTTCTCAAAAAATACTATGAAGGGCAACCATGCTTTAGACTGTGCTTTTTTTAAGAGAAGTAAATATTGGTGAATACTGAGTCAATGGTGAGAAAAATTGGGTTGGTTTTTGGGGGATTTTTTTGGGCAATAATATGGCCTATGTTTTCATTAATATGAACATTTGTCCAGAGGTACACCCATAGATCTACCAAAATCAGGTACTCCCTCAGAGCTGATACTTTGTTAGACTTTTTACAGAAAATGTCGTATCTGTATCTCCTGGAATTTGCTGAGGCTTTTTCTCTTTATATGGCCTTTCATCTAAAATATTCTGACTTTATAGTTGCTATTTCTATGTAGCATTTAACATAACACACAAAGTTACACAGGCACACAGCACATAGTTAACAAGGCTTGGGATTAGTGAATCAGGAATAATTGGGACGAAGCCCTTCAGCCAGCAGTGGATTTATTGCAAATTGTTCTTCTCTTACTTTACAATGTCATAAATATTAGTGATGTAAATAGTACATATAGATAAGATGTGATCTGATAATGAAAAGGAAGGACAGGAGTGATGGGAAAAATCATTAATGATGCAGAGCTTGTAAGTGAAGTCTCCAGAATTAGTGACGTACTTGGAAGTGAAGTATTGCATATAAGGCTGCATATTAGAAGGATGTGTAAAAGTGGTGAAGATTTTCTGGCTTTTCAGAATAGACTTCAATGTACTGCAGACCAAATATCCTTTCTCTTTCCTGTGTTCCTTCCTTTGCAGCAAGTGAAAAATTGCCTTGCTGCCTTTGTGGCTGCAAAAACATTATTTATTGGCCAAAGGGAAGCTTGAAAAACAAGTCTCCTAATGGTGCAGAAGACAAAACAGAGTCCAGTTATTCTCTGAGCTGTGGCTGGAGGAGATTGAAAGTGTCAAAACTTTGCTATAGAGACTGAAATAAAGTCACTGTACAGAGACAGCTGTGGCTCATACATTTTTTCACCCAGCTGCTCTATCAGAACTTGATGCTTCTGCATCAGAATCTGTATGGAAGCACATGTCCCTGGCTCTGTTGCCTGAATTCAATCTGGCAAGTTCACATCTGTAGTTGTCACAACAAAATCAACCAGATTACATCTCTCAGAGACCTTGGTCAGCAGAATAAGGAAAAAAGTAATCTCAATCAGAAGGGAAGAAAGAATTGTCATTTTAAAATGATTGATTTGTTAAAGGTTCTAAGAAAATAAAGTTTAAAACAACACAAAAGTTTGTGTCTTTAGATTTGGCATGAGGAGCCAGAGGTTGAATAAGTCCTGAGAAAAAGATACTTGAAAATGTGTGCTGCAGATGGAGAATTTTGATATCTGCACACAATTGGCTGTATGAAACACATGCTCTCTGCATGAAAGCCATGTGACTGCTATTGCTGACAACTTTTTCCAGTTCATTAAGTTTTCTTGTGTGGTCTTGTTTGCATACTTTGGTTCTAAGATAGAAATGAGTGAATCAGTACAGTTGAAAGATCTTTATTTGTAGAAGAAAAACATGCTATTTTACAGATATATTTACTGTAATATGTGAATAACTCCTTGCAATGGAAGATCCAAGGATTTTATTTTAATGGAAAGTTTAATGGACATTTCTCTAAAGAAAAACTGGCAAATTTCTATGTTTCCGCAATTAAATCCCTTAGTGAACAAGAAATGAAGAAATTAATCGCAGATGAAAAGACCAGTTAGTAGCAACACAGCCAAAATCACTTAAATCAGCATCTGCTGTCATGTTAAAAATGAAAAGGCCACTTCAGAAAGAGAACCAGCTGGAAAACTCCTCTAGTTTCCTTAGTGCTAGAGCCTGTGACACATTTTATGGATTTATGATCTGCCAACAAAATTATTGTTTGAAATGGATTTTCCATGATGAATAAGTGGTTTTAGTGTTAGTCAATTTCCTATCAAACACCAGGGTTCCATTTTTTCACTCCTGTTTTTCACCCCTGTATGTGTATTGAAACATGATGCATACTCTTCTTTTAAGGGATTTCACTTAGACATTCTTGCCATGTATGAAGTGACTCTAAAGATCAGTGTATTGATGCTGCTCAGCAAATCTGAGCATCTTTCTTGAAATGATACAGAGCATTCTGTAAGGTAGAAAGTGCAACTCCTGTACTGGATTTCTCTTTGCATTTTATTGGTATTTTTGGGGGGATTTTGAGGGGGTTTTATGCCTTGTTTGTTTTGGTTTTTGTTGTTGTTGGGGGTTTTTTGTGTGGGTTGTTGTTGGATTGGGTTCTTTGGGGTTTTTTTGGCTTGCTTTTTGTTTTTTTTTTTTTTTTGCTAGCCATTACCGCATCTCCTTGCTTGACTGGGAGATTAATTCAGAGGCACGGAGACATGCCTGCTTGCTTCCTAGAGGCCACACTGCCAACGCAGAAAAGAAACCCCTCTCCCCTAGCAGTGATCATGGTGTTGCCTATTTTCAAGGGCTGTTCTACTCTGAGTAGGTGTTGTGCTCAGTAGCTGTCAAGTAGAGTCTACAAAGGCCCTGTTTACTTGCAAAAAATATGGATTTCAATGGCCTTGACATTTACAGCAGTATTTACCTCATCATCTATAGATCAGCAAAAACAGAGTAAATTAAGGCCAGATGGAATTTGGTGTGCAAACTTTATTCACTGTGCTTCATCAGCATGTGATGGTAGTGCTCACTGGTGAATATCAGCTTTGAGGAGAATGGGTGATAGCACAGTGGGGAAAAAGCCTGCAGAGCACAGAGCAGCAACTCATCACAGGAAAAAGAAGCTTTGACAAAACTTTCGTATCCTTTAAACAAAAGAGCTTTCTTTCTGTCTCTTGATTCTTATCACCTTTACAGAAAATTTGCACTGGTATAGAATACATTCTATCTGGATGCAAAATACAGTGGAGAAATCCTGAATTAATTTTTTCAATTTTTGCTGTACAGTTAAAAATTGTATTTCTTAGAAGAAAAAAACATGTTATTGGCTCACTAAATAAGTGTGACATATTAAAGATTATATCTCACAGTTTTCAAGTATTTATATAATGCTACTTATAAACTAAAGGGAAAAGTGGACTAATTTGCCCCTTGGCTAGAGTGTACAACAAATTTCCTTGAAGCAACAGAATAAATTAATGATGGGCAATTCACATCTAAGATGAAAAAGATCACAAAACGTCATAAAATCACAGAATCACATAATGGCTTGGGTTGGAAGATGCCTTAAAGTTTAACATCTAGTTCCAACTCCCTTGTCATGGGGTGGCCTCCCTGCTACCCACTGTAGCATGTTTCCCAGGGTCCTATCCAACCTGGCCTTGAATGAGGATGTAAAAAACTGTAGTAACATGGGCTTTCAGGAACTGGCTTCAGGTCAGATTTTGTCTCTGTACTACTTTGAGCAGGTTTGGTAAAACAAAGTCTTATACTAGAAATTTGGAAGAAAATTATTTCTTATTTGGGAATTAAAATTGGTTTGGTAGGGTTTGTTTCCACTTGGTTATTTTGTTTCTTAAATAAACAGGTCTGTCCCTCTGAATCCCTCTCTCAATTTTATTGTCCATCTTAGAATGTAAGTATATTCGAGTGGGCAGATACACTATTCTGAAGGACATCAGTATTAATTCACAGAGAAGTCTCTGAAGCTGAGACTTAGTGATAGGAAGTACAATAAAAGGGTAATCATATGCTTTATGGCTGGTATGTTTCCCTCCTGCTGTGTTTTTATATGAGTTTGTGCTGCTGCTATTTCTTCTTTTATCCTTCTATCTCTTAGATATTAAAAATAATTCATTAAGTAAGTCTGAATTTTCTAATACCATAGAGAATTTTTGTAATTTGCAAGTTTCTGAATATGTTGCCTAAAATACTTTGTGTGAAAATTCTTGGAAATTGACAAGCACTCTTTTAAAAGAGAAATCTAAGTGTAGGTGTCCAAAGAAAGAAGAACTGTGTGCATTGACAAAACTTTCCTGAGAGAGGAGCTCCAGTAATATAAACCATTATGGCAGGATCAGTGGAAGAGTACAGATACTAAACTTCACACTCATACTAGTTTTTCATCCACATGGTTGCAGTGGAAACACTCTGACCATCTTGCAAGCCTTTGCCACATGTGCTAGAGGGCAACTACCCTGTCAGAATTCCACATAAACACTTGCACTTGCCCACCAGTGTCTTGAGGTATTTCAGCACTTCAGTTATGTGTTCAAACCATTTGCACTACAATGAGTTCAAGCTATGCTCTGGAAATAAAAAATTATTTATGGAATGAGCAGCTGATGGCTGAGGGAATAAAAGAAGACAGAGATTAATTTCTTAACTCTGGGTGACCTCCACAGGTCTCATGCAACCTCAACCATTCTGTGACTCTGTGAACTCTACAGGGACGCTGATAGACAGACCAGGGAGAAGGCACAATCCTCGGGGCAGTGTGGGAAGGTGTAGTCTGGGAGGTAGATAGTGGGGAAAAAAAGGTCCATAGGAGATCTAGTGAGAGCTTTAGTGAGTTTTTGAGCAGGTATCTGAGAGATCTTTTTGGTATTTGCAGGCCTGACCTTCTCCATAGCTGTGAGCCAAAAGATCATGTGTCCTGTGTTAGTTAAGTGCACAGCAAAGCTAGGAATATCTAGCATTGAATTTGCTAGTCTGAAAGAGACTTGACAAGTGATTTACCAAAACACTAGGCTTTCTCCTTGCTTTCCTTTGTTTCTTTTCTTTCTACTTAAAGGGAGAATTTCTGTCTGATGAGCAGAAGCAAGGTAATTATACAGGTCTACAGATGTTGTGGTGTTACATAAAGAAAGTTGCAAAACTTAAAAGTCTCTTTCTGCTTTACCAGTAGAAAAAGAAAATTGATTATTGCTAGAAAGAGTAGAGTGACAAGATTTTTTATTTTCTTTTTTCCCCCGAAGTCAAAGTAGAAAACTAGGGGTTTTTCAAGGAAAACCCCTTTGACCACAGGGTATGTTACAGTATTCTTGTACAAAAAAAAAAATTTGGGATAAGGATCAGAAAGCAGATGGGCAAGCTAAATATAAACCTGTAGGAAGCCCAAATAGAACAGGGACAAATAATGAGCTAGAAAGTGGAGTAGGAATTCTAAAAGTAAGTATAACTTACAATTTATTGTATGAGTTAGTATTTTATTCCTAGTTGTCTTCTGTTGAATTCCTGTTTGTCTTCTTTTCCTTTTCACAGAATCCCAGAATACTCTGTGTTGGAAGGGACTCACCAGGATCATTGACTCCAATTCTTAAGTGAATGGCCTGTACAGGGATTGAACCCACAACCTTGGTGTTATTACCACCATGCTTTGATGCTGGATATATGCCTGTAATTCCCCTGCTCAGCAGGCTTCTGCTGTATGTTCCTGTGACCAACAAATCAAATTAAATAAATGAAACATAACACACATTACGCTGAATTCCAAGAGATAACATTTCTTAGAAGTCTCTCAAAAGCTGACAGCTATCCTTTTGTTATATCATGTCAATAAGCCCCAAGAGTGCCTGGCACAAAACTGCATTATAGAATAGCATAATGGACTAGAGAGATGTTGCTGCAAATTTCTGGTCTAATTTCCTGTACAACACAGGACACAGGACTTCC
Source organism: Coloeus monedula (assembly GCF_965178545.1). Lineage (NCBI taxonomy): Eukaryota > Metazoa > Chordata > Aves > Passeriformes > Corvidae > Coloeus > Coloeus monedula. Next base: position 42,205,037 of record NC_138822.1, on the reverse strand, counting down.
TTTCATTCCAGCTTGGCTGTTTTTCTAAAAGCTATGCTCCAATTAAAAACAAAATGAGAATTTCTGTAATAGTAAATTAATTTCAGTTCTTGGTAAAGTATTCCAGTGACAGGTTTTTCTCATAAGAATGGGTGGAAAATTCGCCTTGCTCTGTTCTATGCCAAGGTTCCACTTTTGGTGTATGGAAATTGTTACATATTTGCTGGTTATCTTGCAAAGTCATCTGTTACTTTCTGTTCTACACTTCAAGTGATTGAGTTACTCTTTCTTATTCTCTTTGATCCCTTAATAGTTTCAGTTCTCATGAAGATATACATTAGGCATGGCTCTAGTCCTTTAAACAGGATCAGTTCCAAATTTTTCATGATGAAGGACAAAAATCAAGAGGCAGGTTGGCTAAGGTGGCTTTTTCCCAAGTTTCATTGGCACCACAAAGCCAAGCCTGGCTCCACCCTCTTGACACCCTCCCTTCAGATACTCACAGACACTGATGAGGTCCCCTCTCAGTTGTCTCTGCTCAAGGTTGAACAGGCTCAGCTCCCTCAGCCTTTCCTTGTAAGAGAGATGTTCCAGTTCCCTAACCATTTTTGTCACCTCCACTGCACCTGCTCCAGCAGGTCTGTGTCTCTCTTGTGCTGAGGAGCCCAGAACTGGACACAGCACTGCAGATGTGCCTCACCAGGGCTGAGTACAGGGGCAGCATCACCTCCCCTGACCTGCTGTCAATGCTCTTCCTAATGCACCCCAGGACACCACTGGCCTTCTTGGCCCCCAGGACACACTGCTGGCTCATGGACAGCTTCTTGTCCACCAGGACCCCCAGGTCCTTCTCCACAGAGTTGCTTCCCAGCAGATCAGACCCCAGCCTGTGCTGGTGCCTGGGGTTGTTCCTCCCCCAGTGCAGGACCCTGCATTTGCCTTTGTTGAATTTCAGACAGTTCTTCTCTGCCCATCTTTCCAAGCTGTCAAGGCCCTTCTGAAGGGCTGCACTCTGGGGTATTGGCACTCCTCCCCCATTTCTGTCAAGAAAAATCTTATCTGGGGCAGGTTATGTAAGCCCTATTTATTAGAAGGCTGTGGATTTTTCTATTTTACCACTACCAGAGCTCTCAGTTGAAAAGTATTATGATGGTGTCTTCTCATTCTTAAAACAAAATTAAACTACTGGTAAGTAATAACTGAGCCATGAAACACAGCAATTTGTCCAGCACAATTCTTTAGAAGGCATTTGTAAGGAGTTTTCAATTTTAACAGGTTTTAATATCTAAGGCAGTATAGGCAAAGAGGATAAAAAGAGGGTCTGGACTGTAGACACCAAATCTTATAGGAGCAGAGTATTCACAGATTGAAAATAAAATTATATACACTGAAAATGTTGATCAACATTGTATTCTGCTATCCAAATATGGTATTCTGGTACTGTCCTCATAAATGAAAAAAATCTTTTTGGCTTAAAATTCCATGTCATTCTTTGAGATGACTTAGGTAGCAACTTATTTTAAAAGAAAAAGAGTATTGTACTGTACTATATTTGTAAATACCGTTTTTAAAGCAATAAAATATAAATAATTACCTCTATTACAGGCAATGTTTTATTCACATTAATGTGTGTTGGGGTTTTAAGAGATCTATTTTTTTTTTCTGTTAAAGGAATTTTCCCCCATTCTGTTACTAAGACGCTAAATCGCTGGGTGCTTAAGAGAAAACAAAAGGGCCTGGCCACTCTTTTGTTTCACCTGGGTTTGGGTTCAGTTCGCTCTCAGCGTCCATCCGGAGAGAGAAGCTGGAGACAAAAGAGCTGCTGGTTCCTTTTTTTCGGCCATTTTTCTTTCTGCTGGAAACAACGCCCCCACCTGAAAAGCCGCTTTCCCTGCCCTGCTGGAGGCCGAGCTGTGGCCGCCCTGCCCCGCTGCTGCTGCTTCGAGCTTTCGCTGCGTTGTAGCTCTGCTCTCCCTGCCTGTGTGGGCCTCCGTGGGGCTTTCCCATCTGGATACATCTCGTCCGCCACCCGGGATTTGCGTTCGTCCCTGCCGCTCTAGCCTGCTGTTCCCGCCTGCCGTTTCCAGCCTGCTGTTCCTGAGAGTCCGGGATCGGCTGCCCAGGGGTTTGTGAAGCCTTTGTCCCATCCCTTCCCGGGATCCCAGGGCGCCAGTGCCGCGTGCTCCCCGAGCTCGCTCCGGAGCGCCCCCTGCAGCCGCGGGGGAACCATCGCACCTGCCCTGCTCACCGGGAGCCGCCAGCGCCCCTGCCGGCTGCGAGCGGAACTGCACCCGAGGGGAAAGGGCCCGACAGCCGAGAAGGCCGGCACTGGGTTTGTGTGTGCTGTTACTGCCAGAGTTATTGTTGTTTGTTTGACTGGTTATATATATAAATATAAATATAAATGTAAATATAAATATAAATATAAATATAAATATAAATATAAATATAAATATAAATATATAAATATAAATATATATATATATATATAAAAAGAACTGTTATTCCTATTTCCCACATCTTTGCCTGAAAGCCCCTTGATTTCAAATTATAATAACTTGGAGGGAAAAGGGGTTATATCTGCCACTTCAAGGGAGGCTTCTGCCTTCCTTAGCAGACACCTGTCTTTCAAAACCAAGACAATGTGCAAAACTAAAGAGGTAAAGTTTACTATGTGAAGTCAGAGAGACGCATAGAAAACATAAAAACTTGTCATGTATATTCCTTGTAAAATTGTCTTTAAAGAGTTTTTTGGAAACCTTTGCACACCAGAACACAGGCCCATTTCTTTCACAGAGCTGAAATTAGAACCTGTACCTAGGATTTGCCAGGCCCTTGACAAGGTTGATTTGCATGACAAATAAATATTCATTCACTCTCCATCTCCTGTCCCAGTGTATACAGAGTGTTTGGAACAAATTGCCAGCAGGAATACATCAGAACTTATGAGCTAAAATTTTGGAGTTTTTTGTTCTTCCATTTGTTTTTTATCACTTTAAAAGTAACACAGTAGAGGAAAATGGGTTTTCTTACATTCGTTGTTGGCATAATTCAGTAGTAAACTGGGCAGGCATTTAACATGCATCTTCTACCTTGGCATATTGGTTGTGTCAAGGCAATGCCAAGCCCAGGCTGGGAGGAGAATGAATTGAAAACACCTCTGCCCAGAAAGACTTGTGGGTGCTGGTGAAGGAGAGGCTGGACACAACCCAGCAATGAGCACTTGCAGCCCAGAAAGGCAAATGTGTCCTGGGCTGCATCCAAAGCAGGGTGGGCAGCAGGGCCAGGGAGGGGATTCTGCCCCTCTGCTCTGCTCTGGTGAGACCCCACCTGCAGTGCTGCATCCAGCTCTGGGGGGGCCCTACACAAGAAGGACATCAATCTGTTAAGCCAGAGGAGGGCCAGGAAAATGATTCAAGGTCCGGAGTAGCTCTTCTATGAAGACAGGCTTAGAGAGTTGAAGTTGTTTAGCCTGGAGAAGAGAGGGCTCAAGGGAGACCTTAAAGCAGTACCTAAACAGGGCCTACAGGAAAGCTGGAGAAAGACTTTTGGCAATATCTTGTAGTGATAGGACAGCGGGGAATGGCTTCAAACTGAAAAATGGTAGGTTTGTATTTTACATTTAGATTTTAGGAAGAAAATCTTTACTGTGAGCATGGTGAGACACTGGCACAGGTTGCCCAGGGAAGTGGTGGATGTTACATCCCTGGCAGTGTTCAAGGCCAGGTTGGATGGGGCTCTAAGTAACATGGTCTGGTGGAAGGTGTCCCTGCAAGGAAGATGGAACTAGGTCATCTTTAAGGTCCCTTCCAACACAGGCTATTGCATGGTTCTATGTTTCTGTGATTCTGTGATTCTATGATTTGGTTAGAGGTTGTCACTGCTTAACAAGCCAATGACAGTGTATCTCGTTTCCTTCCTTTTGTCTTTCAGTAGTTAAAACCAAAATGCAGAGTGCTCTGCTTCCCCATATTTCAACACATGAGGGAAAAGGCTTTTGTGTCTGTGGATTTTAAAAAGCTCAGCATAATGAAGAGAAAATAAGGAAATGGCTTTCATGAAAATGTGAAATTAACTTCTTAAGTAAATTTATTTGGGACTATTCATCATTTAAACTGATAAATTAGTGAATTAAACAGAAGCTGATAATGCAAAATCTTCAGAGTTTGAGGAGGGAAGACGTTCTAATAGAAGTCCAGCACAGGATTCTCCATATCCCTGTTTGAGAATACAGAGATATTTTTGAATATAGAAAAATAATAGTGACATTTGTGTTTTGCATTCATCTCCACTTTCTTCTCTTCTGGGTACTGAAGCAAATAGCACATCTGGTGCCCTACATAGGTTGAAAGGGAATGGAGAAATTATTTCTGACTTGTATATATCTGAAGCCATATTTACTTGGGCTGGGCTGTAGGTGTCTGAAGCGTCTTTAGAATGTAGTCTCTCAGGGCAGGGTCATGTTATATTTGGCAGCAATCACTTGCTGTACAACATGATATACCCTTACAAGCCTACATAAGATAACATCCAAGGAATTCACTTAGCAAGGAAATTAGATAGCTGAGTAGCTTGGCTCAGTGGGAAAGCATCCACTTTCAAGGACATTGTCCTTTAAAAGAGTCCTTATTAATGGGGGAACATAAAAAAAAATTGCAGTTCATTTTAGTTTACATAGCAATGGCAACTAAACTAATGTCTACAGATATGGACTGGAAACATGGCAAAACAGATTGTTAGATATTGTTACATATCCGGTACTTCCTGTGCTCAAATCATTTTAGAAATTCAAGTTGTGAGTTACTTCAGAGTGATGGTAGATTTATTATTTTAGAAAAGAAAAGTTTGGAAGAACCAATCTAGTATATAGTGCAGTATAACTGTTAACACTCAAGTGTGAAATGTTAATCTCATAAACTAAGATACAGTTTGGAGAATCATCTAGCATATATTCAGATTATTTTCAGTTGAGACCTAAATGTTCTTGAAGATGTATTTTCACGTATCTTTGTATACTGAATTAACAGGAGTATTTAATACATGGTGTCCAGGCCTTCTACTGAATGGAACACAGACACTTGCATCAGAGGTTGCTGAGGGCTGAGATACTGAATGCCTTCTTGGCATCAGTCCATCAGTCAGCCCACAGGTATCCTGGACTGAAGAGAGCAGGGAAAAGTTCTGGAGAAAGGAAGGTTTCCCCTTGGTAGGAAAGAATTGGGTTAGAGACCGTTAAGTCAAACTTAACATCCACAAGTCCATGGGCCCTGGTGAGATGCATTTACAGCCACTGTGGGAACTTGAGGATGTCATTGCTTGGTCACTCTCCATCATTTTTGAAAGGTCATGTGTATTGGGTTGACCCTGAGTTGATGGACAGTCTTTAAGACCAATTATGCTTCTCACAATTTACATATTTAAACCGCACAGAAAGGCGGGACTTCCTCTTGGTTGGAGCTCGCTTGCTGGGAGGTGGGGGCTCCAGAGCCTCCCGGCCCCGCCGGGCCGGGCCGGGGCCACTGCCCCTTTCCCCCTCTCCTAACGCTGTGGCACGGACCCTGGGTGGCTGGGGGGGACTGCCTCAGAGCCACAGGCAGCTAAACCCAGCCATGGACTGCTCACAGCTAAACCCATCCAGCGCGGCTTCTGGGGACCGGCGGGTCCCTCTCCTCTCCACGCGGGGCCGGCGGAGTCAACGGGAGCCGGCAGAGCCTCCTGTCTGCAGCCAGCACACTTCGTGCTGAACTGAAGAGGACACCACGCAGCCAGCAGCACAAAGGGAGCGAGGCTTTCCCCACCGTAAAGGCTTAACAAGAACACCCTTCAGCATGGCAGTGTCAGTCAGAGAGAAAGAGAAGTGAGTCACATGGGACGGAGCTGGAAATGGCGACTGGGAGAAAAGAGGGCGGTGCCGCGATTCTGGCGCACAGCTTAAAAGAAACCTTCTTGCATGCCGTGGTAAGAAACTGTAATACCACAAACTGTTTGTCTCTTTAATCCATTTGAAGAACATGGGGGGATGGAGTATCTTTGTGTGCCTGTGAAGATTGTGAAGAATGCCGATGCCAGGCTTTATAGTAGTAAAAGGCTGTTAGAGACTTGTAGCGAAGAAGAGCCTTTGTGTGCAGGCCAAAAGAACTTATCCTTAAAAAGATGAATAACCCCATGTGATGGCCCATGTTTTGCAGTGTGAAGGAACTGTGAGATTTTTCATGGGAGAGATGTTCTACACACAGCAGATTGTTTGTTTCCGGGCGGATCTGCTGTTAGTGGCAGTTTGGGAACCACGTGCAACTGAAGGAAAAACCCTTTTTTCCCTTAAGCATAAGAGAGAGACTTTTCAAGAACTGGAACGCTGACTAACATCCCATGTTCTGTTATCCCTTGTGTGAGCTAGGTAAAAGGAGAGAAGTGCTGGCTGGAGGGGGGGGGGGGGGATTTGTTTTCGTTTTGTTATTGTTTCTTTACTTTTAATTCTATTAGTAATAAAACTCTTTCATTGTACTGCAACTGTTTAAGGTTTGTGCCTGCTTTGCTTTTTCTCCTAATTCTTATCTCACAGAAGGAAAACAAGTAAGTAATGAATATTTTGAACCAAAACCACTACATTTAATTGGTGTTTTCTGCCCGGTTTCGAACTCAACCCGCTACATCATGACAGTCAGGAGAGGTTCCTGAGTACTGGAAGAAAGCAAATGTCACCCCAGTCTTCAAAAAAGCCAATGTACCCAGGAAGTTACAGGGCAGGCAGCCTCACCTCAGTCCCTGTAACAGTGAAGGACCAGCTCCTTCTGGCCTGCTTCAAAGACATCTTTTGAGCATGAGGACAACATTAAGAAGGTGACAAGGAGTAATTGGCATGGATTCACTGAAGAGAAATCATGCTTAACCAAACTGACTGTCTTGGCTGATGGAGATAGGCTTTTCTCAGTGATGCCAAGCAGTAGGACAAGAAGTAACAGGCAGAAATTGATGCACAGGAAGTTCCACATAAATGTGAGGAAGAACTTCTTTACTGTGCAAGTGACCATGTGCTGGAACAGGTTGCAGGTAATCATACTCAGCTCTGCGTGATGAAGCTGTTATACGTCTTAATGGAGTACATTCAAAAATAATGTCCATAATCCAAAACCTTTTCTGCAATTAGTTTGTATCCTGTAAGTACACTAGTAATGCTGCAAAGAGTGAATTCTTGAGGGGTGGTGTGACCTGTCAAATACCTTTGAAATGTCCATCTCTATCCTAAAAAGAACACCAGGACATTGTAAAAAGTGTTAGGTAAATGTTATGTTGTTTTAAACTACTGGGTGATTATGAAGATGCAACATTGTGTCCTGAAAGGAATCAGCGAAACTGTATTATATTTGCCTCTTTTTTCCTGTGGTATGTTGCAAAGACTTAAGGTGGCCAGATGCTTTGAATATGGAGTCTGAAAAGATATGGTGTGTTTCTTGTTATTTTCGAGTTTGATGTTCATATGTGTCTTAAAAATGAGACAGTATGGGATTTCATGCCATGTGCCTGCTGATAGCAAGTGGTGTCATGCATTTTCTTTATTCAGGTCAGGATTTCTTGTGTCAGAAGTAATGAAGACAGAAGTAAAGATAACCAGGGTTGGGAAACTTTCTATAGAGATCAACTGAGACCATCTTATTCCAGGAAAGAAATTAGTTTTCAAGAAAGGCTTATTTTATTGGCACTCTTAGTCCTTCAGAGGCACAGAGACAAAACTGCTGCTTTGTCTAGAGCTGTTTGAGAAGAGATAACTAATAGCTCTTGGTTTTCTATGTATATTATATTTTTATGAGACAGTCCTGGGAAAGGGAGACATTTATCTTTTGAGTTGGTCCTGGCTCCATCATAAAGTCTAAATCATTTGAATGTTGTCTCCAGCAGCTTGCAATGCCATACAGTGATTTAAGAAGCTGGAGATAGAATGCAGGAATCAATTCCTGAAATTTTGGTGTAATTATCTGAAACAGTTATTTACAATTATTGACTGCGTAACTTCCTTTGCACAATGCATTCTCATTCTCTACAGCTGAAGAGTTTTCTGTTTGCAAGAGGTTGAGATATTTGCTAGTAGAACTACAGAAATAATAGAGAGGAAATTAATCGTGCCGTATCAGTGTTTGCTCCTGCAGAAATTTAATATATTGATAGGTGGAAGGCCTATGGATTTGACACAAAAGCGGGAATCTAGTGAACTTGCACCAAACTGTAGGAGTCAGACACCCTCAACATCCACATTCTTGCCCTTCTCTAATTTTTTCATTTTTGTTTATGTGTGTATGCATGGCTTCAGCTGATTAGAGAACCTTTTTGTGACTTCAGTAGCTCTTACCTATGTAATAACCACATATTTAAAAGCCTTTTGTCTCGGTTTTGAAAGACAGGTGTCTGCTAAGGAAGGCAGAAGCCCCCCTTGAAGTGGCAGATATAACCCCTTTTCCCTCCAAGTTATTATATTTTGAAATCAAGGGCCTTTAGGCAAAGATGTGGGAAATAGGAATAACAGTTCTTTACTCTCTCTCTCTCTATATATATAAATATATATATATATATATATATATATATATATGTATATGTATATAACCAGTCAAACCAAACAATAACTATGGCAGTAACAGCAAACAATCCCAACCCCAGTGCCAGCCTTCTCGGCTGTCGGGCCCTTTCCCCTCGGGTGCAGTTCCGCTCGCAGCCGGCAGGGGCGCTGGCGGCTCCCGGTGAGCAGGGCAGGTGCGATGGTTCCCCCGCGGCTGCAGGGGGCGCTCCGGAGCGAGCTCGGGGAGCACGCGGCACCCGTGCCCTGGGATCCCGGGAAGGGATGGGACAAAGGCTTCACAAACCCCTGGGCAGCCGATCCCGGACTCTCGGGAACAGCAGGCTGGAAACGGCAGGCTGGAGCGGCAGGGACGAGCACAAATCCCGGGTGGCAGGCGAGATGTATCCAGATGGGAGAACCCCACGGATGCCCAGGCAGGCAGGGCGAGCAGGGCTACAGCGTAGCGAAAGCTCGAAGCAGCAGCAGCGGGGCAGGGCAGCCACAGCTCGGCCTCCAGCAGGGCAGGGAAAGCGGCTTTTGGGGTCCCGGCATTGTTTCCAGCAGGAAGAGAAGAACGGCCAAAAAGAAAGAAACAGCAGCTCCTTTCTCTGCAGCTTCTCTCTCCGGACGCTCAGAGCGAACTGACCCCACACCCAGGTGTAGACAAAAGCAGTAGCCAGGCCCGCCCCACTCCTTTTTTTGTCTTTCTTAAGTACAGCTATTTGTCCCCTAGCAACATGCATATGGGAGAAAATTCCTTTAACGGAAAAAAAACTAAGACTAAACTAAAACCCCAACATTATCCACCCCGAATTTTTTCCCATACTAACATGTTACATGAAACTTAACTTTTTTTTCTTAACCATATAAATCTATGCATTACCCAAATTATATGCAAATATACATGCTGATAGTGATACAAGTACAGAGCCATGGGTAGTTCACCCTAAAACAAGGCCCCCTTGAGGTAAGCATTGGGTCTCTCCATCCTTTTGCATCACCCACCAGGTGCAACCTGGTCCCTGAGCAAAAACGACCCCACGGATGGGTTTGTCTTTGCTCAAGGCAGACTTTACCCAAACAGTTTTTCCAAGCATACCTCTCATGTGCACCACTGGAACCTTATCCCCGTCTGTTGTTTGTAGGGGTTCGGATTGGGCAGGGCCTGCTCGGCTGGTGGAGCCTCGGGTGTTAACTAACCAGGTGGCTCTTGCTAAATGCATCTCCCAGTTTTTGAAAGTCCCCCCACCCAGTGCCTTCAAGGTGGTTTTAAGCAGTCCATTACACCGCTCAACCTTCCCAGCTGTTGGTGCATGGTAGGGGATGTGGTACACCCACTCTATGCCATGTTCTCTAGCCCAGGTGTTTATAAGGCTGTTCTTGAAATGAGTCCCATTGTCAGACTCGATTCTCTCAGGGGTGCCATGCCTCCAAAGGACTTGCTTTTCCAGGCCCAGGATGGTGTTCCGGGCAGTAGCACGAGGCACAGGGTAGGTCTCCAGCCATCCAGTGGTGGCTTCTACCATTGTGAGCACATAGCGCTTGCCTTGGCGGGTTTGAGGCAGTGTGATGTAATCAATCTGCCAGGCCTCCCCATACTTGTATTTGGACCATCGCCCACCGTACCACAGAGGCTTCACCCGCTTGGCCTGCTTGATCGCAGCGCATGTCTCACAATCATGGATAACCTGGGAGATACTGTCCATGGTTAGATCCACCCCTCAGTCTCGTGCCCACTTATAGGTGGCATCTCTGCCCTGATGACCTGAGGCATCATGGGCCCATCGAGCTAGGAACAGTTCTCCTTTATGTTGCCAATCTAAGTCTATCTGGGACACCTCTATTTTCACAGCCTGATCTACCTGTTTGTTGTTACGATGTTCTTCATTAGCCCGGCTCTTGGGAATGTGAGCATCTACATGACGGACCTTCACGGATAGCTTCTCTACCCGAGTGGCAATGTCTTTCCACTCTTCAGCAGCCCAGATTGGTTTTCCTCTGCGCTGCCAGTTTGCCTTATTCCACCTTTCCAGCCAACCCCACAGAGCATTGGCTACCATCCATGAATCAGTGTAGAGGTAGAGCTTTGGCCACTTCTCTCTTTCAGCTATGTCCAGAGCTAATTGGACAGCTTTGAGCTCAGCAAATTGGCTCGATCCACCTTCTCCTTCAGTAGCCTGTGCAACTTGTCGTGTGGGGCTCCATACAGCGGCTTTCCATTTCCGGCTAGCACCTACAATTCGGCAGGAACCATCAGTGAAGAGGGCGTATTGTCTTTCACTCTCTGGTAGCTCGTTATATGGTGGGGCTTCTTCAGCACGTGTCACCCGCTCCTCTTCTTCTTCAGAAGATAACCCAAAAGTCTCACCTTCCGGCCAGTTCGTAATTATTTCCAAGATCCCAGGGCGACTTGGGTTTCCAATTCAGGCGCGCTGCGTGATGAGGGCAATCCATTTGCTCCAAGTAGCGTCGGTGGAGTGATGCGTGGAGGGAACCTTTCCTTTGAACATCCACCCCAGCACCGGTAGTCGGGGTGCCAGGAGGAGTTGTGCCTCTGTGCCGATTACTTCTGAGGCAGCCTGGACTCCTTCATAAGCTGCCAGGATTTCCTTCTCTGTGGGAGTGTAGTTGGCTTCAGACCCTCTGTAGCTTCGGCTCCAGAATCCCAGTGGTCGGCCCCGAGTCTCACCAGGCACCTTCTGCCAGAGGCTCCAGGACAGACCATTGTTCCCGGCTGCAGAGTAGAGCATGTTCTTCACCTCTGGTCCTGTCCTGACTGGGCCAAGGGCTACGGCGTGAGCAATTTCCTGTTTGATCTGGGCGAAGGCTTGCTGCTGTTCAGGGCCCCAGTGGAAATCATTCTTCTTGCGGGTAACCAGGTAGAGAGGACTCACGATCTGGCTGTACTCGGGAATGTGCATCCTCCAGAAACCTATAGCGCCTAGGAAAGCTTGTGTTTCCTTCTTGTTGGTCGGTGGAGACATTGCTGTGATCTTATTGATGACCTCAGTGGGAATCTGACGCCGTCCATCTTGCCACTTTACTCCCAGGAACTGGATCTCTCGGGCAGGTCCCTTGACCTTGCTCTTCTTGATGGCAAAACCAGCTCGCAGGAGAATTTGAATTATTCTCTCTCCTTTCTCAAACACTTCGGTCGCGGTGTTCCCCCACACAATGATGTCATCAATGTACTGCAGATGTTCTGGAGCCTCACCCTTTTCTAGTGCAGCCTGGCTCAGTCCATGGCAGATGGTGGGACTGTGCTTCCACCCCTGGGGCAGTCAGTTCCAGGTGTACTGCACGCCCCTCCATGTGAAGGCAAACTGAGGCCTGCACTCTGCTGCCAGAGGAATGGAGAAGAATGCATTGGCAATGTCAATAGTGGCGTACCACTTCGCTGCTTTGGACTCCAGCTCATACTGGAGCTCCAACATGTCCGGCACGGCAGCACTCAATGGTGGAGTCACTTCATTCAGGGCACGATAGTCCACAGTCAATCTCCATTCCCCTTCAGGCTTGTGCACAGGCCAGATGGGGCTGTTGAAGGGTGAGTGGGTCTTGCTGACCACCCCTTGGCTCTCCAGCTCGCGGATCATCTTGTGGATGGGGATCACAGCATCTCGATTTGTCCGATACTGCCGGCAGTGCACTGTCGAGGTGGCAATTGGCACTCGTTGCTCTTCCACTTTCAGGAGCCCAACTGCAGAAGGATTCTCAGATAGTCCAGACAGGGTGTTCAATTGCCTAATGCCCTCTGCCTCCACAGCAGCAATACCATATGCCCACCTGAGTCCTTTTGGGTCTTTGTAATAGCCATTCCGGAGGACGTCTATGCCCAGAATACACGGGGCCTCTGGGCCGGTCACAATCGGATGCTTTTGCCACTCCTTCCCAGTCAGGCTCACCTCAGCTTCCAAAAGGGTCAACTGCTGTGATCCCCCGGTCACCCCAGCGATGGATACAGGTTCTGCCCCCACATGTCCCAATGGCATTAAAGTACACTGTGCCCCAGTATCAACCAATGCATCATATTTTTGTGGCTCTGATGTGCCAGGCCACCGGATCCACACCGTCCAGAAAACTCGGTTCTCCCGTGCCTCTTCCTGGCTAGAGGCAGGGCCCCTCTAGCCCTGGTTATCATTCTTTCCCTGGGTGTACATGCTCGAGGTACCTTCAAGGGGATCCGACATATCATCCTCCCTTCTGTAATACCTGGCAGCTCGGTCACGGGAGGCTGAGGCTACCTTCACCTTAGTGGAACCCCCTCGGTTAGTGCCTCCCTCCTTGAGTTCATGCACCCGCGCTGCCAGGACAGAGGTGGGTTTCCCATCCCACCTTCTCATGTCTTCCCCATGCTCACACAGGAAAAAACACAGCTCAGCTCGTGGGGTGTACCCTCTCTCTCTAGCAGGGGGACGACGGGCTCTGACTTGGGGGCCTGTGACTCGCACTGGTGCCACACTGACCCTCCTCATCTCCTCCCTCATCTCCTCCCTCATCTCCTCCCTCATTTCCTTCCTCATCTCCTTCATCTCCTCTTTGAGGTCCTGGACCACAGCAGAGACATGAGCTTTCAGCGGGCCATTGATCATGCTGTCATAATGCCTGAGCTTGCTGGCAACAGAGCCCACGGTTTCTCGGGTATTGTCAGCATCAATCGTTGCAATGAAGGTGGTGTATTGCGATGGCCCTAGCCTTGCCAGGTTCCACATCATCTGTCCTGTGCACCTGACCTTATCGGGGTCATTATCATGCTGTCCATCCCTCCCAAAGAGTACCTCTAATATTGCCACCTCTCTTAGCTGTTGGATCCCTTGCTCGAGTGTCTTCCACTGCATTCTATGATGATACTCCTGCATTCTTTCTTTGTGAATGAACCTTTCTCTCACACTCGTTAAGAGCCGCTCCCAGAGAGAAAGGGGCCCTGGCTCCCTCACAAATATCTGGTCCACACCTGGGTCCTGGGTCAATGATCCCAGATACCTTGCCTCACCACTATCCAGTTGCACACTTGTGCCCATAAGGTCCCAAACCCGAAGCAGCCAGGTGGTATAAGGCTCACGCCCCCTTCGCGCAATGTCGTTTCGCATAGTGCGGAGACTGTCGTGCGACGGGGACTCAGTGATGATTTCTGGCTCTGGCTCTCCTGCTGGTTGTGAGGGCCCTGGTTGCCCATCATCATTAACTGGTCGTACTGATTTGGTCTTACACTTCCTCCTTTGCACAGGGGCGACTGCTGCTGGCTGTGGTTGTCCTTGTGGTTCAGCTGAAGCCTGGAAGGTTGTAACATCCGTGGGTTCTACTGCTGCACCATCGGACTCACCCTCTTTGGCGCAGGGAGACGGTTTTTCACTAGCTGAGGAGGTGTATTCCCTTAGCAATTGGCATATCTCCTGGCGCACCTGGCCCATCTCCTGGCACATCTCCTGGCGCACCTGGCCCATCTCTTGGCATATCTCCTTGCACACCTGGCCCATCTCCTGGCATATCCCCTGGCGCACCTGACCCACCTCTTGGCACATCTCCTGCATTCCTTTTGCCAGTACCCCCACCCAGTTTGGGTAGTCCATTTCTGAGGTGGACTGTTGGGCGGTATCAGTCTGTGGGGCGGGGTCTCTAGTGTCTGGGGCTGCGTCAGGCTCTGGGGTAGGATCTCTAGTGTCTGGGGCCGTGTCAGGTTCTGGGGCAGGATCAGGCTCTGGGGTAGGAACTCTACTCTCTGGGGCCATGTCAGGTTCTGGGGCAGGATCTCTAGTCTCTGGGGCTGGTGTCCGGGTAGATATCCAAGCCAATCTCAACTTATCCTTGAGTGCTAAATAGAGTAGGCCTATCAGCAGCAGATGGTTAATATTCAGAGGGAATTTAAACTCTTCGAAAATTGATGGGGTGGGCCCGAAGAACTGGTTGAGGGGTTGGGGGAAAACTTCCCCTGGTGTCATTTCCTCACAGAAGGTACCATTGTTAACATAACCCCAAAAACATGTGCTCAGTGTGTGATAGCCGTTTATCCATGTGCCCACATTCCGGAGGAAGCTAAAATCCCATGAATTCCTCACCTTCTTGACCCATAACGCAAGCTGGATAACAGCAATGGTAGCCTTAGTCAGAGGACCCATATTCAAGTAAGGAGCTGCAAAGGGGAAGAATATAGCTACGGCCACATGCCACCCGAACCAGGGTAAACTAGACCACATAGTGCAGCCTAACAAGGTTCCTATATCTGGCACACAAAATAAAGTTATCCAAGAACTGTTATTCCTTTTTTCACCTCTCTCTCTTAATGCCCTCAGGGCGCACGTTGGGCGCCAAGAACTGTCTCAGTTTTGAAAGACAGGCGTCTGCTAAGGAAGGCAGAAGCCCCCCTTGAAGTGGCAGATATAACCCCTTTTCCCTCCAAGTTATTATATTTTGAAATCAAGGGCCTTTAGGCAAAGATGTGGGAAATAGGAATAACAGTTCTTTACTCTATATATATATATATATATGTATATGTGTATAACCAGTCAAACAAAACAACAATAACTCTGGCAGTAACAGCACACACAAACCCAGTGCCGGCCTTCTCTGCTGTCGGGCCCTTTCCCCTCGGGTGCAGTTCCGCTCGCAGCCGGCAGGGGCGCTGGCGGCTCCCGGTGAGCAGGGCAGGTGCGATGGTTCCCCCGCGGCTGCAGGGGGCGCTCCGGAGCGAGCTCGGGGAGCACGCGGCACCCGTGCCCTGGGATCCCGGGAAGGGATGGAACAAAGGCTTCGCAAACCCCTGGGTAGCCGATCCCGGACTCTCGGGAACAGCGGGCTGGGAACGGCAGGCGGGAACAGCGGGCTGGAATGGCAGGATAGAACGGCAGGCTAGAGCGGGAGGGACGAACGCAAATCCCGGGTGGCAGGCGAGATGTATCCAGATGGGAGAACCCCACGGATGCCCAGGCAGGCAGGGCGAGCAGGGCTACAGCGTAGCGAAAGCTCGAAGCAGCAGCAGTGGGGCAGAGCAGCCACAGCTCGGCCTCCAGCAGGGCAGGAAAAGCGGCTTTTGGGGTCCCGGCGTTGTTTCCAGCAGGAAGAGAAGAACGGCCAAAAAGAAAGAAGCAGCAGCTCCTTTCTCTGCAGCTTCTCTCTCCGGACGCCCAGAGCGAACTGACCCCACACCCAGGTGTAGACAAAGGAGTAGCCAGGCCCGCCCCACTCCCTTTTTTGTCTTTCTTAAGTACAGCTATTTGTCCCCTAGCAACATGCATATGGGAGAAAATTCCTTTAACAGAAAAAAAACTAAGACTAAACTAAAACCCCAACACCTTTTAATGTAACTTTTGTTCTACACCAGCTAGTTTCCACTGTGAAAATTAGTGGCTTAAATCTGTGCACCCCAGAAGTAGGAAATTTTATGAAAGTTCTGTCCAAAAATATGGGTTTTGTGACTAATAGTTGAACTTGTTGCCTTGACAGAAGATCATTCTTTTTCCCCTTAATGTTTGCATTTTGATTTATTTTTCTTTCCTACTCTGAATTCACTAACTGAATCTCTTCCGCAGCCTAGGAAATTTCCAAGTAGTGTGTACCAGCCAGAGTTCTCTGTCGTCTCCCACTTGAAAAGTTTTCTTCACACAAAGGGCTGTACAGAACAGAGATGCAGGCTTTTGGATCTGTGAACCTTGTTACTTTCAAGGAAGGAAACATAGCTTGGATGAATTTCCTATTCTTAGCCAGCTGCATTTTTGTGTTTTGTTTCAATTTGATATGAATGTTATCTAATCACAACTTTTTTTCTCCCTGAATTTGTTTCCTTCCCTTCAGGAATCTACACATATTGTACCTCCAGACAGCTATTCACGTTTTTTCCTGATTCACTATGAATCTGAAAGAATTCTATTACAGTCAGTGGTGGGATACATGTTCAAACCAATCAAATCAAAAAACACCCCAGTAAATTTCTTCCAATTTAAACATGTATTTAGTGAATATTGTTACTTGGAAACATATTTTCTTTTCTTCACAGAATATTTCTTTAATTTACTGTAACTAATTAATAAGGCTTTTCTATTGTTATATAAGCCTGGAATAAATTTACTAAGTATTAAGTCTGGCTTCTTAAGCAAGAAGTATTCTGTGATCACACTGTGCATTGCTGCCTTTCTTCATCTCTTGTAGGTTTTAAACCCATTGACATGTGTCAGCCAAAGTTACAGAGGAGACAGATGTCAAAGGTAATTAAGTTCTGGCAGGTTTTGTGATAAAATTATTTCAAGTGTATTGGTGAAGGAAAAGGAAGTGACAAGAAAGTATTGAACAGAAGAGGCATATTTTGTTAGTTTTGTGTACCTAGAGCTATTCCTCTGATTTAATCTTTGAAAAAATTGTAGACAGTAATATATTATTCAGACAGTAAAACACTGTGAGAAAACCAGAAGGTATGTACAGGATTAGCCAGATTAAATTCTGTAACATAAATTAGTCTACATCCCAGGGTTAGATAATCAGAATAATTTATTCAGGAAAAGGGACTATTTCTGTTATGGATATATATTCATGTATTTAAAGGCATGAAAATTCAGTTTAATTAATTTTTTTAAGCACTGCTAGAAAACAAAGATAGAAATGTAATCCTGTTAATTTTTCATGCCAGTTGACTTAACCATGTTATGTTACTGCTTTATTTACTATATATGGTTATTCCTACACTGCACTGATTGAAATCTGTATTACTGCTGAAATTTGCTAGGGCCAGTCTAACTAGAATGAAAGTAGGAATAAGGAATATCAGAATGTGTTCACCTTTTAACATGTCTTCCTTCTTCTGATTTTCTGGAAGCCATCCTTAAGCAGCAAATCCTAAAGGAATACAAGATAAAGTTATCTCTAAAAAGCTTTAGAACAAACAGGACATAGATATATGAAATTGATTCTTTTTATCGTCATCTAATACAAGTGATCAAATTCAGTCATAGATTTTGGCATCACAGACACAAATATTCCTGAATGAACCTTTTTGAATAGTTGACATCTTGACACATCTCTGCTCAAAGTTGCTGGAATGGGCACAACTGGAATCAGAGAACAGACTATCTGGGGGTGTCAGAGACGTTTGTGAGGATAAAGACTAGAGAGCAAATTTCTCAAATATTTATGCACAATATGAATAGATAATATTAATGCATTACCCACATGTGAAATGTGGTATTTTGTGACCTTTCAATAAATCCTACACTTTTCCTCTCCTTGTAAAAGTTGCATGTTCTTGAAAAAGGATGTGGCATTATTAGATGAATGACATCTGTCAGATTCTGACCTGGGATGGGGCAACCGTGGATTTATGGAAAGGCTGGGGAATGATGCTGGGGAGCAGTGCTGTGGAAAGGGAGTTGGGGGTCTTGGTCAATGGCAAGCTGAACATGAGTCAGCAGTGCCCTGGCAGCCAGGAGGACCAACCCTGTCCTGGGGTGCATCAGGCACAGTATCGACAGCTGGGCAAGGGAGGGGATTGTTCTGCTCTGCTCTGCACTGGGGCGGCCTCACCTCAAGTGCTGGGGGCAGTTTTGGATGCCACAATATGAGAAAAACATTGAATTTTTAGAGAGTGTCCAAAGGAGGGCAACAAAGATGGTGAAGGACCTTGAGGAGAAGCCGTGTGAGGAGTGGCTAAGGTCACTTGGTCTGTTCAGCCTGGAGGAGACTGATGGGAGACCTCATTGCAGTCTACAATTGCCTTGTGAGGGGAAGAGGAGGGGCAGGCACTGATCTCTGTGGCGACCAGTGAATGGCCTGAAGCTGTGTCAGGGGAGGTTTAGGTTGACTATTAGAAAGAGGTTCTTCCCTCAGAGGGTGGTTAGGCACTGGAACAGCTCCCCAGTGAAGTGGTCACAGCACCAGCCTGGCAGAGTTCAGGAAGTTTGTGGACAATGTCATCAGGCACTTGGTGCGACTCTTCGGGCTGTCCTTTGCAGGAGGAGGAGCTGGACTTCAGTGATCCTTGCGGATCCCTTCTGACCCAGGAAATTATATGATTCTCTCTTTTGTCTATTTTTCCTATAATCTGGTAACTTCCTTTCTTCTGAGCAGATCCATACTAAAGAAGGAATAACTTTTTAAAATATGAGTAATGTAGCAGAAATAAAATTAACTGCCGTGTAGTTATACTTGATATTGCTGCATTTTCACTATTGCAAAAACGCCGTGGCAGCAGAGTAAAAACTAACTCAAGCAGAATGTCCTGTAAGAACGCCAGTGTTTGGCATTGCTCAATGATGGGAAGCATCCTTTTTGTGCTGTTTCAGTACTATTGTATGTAGTGCTCACTAGTCCAGTGTGGTGGGCTGACCTTGGCTGGATGCCAGGTGACCACTGAGCCTCTCAACCATTCATTCCCCAGCTGAACAGGGGAGAGAAAATCAGATGGGAGTCAACTCATAAGTTGAGATAAGGCAGTTTACTAAAGCAAAAGCAAAGTTTGCATGCACAGAAGCAAAGTGAAAGAAATAATTATTCTCCATTTGCCATCAGCAAATGATTAACCATGTTCCGGTTCTTCCTGGGAGGTAGGGCTCCAGGAGGAGTACAGGTTGCTCCAGAAGGCAAACACTGTAAGTAACAAATGCCCCCCCTTCCTCCTCCTTCCCTTAGTTTTATATCTGAGTGACATCACATGGTGTGGAGTGTCCCTTTGGTCAGTTTGGGTCAGCTGGCCTAGCTGTGTCCCCTCCCAGGGCCTTTTCCATCCCCAGCCTGCTGATGGGGCAAAATGTTGAGAGACATGGCTGATGCTGTGCTGCCTTGTTACACCCTCCATTCAAGTAGAGAGTAATAAGGTCTCTCCTGAGCCTCTTTTTCTCCAGGCTGACCAGCCCCAGGTCCTTCAGCTGCTCCTCACAGGACTCGTGTTCCAAACTCTTCCCCAGCCTTGTTGCCCTTTTCTGTGGGGTCTCCAGCCCCTCAATGTCTGTCCTGCAGTGAGGGGCCCAACACTGAACACAGGATTTGAGGTGTGGCCTTGCTAGTGCCGAGTATAAGGCGAGTATCCCTTATGTGGTCCTGCTGGCCACACTACTGCTGATCCAGTCCAGGATGGCACTGGACTTCTTGGTGACCTGGACACTCATGTTCAGCTGTTGTCAGCTGCTGTCAGCACCCTCAGGACCTTTTCCTCCGGACAGCTTTCCAGCCACTCGGCCTCCAGCCTTAGCACTGCTTGGGGTTGTTGTGACCCATGGGCAGGACCCAGAACTTCACCTTGTCAACCCTCATACAATTGGCCTCAGCCAATGGATCCAACCTGAACTATGAAGGACATGCATTAGCTTCCAAGTATGACTTTTATTGGTGTGTATTGCAGTTTGTTTTGCCCAGCCAGACAAGGAAAGATCTGAGGAATGAAGGTGAAGTGCAAAGACAGTAAAATACTGTCTTGGTTTTGAAAGACAGGTGTCTGCTAAGGAAGGCAGAAGCCTCCCTTGAAGTGGCAGATATAACCCCTTTTCCTCCAAGTTATTATATTTTGAAATCAAGGGCCTTTAGGCAAAGATGTGGGAAATAGGAATAACAGTTCTTTACTATATTTATATCTATATCTATATCTATATCTATATCTATATCTATATCTATATCTATATCTAATCTATATCTATATCTATATCTATATCTATATCTATCTATATATAATATATACAATAACTCTGGCAGTAACAGCACACACAAACCCAGTGCCAGCCTTCTCGGCTGTCGGGCCCTTTCCCCTCGGGTGCAGTTCCGTTCGCAGCCGGCAGGGGCGCTGGCGGCTCCCGGTGAGCAGGGCAGGTGCGATGGTTCCCCCGCGGCTGCAGGGGGCGCTCCGGAGCGAGCTCGGGGAGCACGCGGCACCGGTGCCCTGGGATCCCGGGAAGGGATGGGACAAAGGCTTCACAAACCCCAGATGGCTGGCCCCGGTGTCCGGCTGGAGCCTCAGGAACAGCAGGCTGGAACAGCCAGCTGGAATGGCAGGCTGGAGTGGCAGGCTGGAGCACAAATCCCGGGTGGCAGATGCGATGTATCCAAAAGGGGAACCCCCCGGAGGTCCAGGCAGGCAGGGCTAGCACGGCTACAATGCAGCGAAGGCTCCAATCAGCGGCGGGGCAGGGCAGGACAGCCTGGTCTCCAGCAGGACAGGGAAGGCGGGCCAGGGGTCCTGGGATCTTTCTCCGCAGAAGGAAAAATGGCCGAAAAGAACCAGGCTCCTCTCCCCCGAGAACGCCGAGAGCGAACTGACCCCACACCCAGGTGAAAACAGAAGAATAGCCAGGTCTTTTGTCTTCTCTTAAGTACAGCCATTTGTCCCCTAGCAACATGCATATGGGAAAAAATTCCTTTAACAGGAAAAAAACTAGGACTAAACTAAAACCCCAACAAATACAAATGATTAGAAAAATAGGAGCTTCATTAGGTCTCCCAGTACTTTTAAAATTAGTAATTGCTGTCTATAACACTGAGCATTTAGGAAATATATTCAGTAGTTATTGCTGCAGAACAGATTGTTCTTCTCAGAAAGCTTTTTAAAAAAAGAAATAACCTGCTCCGAAAAGTAGGTGACAAAATAAATATGTATATACACTCAGGCCTTACAAGTACAAAAAGTTTCATAAGGTAGCACATACAGATTTTTTGGGTTCTATTTAATATTTAGTTTCCTAAGAAATAGGACAGAGGGGCAAGCTATCAAAGCAGGTACAATTTATTTCTGAGTATGAAGATTCAACCCTCCAAAGGAGAAGCTTTACTGAAATAATAGCCTTACATGTAACAGCTGGAGATAAAATTTATTCATGTATCTTCAAAAAAAATTTTTCACTTGTAGTGTTATCCGTCTGTTGCTTGGCAAAGATTGTTCTTAGTACAAGTTTTATTTAATATTATAGTCATTCACCTGACATTTATGCCTCTTTCTCCTCACTTTCACAAAAGAGGGGAAAGCTGCTTTTGCCCAGTGGTATTACTGATTGAAGTGAAAAAGGAATACTCAAGACCCCGTCTGATTATTTTTTTTCTTTCTTATATCACTTTTTGATAAAAACAGATTAACAAATGGACCTTGCAGTGTTGCCTGTTATTTATCATCAGTTGCCCTTTTATTGCTGAATTAAATTTGATTCCCATTGGAGAGTAATGTAACATGTTTTAAAGAGACTAATAGACTTCTAGTATTCAGTTGAAATTAGATAGAGGTTTTGAGTTTATTTTCCGAATGATTTTGCCACTATCTTTATTACATGATCAGTTTTCTTTCCAGGACCATAAGTTTTGGGGTTTTTGGTTTTGCTTGGTTTAAAATGTGTTTTTTATTTTTAATGGGACAAATATATTTTCCTACTTCAGTGTATTTAAAGTTATTTACCCTTATTTTGTCATCTGTATTCTTTTTTCTACCTGCACCATATCATGGAAAAGTACAGGTCTACTTACCAAAAAAAAAAAAAAAAATCAGCCTGAAGTAAGGCAACTTTTGCTGCTCCTGCTTATCCTGTGTTTACAGAGCCCATGTTATGTCACACATATTTCAATTAAGAGTGAATTCTGGAACTCATCTGTTGCTTGTATTTCATTAACAAAAATTTCTGCCAAGAAGTGACGTTAACATGTGCTTGTGCTGTTTTTTATTTTCCCTCTATGTTCCTTGGTTTGCTCTCTAGTGATTATAGATTTGCTTTGAGCCCTTTCTGTTCTTTCTGTTCTACATGAGCTACTGCTCATGTATTTATAATGTTGTGTATTTCCATAATATTTCTTGGGCTAACTTCTTAGTGGTGAGACTTCTGTAAAACTCCAATCTTGATGAAAATTTTCAGGATATTTTAACTCCTTTCATGATACACAGTTGGAAATGCCGAAAGATATTTGTTAAAATGTAAACTTATGTTATTACTAAGTGTTGACAAGATTTAATAACCCTTTTGTAGACTTCTTAATTTTGAGAATCTACAGCAAAATAGCAAAAACCCTGCGAGCCTTGTGGGGCATCTTATCTCATTCAGTTACCCTTTAGAGTATTTAACAAGAGGGGAAAAAAAGGACATTTAAGCATTTTATCAGACTAGCTTAAAGAGCTATAGCTCTAGCAATAACTAGAGCTATAAATTCAAAGGCCACCTACTTGCAATAATCCTCAAAAACCCTTCAATGGGAGAGAAACAACAACGTAAAAGAACGAACATCGTGGTTAGCAGAACTGGTTCTTATATACTGGAGGAGATGTGAATAAAGCTTGGGCATTTACTTAATTTTCCAGTGGTTAGAGATTTTTCAGTTCCGTTATGGTTAATATTTGTCTTGACCATTAATGCAATACAGAAAATCTGCAACTTGGCTATAGATTATATCAAAGCCTGATAATCAATGTTATTTAAAACCAGATCTAAAACCAACAATCAATTTCAAATTTTAATCCTATTTTACACTGATATTTTCTGTCATGTCAACGCAATTTTCTAGAAAAATAATTTATTTGAATCATTACAGTAGTCAGGCTGAAACAGCTGGCATTGCACTGGTCTTACTTACAATGAACATTTCCTGTTAGTAGTAAAGCATCACACATGCCCCAAACACAAGCACACAAGCACAGGCACTCAAACAAAACACTGTGACACCTGCCTCTTGGTTAAAATGCTGATATTCCCCAGCATAAAAAACTACAGAACTCTCCGGCTGCCCTGTTTGAAGGACTTTCTGCTGCTTCTAAGGACATTTTTTGGAGTGTGTTTAAATTAATCCCCTCTTCCACCATATCCTGGCTGGATTACTGTAGGCTGTCTCCTAGTATTATGCATTACTCATTTATCCTGAGGACTGCATTTTAAGGAAAATGAAAATTCCTGTATCTTGCTTTCATGTCATACTATCCACTATAACCCACACCAAAGGCATTTTTTATGCGTAACATGCCTGTTTACTGAGAATGAGGAAGATATCAGCTTTGTACTATAATCACTTGGTGCTTTAAGTAATTTTTCACTTCATTGTAGGACTTTTCTCTTCTTTGAATCATAGCATGAGACTAGCTGTCAGTGTCAAACTCCTTTTGTCATATACTGTGAAATTGATGATTAATCCTGATGTAACATGGCTCTTGGCCACATACGGTGACTGAGGTTTGCAGATGTAAGTGCTTATGAAGTAATTCTTTTCAAAAGACCCTCATTACTAGGATGGTTTTGCAGCTACAGTTACATGAAGCCCCTCTGGATATGTGCAAAGTTTTAGCATGGAATGAAGCCAGAGTCAACCCCAGTCAAAATGCTGTGATGTACATTTGCATGACAGTGCTCTTTAGTTTCTCTACAAAAGAATGTCTGTTCTGTGACTTCAGTAAATTGAAGGAAGAGTAATTCAGAATCAAAATTATTCTGCACATCTTTCCCGTGGTAAGATTGAAAATATGGAGAAAATGTACTGTCAGGACACAGGGTCTCTAATCTCTCTGATCAGTGCTGACATAAGAGATGTTTTTGTTATTGCTGAGCATGTTTTACACATAGCCAGGGCCTTTTTTGCTTTCCTTCTTGCCACACTGGCGAGGAAGATGGGAGGTTGGGAGGAGTCACAGCCAGGATTAAGTGGCCCCAACTGACTGAAGGGGTATTCCAGACTGTGTGGTGTCATGCTCACTATATAAAGTTGGGGGGAAAAGGAGGAAGGGGAAGTTGTTTGGAGTGATAGCATTTATCTTCCCAGGTCACTGTAACATGTGATGGGGCCCTGCTCTCCTGGAGATGGCTGAACACCTGCCTGCCCATGAGAAGCAGTGAATAAATTCCTTGTTTTGCTTTGCTTGTGTGCACGGCTTTTGCTTTTCCTATTAAACTGTCTTTACCTCAACCCATGGGTTTTCTCACATTTATCCTTCCAATTCTCTTCCCAGTCCTACTGGTCGGGGAGTGAGTGAGTGGCTGTGTGGTGCTTGCCTCTTATGTAAACTAGGTATTTCACACCATTTTGTTCACACATGCACAGCCAGCCCTTTGGGGCCCTCCTCCAGGAGGTGAGTTGCTGGCACAGGGGATGGACTGAGCAGGAGTCTCAAGGCAGAAAAATAAGTTGGCTCAGCACAGCACTGCCCCACCTCTGCAGGACGCTCCTCTAATCACAACTTTCCTGTTGCAACAGTCAGAAGGCATAACAACATGGTTATGCCTGGGTCCTCCACAGACCCAGGAATTCACTGCTCCAGATCCAAACCCTATCTGTATGCAGCACTACCATTTGTGACCTCAATAAGAGGTTGGGAAGAAAGCTTATTTCATTTTTATATGGGACCTAGGTTAAAAAGTATTGACGATATCTATCAGTGTACTGGGAGAAATGTAGGCCAACTGAATTTACTGTAACTGATTTGTTATATTCCACCCACTAAACAGTTTATTACAATATTAATGAATTTTAGAACAACTCTTTGCAGACCACTAAAGGTATTAGCAAACATTAATATATTCCAGTTCAACAGTTACAGAAGACAACACTTCCAATCATAGAATGGTTTGGTTTGGTTCGATTTGGTTTGCTTTGCTTTGGAAGAGACCTTTAAAGATCCTCTAGTCCAACACCCTACTATAGGGGCACTTTCCACTAGACCAGATTACTCAGAGCCTCATCCACCATGATCTTAAACACTTCCAGCAACAGGGCATCCGCAGATTCTCTGGGCAACCTGTTCCAGTATCTCACCACCCTCAACATGAAAGTTTATCCCTTATGTCCAAACTAAATCTACCCACTTCCAGTGTAAAACCACTGCCCCATGTCCTTTCTCTACAGGCCCAAGTAAACATTCTTTCTCTGTCTGCTGGAATCACTCCAACAGGTCTTTCTTATACTGGGGATTCCAGAGCTGTATGGAGTACACTGGGGTGGGATCTCAAGAGATCTCTCTCAACTTGTTGGCCACACTGGTCAGCTGGATGTAGTTGGCTTTCTGGGCTGCAAGAATACATTCCTGGCTCATATTTAGCTTGTCATCCACCAGTATCCCCCGTAGCCTTCTCCTCAGGGCTGCTCTCATTCTGTCTTATCTCCCAGTCTATACTGATGTTGGGGATTGCCCCAGCCCAGGTGCAGACCTCACACTTGGCATTACTGAACTTCAAGAGGTTCAAACATTCAATAGCAGTCATTTACTTGAAAATTAAATGAATTCAAGGATTAAAACTCCTTGATTTCTCCCAGGTTCCTTTGTGATGCCTAGTATCATTGATGGCAAGAGCATAATAAACAAGGGGGAAGTGGGCTGCATCATGTGCCATCAGCAATCCTGTCTTACAGTAGTGTAATACTTTAATTGGTTAGATGATGAAAGAAGTGGAAGTGAGTAAAGTGACATTGCTGGAAAGACAAATTGAGACAATCAAGAAATTCTGGGAAGATTCAGGAACTCAGACTAGGATGGGGCAAAATGACTTTAAACTGAAAGAAAGTAGGTTTCAATTAGGTATGAAAAAGAAATTGCTGAGTAGTTTGTACAACTTCTATCCCTGAGTCTTCAAGGGCAGGCTGGATGGAGCTCTGAGCAACCTGGTCTAGTGCAAGGTGTTTCTGCCCATAGCAGGGGTGTTGAAACTAACACACCTTTGAAGTCCCAAACATTTATGATTCTATGAATTCAAGAATTCTACGATAGACAGAGGGAATCTCTTAGACTCCTCTAAGCAGTAATTACCATGCCTAATTACAGCAACAAGCAAGACTTAAAGAGTTAAACACGGAATTGTTTCATTCTGAAAAACCCCTTATGATTATTGAGTCCAACCATTAAACTAACACTACGAAGTCCACCACTAAACCATGTCTCAAGGTGCCACTTCTGCACAGCATTCAAACACCTGCAGGGATGGTAACTCAAGCACTTCCCTGGGCAGCCTGTGCTCTGAAAACACTTTCAGTGAAAAAAATTTTCCTTATATCCAATCTTAATCTCCCCTGGAGCAAATAAAGGCCATTTTGTCTTGTCCTATCACTTGTTACTTGGGAGAAGAGGCCAACCCCCACTTCATCACACTGTCCATTCAAAGGGTTGCAGAGCACAATAAGGAAGGGGTATCCCTGAGCCTCCTTTCCTCCAGGCTAGACAGCCCCAGCTTCGTCAGCCACCCCTCAAAGGATTTGTGCTCCAAACCCTTAACCAGCTCCATTTCCCTTCTCTGGACACTCTCCAGCATCTCAATGTCCTTCCTGTGGTGGGTGAGGGACCCAAAATTGAACACAGGCTTCAAGGGGTGGCCTCCACAGTGTCAAGTACAGGGGACAATCCCTTCCCTGGCCCTGTCATCCACACTACTTCTGATAAAAGCCAGGATGTCGTTGGCCTTTTTGGCCACCTGAGCACATGCTGGCTCATGAAGAAGAGATGGTTTCACTCTGATTTTATTAGTTATACCTGTCTCAATGCAGAGGTACCTGTGTCTATAGTCAGTGGTACACAGCAAATTTAAACCTGGAGTGACTAAAGTAACTAATTTTAGGCCTTCTAAACATACTGGAACCATCATTCCTCCCAATTCTGGGATCAACACAGCTGGTACATAACTGAATTTCCCTTGGGGAAAATCATGAAAAACAGCTGCACAAAATATATTGATAACAAGCAGGCAGGTCAGACAGTTCAGTTACATGAAATGTTTTGCATATAAATAAGAACGAAGATAAGTTTCTCCCCCAGTTTTCAAGTGATTTCATTGGCAGGAGGTGGGGAGGAGAGCTTTATTCTGATAACAGAAAAATTACATTTCTATTTCTGCCAAGGTTGAGAAGTAACAGGGTTACATTTCAGCAAGGAATATTTAGATTATTCATTTATGGTAAAATTTAACTCAGGACAGTTACACATAGGCAATCTGCTCCTCTGTGTCAAGCATTATCATTCTTGTCATGTGTTTTCCTGCATTTTCCTTAAATAATCCCACATTGAAGAAGAAGGATGTCACTTAACAGTCTACTGTAGCCTCATTATCTAAGGAATCGGCCACAATCAATAATTAGTTTTACTTTGAATTTTATTATATCTTCCTTTTACTGTTACTTATGATTGAAATCTCAACAATAGTTCGTTACTTTACTGAAGAAGAGGAATTTTCATATTCTTAAGAGAAAACTTTTCTGAGCAACTGGTTACACTGTATTTTTTATTCTGAAGCACAAATGTGAGGGATGCTGGGGCAGCAAGGGACAAATACATCGTCCTCACTTTTCCATAAAAGGAAAAGGGAGAGAGAAATTGGTGCTTAAATAAAGGAAGGTTTGTGCTACAACCATGGTGTAGGATTTGGAATACATCTATTTTTTGTTCTAATCCTCCTAGGACTTCCGCCCTCGTTAGGGATTTGGATGATCGAAGGTTGACATCTAGTGGTGGGAAGGTAGATTGCAGAGAGGAATCTTGCCCTCCTTGCACACCAACACATTTTATCGAGGCACAGGAATGTCATCCTAAAACTTAAACCCAGATATTAAAACCATAAGACTTGTGAAGCTAAGGAGAGCAACGTTAAGAATAATAGCGTAGTCAGACAAGAAACTAAATGCATCGTCTTTTATATTAAAAATATTTAAGTCTGAAGCATTCTTGTTTGCAGCCTTTCACTTTAGTGTGTGATATAAACAGCACGGATGAAGAGACAGGGGAGAGAGTACTGTTGGGAAGTGTTATTAACTAGACTGATATTTATATCTGCCTTCAGATCTTAATCCTTATGTTTATTTTGGGGTAATAGCAAAGATTACTCAAACAGATGTTGAAGGGTTTGATTGTTTTATGTCTGCAACAACTGTGCTAAGGCCATGCACAACTGAATTTCTATTTAGCTGCTTCTGTGGGAACACTTTAGTGATTTCTAGTTAGTACTTTGTGTTTGAGTCAGTGTGATTAATTTATGATAGTGCCTTCGTCTTTTTTCTGTTGTATTAACTTTTCAGTTATCTCCCTAACCGTGGTCATATTGTTATGTTCTCATTTGTGCCAGCTCGTCAAGATATTCTTGGAGTCCTAGTGCCAACTACAGGAATGATTGAGTGTCCTTTTGATTTAGAAAATACTCTTTTAGGCAAGATGACCTGCCAAATAATTCAGTATACAACTGTGAAAGTAGTTGCTGCAGCTTTCCTTCTATGGTCCTTCACGCTTTTGCATTCAGTGAGTGTTGTATGTGTTTCCATTCCTTTTAGTCTCCAAAGTTAACACAGTAACTTGAATGGTGTTTCAAAACATTGCTTTAGAAAATTTACCTTATATGAAAAAAGCTTTCCAATTCAAGCAACCCAATTACCGTGTATGCTGAACTATTAGTTTAATTAAGTCTTGGATGGGGGAGAGAAGTGGTGCAAAGTATTTGTAGTAACCTGAGTTCCTACTGGAATGTAGTTTAATTCCATTAGAGCTAACAGTTTCTATCTCCTGCCTGTAGCTGTTTGGAAGAGAAGGCCCTAGTAGATATACTAAAGCCCTGAAGTATGTTTGCAGCTTCCAGTTGGATAAAGTTATGGAAGCAAGCTGAAGACACTGAGAGAAGGAGGAGGGGAAACAAAAAAAGCTAAGGGTCGCAACAGTGGATGCTTCTATTCTTCCTGCCAAGTAATAGAAATAATTAAAAGAAAAATTATGTTCAGTGGACTTGAGAGAAAAGGTGAAAGCTATAAAAGCAGCCTGAATAACTTCCCTTAACAAATGTTACTGATGCTTTACATATATTCTATTACTTAATACAGGATTATATTCTGCAAGACATGTATCAAGCCTCAACATACACCAGGGGAGCTTCAGCAGCAGGGAGGTGGTGGGTGGAGTCACCATCCCTGGAGGTGTTCCAAGAAACAACTGGATGTGGCATGCTCTAGTCGACAAGGTGATGATCAGTCAAAGGTTGGATTCAATGATCTTGAAGGTCTTTTCCAACCTAAATGATTCTATGATTCTATGTTGAATCCTACAATCAGAAATTTAAAATATTGTGTTAATTTATTAGCTACAGAGAAAACACATGTTCCCTTCTTGGCCAAAGAGAATCCTATTTACGCTGTGTGTTTTAGAAGACTTAATTTCTCTCATGGCCTTTGACAAACTATGACAGTGTAGCATATTAACATATGCTGGATAATTTCAGTAGGCTTTTGGAAAAAATTACTTTGACCTGTAAGGTTTACCGTTGAAAAAAGCATACTCCACACATTTTAGAAGCAGCCTTTGTTCCACTAACATATGAATGAGAAAAAGCTAACAAGGGACTATGTCTTTATGGTGATTTGACATTTAAATACAAAATTAGACTGTTTCGATACTGTCCAAGTTTTTCTTCCTTAATCCGTATCTTTTAACTATTCAAAACCACAATTTGCGCTTTGGACTATGACTTAAACAAGATGTCAAAGCTGTCAGAGACTTAATTTTGGACCTGTATCAGGATTAGAATCCAGACAAGAAGATAATCTTTCCCACTTCACTCATGCCACAGACAGAAAATACTAATTTTGTCTTTGCTGTTGTCAAGGCCATTAAACCTGAGGGAGTTTGACCTGTTTCAAAGGAAAAACATGGTTGCAGCCACAAAGTGTGGCTTGCTCATAACACAGCCTGCGTTGATCAAAAAAAAGGCATCTTTTTAAATACCGTTTACAGAAATGGAAGGGGGATTTATATTAACTGAAGAAATATGGATTAAAATAATTTTAAAGAATTAAAGTTTACTTTTTAAGTTATACATTTAAAATATTGCATTCGTATTACGCATCTCAGATTTGTCTGTGAGTTATTTGTTGACAGCTGTAAGAATCAGGTGTATTTAGAAGAATTTACATAGCTACACTGCTGTCCAGCTGGTATATTCTTAAGACTTTTTTTTTAATTCAGCATTTACAATCACAGGTTATAAAATTTGAAACAGTAATGCCTCCAAAATAACAAGTTAGGGGTTTTTAGGGTGCTAGAAATTTTTATACTTTTGTTTTGAGCAATGCAATTGAAAGACTAGGGGAAGCCTATTACACTTTATAGAAGTAGCTCTCTGTAGCCTTGATAGACCAAGTCCTAGGACATTCAAATAATAATTACAAAATACTAATTACTAGTGAATCTTGTGCATCACTATGTTTTTGTACAAATGCTTTACAAAAATACTTTCTCAAAGAGCAAGGCATTTAACAAATGTTCCCAGCATTCACTTTCATGGGAGCTGAAATATTAACCTGTGATAAACTAGGCCTTAAACTCCTCCAAGTCACTAACATAACTTGCTATTTGCACTTTGCATTTCCCCTGCCATTAAGCTTCATGGGTGGTTTTCTACAGCTTAGAGAGCTCTTTAGAAGATTTCCAGCCATTTTCCTACCTGCTACAATTTCTGCCTTCACTGGGTCAACAGTTCTCAGACAAAACAATTAAGGCACGAGGGCCATTTTCAAAGCTGTTCTTACCATGCAAAACTTGCGGAGGTTACTGGCACTCGATCAGCTCGCCCAGCAACACTGGTAAGTACAGCATGTTAGTAGAACACCCTCTTAATAGTGGTAACTAAGCTCAAAAGATGTGCTGATGTTCTCCTATACTTAAATACATGAAAATGCCATTTTTCTAAGAGAAAATAATATAGCAATAGTTTTTTACTATCAGCATAAAATAGCAATTTCTGTGCAGCACAGAAAAAAATAAAGTTCTAATGACTTTTTAGTTTGAGTAGTGCTTTTGTGTATTCCGCCAGGTGATAGCTCTCACAGCTTGGTCCTGGGAAAAGCACACCCTGACCTTTCCCTGCTCATAAAAGATGTTTGCAGTTTCACATATCAAACAATACAGATCCTTTTTTTCCAGCAGTACAGAAAAAGTAGTGTTTCCAGAAGAAAACAGTCTGTAACATTTGACTCATCTGCTCTTTCTTTAGTGTTGGAAAAAGCAGGAGAAGCCTCTTCTTAACAATGCTTTTATGTTTTTAAGGAAGTGAAGGACACTGACCTATAACACTGTGTCCATACTTAGTGACTGGCAGTTCTCTATGCTGAGGGAACAGTGAAGAACACCCTGGGATGAAGCACAGGCCTACAGAGCCACTTGCTGAATGAGAGGCAGCCAAGGGGGGGTGGCAGAAGGCACAGAATACAACAGCCCATCTGTGTGATTATCGGCCATGTTCCCAGAACGTCATCTGTACCCTCCTTTAGAAGTACTGATGTCATGCTAAATCCTCAAACCTACTGTCCTAAATTAACCACTGTTGCTCAGAGCATAATTCAAAAGCATTTCTTGTCATGAAATCTATAGAAAATGGAGTTTTACTTTAAAAATTCCAGTACACGAAAAGACATCAACACAAATACTTGCCTAGGGCAGCAGATTTATTAGAAGAAAGCGTATGAAATGCCCAAATGCTTGGACTGCTTGATCCAGTTTTGAGCCCCTTGGGAACTTACAGAAAAATATGTTTAAACTCCTAGAGGTTTCCTCTAAGAGTCAAGATTTGCTGTTTAAATGAGTAGGACACTGGAACCATGAATGCGGGAGCCTGGCTTTGCTGGAACAGGAGTTTTGCAGATGGTGAGACTGTTACCATCGCAGGACTCATCAGCGCAAGACTGCTTTATTGTCACACTTCAAAACCAACAATCAAAGCCTACATGAAGGCACTTACCAAGCAAAACCTCTGCACCTAGTTCTCAATCTGCTTGATGCAATAAGCAGTGAACATGCACAAAGATAAGAAACCACTTGGAGACATCCAGCAAAAAGATAATTCCATTTTTTCCCCTTTTTGCCTATTAGTGTTCTACCCCATCATGCCTGTTCTGGCAGTCACATTTGTTTCAGACTTTGATGCACCATGACAAGTTAAAAAAAACCCAAAAATTACATGAGACATTCTTTTACTTCTTGTTGGAGCAGACTTAGAACAATTTACTCTTCCCTTAAAGTATTACAAGAATATTCAAAATTCTTGTTCCAGATTTGCCATGAAGACAATCAAATCCTCATTATAAAATCTTGTGTGTATGGTCAGTGAACTGCAGATTCCTGCAGTCACAAAAGAAAAAATTGTGACCAAGATCATAGTTGCACAGATTAGATAAAGCTTCGGCTCCTAGGTGATGCATACATGTACTTGCATATACATACATACATGTATGTTTATATGTATACACATAGTATATACTGGGCAGAAAGTTCCCAAGTGCACAGGTGAGAATAATTTTGTAAAATGCTGAAGATAACAAATAGCTAATGGCATACATACAGAATCTTTATGAGGAGGAGAAAAAATTTTTAAAAGAGGATTTCATAAGAATTGAGTTATTCTAAGGGCAAGTACAGGCTGGGTAGAGAATGCAATGAGAGCAGCCTTGAGTAGAACTTGGAGGTTCTGGTGGATGAGAAGCTGGACACAACCCAGCTGTGTGCACTTACAGCCCAGAAATTTAAATGTATCCTGGGCTGCATCCAAAGCAGTGTGGCCAGCAGAGAGAGGGAGGGGGTTCTGCCCCTCTATTCCAGTTTCACAGGACCGCACCTGTAGTGCTGTGCCAGCTCTGTGGCCCTCATTAGAAGACACGGACCTGTTGGAGATGGTCCAGAGGAAGGCCAGGAAGATGGTCTGAGGGCTGGAGCAGTTCTTTTATGAAGACAGAGCTCTTTTATGAATCAGGAGGTTAACCCTGGGAAAGGAAGATTCTGGGGAGATGATGCAGCAGTCTCCTGTACCTGAAGGGGGCCTACAAGAAAGCTAGAGAGGAACTTTTGATAAAAGCACGTAATGACAGGACAAGGAAAAATGGCTTCAGACTAAGAGAGTAGGTTTACATTAAGCTATCAGGAAGAAATTCTTTCCTGTGAGGACAGGTTGCGCAGGGAAGTTGTGAATGCCCCATCCCTGGAGGCATTCAAGGCCAGTTTAGATGGGGCTCTGACGAACCTGGTCTAGTGGAAAAGGTCCCTGCCCAGAGCACGGGGTTGGAACTAGGTCATCTGTAAGGTCCCTTTCAACCCAAATCGTTCCATGATTCTATCATCTGGCAACACCATCATGTCTTTTTCAATACAGCAACAGAAGAAAAAAACAACAAAAAAACAACAGCCAAAAAAACACCCCACACCCCCCAAAAAACAATTTAAAAATAAGCTTATACATGTTAATCCAGTTACTAAAAACTTGTCCTTACAATAAACCAAAGGTAAATTCTAAAGTCTGTAATTCTGTTTTCCTGAGATGACTGCAACAGAAGCTTGACCACGTGTTCTCATAAACAGGATTTGACTTGACCTACAAAATTCTGAGTAATGGTAGTCTCTATTAATTAAAGCAGTATATAAAGAAAACAAGTAATAATCACATTTCAGTCAAATAAAATTCAGTTTCACTTTATTCAAGATTAAGAAGGGGGGGTAGGGTGGGGTGCAAACCAAGAGAGCCATGCCATGAAAGCCATGCAGATGAACAAAAAGGAAGTGCAACAATTAGACTTACAAATGTTTCTGCAATTTCTTAGAGGTAATTGTAACCCTTAGCAAACTGAAAACCCAAATGACATTTCTCAAATGTATTAAGTTTACATAACAGTCATATAAAAGAGAAACTATTCTTTAGCATTTCAGTAAAGGCCAAGATACACTTTTAAACACCACAGTAGGCAGAACTAAATGCCTACATTTTAATTTTTATTGAGATCCCCTTTTCTAGTTGCATATACACTTTCAATAAAAATTAACATACCTATTCAGCCTTCTTGTTGAAAAAAATATGCATACTGCAATAAGGAATGAGGCACAGCAGAGTAGACATCTCATACAATCTGCAGCAATCCAGAAAATTACACAATGGCCCAAGTCTGAATACCTTTCTCTTCCTCCCGGGGTGATATATAGCTAAAGGAGACAATCAGTGTTTGCCAAGAAATGGCAAATTTCTTTCATAACTGTATGGAGAAAGCTTTATTAAAAAAGCCAAAGTCAAAAGACACCACTTACGGACTAGAAAAGGGACCTATAGAAAATCATATTTTCATTACAAGTGGAAACAAGGGATGTGGAAAAGAGGTCCCACATTGACTTCTGAACATTTCAGACCCTGTCTTAAGGCTTTTAGTTAGCACAGAAGACCAAAATATTTTATACTCTATAGGAAAAATGCCATTCTGGGGGAATTGCTATGCCTTCCAAAACATGAGCTCCTTAACCACAAATACGCACATTTAAAATAAATCCTTCAACATTAAGAGTTAAATTGTTTAATTACTGAAAAGCCAGATGAGATTTGAGAATCAGAGCTTGTTGGCAAAATAAATGTAAGAAATAATTAAAATATAGGTTCTGTGGAGAAAAAATATTTAGAATCAGGTAAATGGAAAAGCTACACACAAATGGGAATGTACAAAGTACACACACAAGAGGTATTGCAAATGAAATTTGCAGCAGGTACTCTGTAAATGCTGGGGATGGAGAGGAGACCACATACCTATCAAAAACATTATGAGGATATTAAATGAACTATCATGCCTAAGACAGAAATGACAGAAGAAAAACAAGTGACAGATAAAGAATGGTACTCAGTGCACCTAAAACCACTACTTATCTAAGGCAAAGTATGGAAGTTTGGCATGATACAACCTGAGTTAATACTCTTGATATGTACTTGGTGTACAAAACGAGTGGAGTAACACCATCATTGTCATATTTTGGAATCCCCTTAAAATATTTTGATTCCATTTACAGTTTATGGGGAAAACTGCAAGATTACATGTATTTTGTAACCCACTAAATGGTCACTCAACACCAATGGCAAGACTTACAGTAAATTAAATATCTTCAACTATAGGTTACATGCTAGTTGTTTTAGATTTTACAGTAATGGAACAATTTGGATATTTCAAGCATCACCAGCAATGTTAGAATTCTATCCTGTAGCTATGAGTATTCCAAACTATTGTTTGGAAACCACATTTTGGCAGTAGGTACTTTCTATATGTACAAGATATTTTGAAGACTTTGATATGGGAATTTATGGAAACCTTCATATAACACTGTATTTCATGTGTAAACATGAAACACATGTAAAAGTACATGTGTTTCATGTATTTTTTGTATCAACTGCAGTAAACAGCCAATTAACAATACTATGAGTACTACATCTAAGAAATAAACAGAATTGCAGACATTCAAGCTAATAAAACGCTGCTGTCTGGGTATGAAACAAAAAAGTTCATTAGGTAAGAAAAGTTAATAAAAGCAACTGTGACGTTATATTTACTATTTAATATAAATTTGACTTCACCAGTCACTTGCTTAGCACACAATATTGTGTAATTCAAGGCATTTGTTTTTGGTATGCAACAGTGCACTTATAACCCCATAAACTCCTTCTTGAGTTGCAAGACTGTTCCTAACTTCTATTCAAAATAATAGGCTTTTATTAATATTTTTTGTGCAGAGTTAATTCTCCCCAATACACATTTTTGTAAACTGTTATATTTTCTGTAATAATTGACTGAGGTGCTGCAACATTTCCTCGTAGGATATAAAAAAGTTTACACTAAAAGCAATACTGTACTGTATCTGTAATTGTGATCTGGTCCACTCATTTACAAAAAAACCTAGTATTGTCAACTAAGCAGACACTTGTGATCTAAATTCAAATTCTCTGATCAGTAGCCTCCTCCTTATATTTCGAGTTGTAACACTAGTGATTAAGTTAAAATTTCCTTTGACAAAGAAATTTGTATTTCAACACAGCCTCAAGTCATATTAAAACTAAGACATAAAGTATTGATTTTCACCATCAAATCAAAACTGCAAGATTTGCTCTGAATAGTATCATAATAATTATTCCAGAGTTCAATTTCAGTATCAAAGGTTAAGACAAACTCACTTTATACTGCTTATATAAAAAATGAAATCTGAAGTTCTTACATTAAAAAATCAAGCAAACCAAGACAAAATTTGGCAGAATTTTTTTTATCATTACATAATTTTTTAAGCTAACATCATCTACTTTTCTGATATAGACCACTGTGACCATAATAAGCAATTGGATAAATCTTCCCTCCCTCCTGTCTTTGCTTTTGTTGCTGATATTCAAACAGTTCTGCTTGTGAAAGAGGAATTAAAAGGTAGCTGTTCAGTGTTCTTCATATCTTGGTGCTTCTCCATTCATTACAATTTTGGCTGATTCTCTCTTACTTCTTCTAGTTTGGAAAGGATCCACTGTGTGAAGAAAAAAGTAACAATAATAATCTTTCTGTGGTACAAAACAGACAAAGCAGCTGAAAACTACACTGGTTTTTGTCACTACTATCTGCTCTCTTCCTAACCAAGTTTTAACACCGTGTTAAAAATACTTCCATAGATTATAAACCCCTGGCTTTCTAACATGAAAATGGAGCCATTCATGCACCAATATTTGACATTTGATACCATGTCTAATTAAACTTGTTTCCTGGTCTGTACTTCAAGGAATAAGATTTTAAAAAAAAAGAAGACAACATTTAACCCCCCTCCTGGCTCTGCTTTAGTCTACAACTCTAGACAGATGACAACAGAGAAGCAAGGATCACAACAGACAGAAGACAGT
Source organism: Coloeus monedula (assembly GCF_965178545.1). Taxonomy (NCBI): domain Eukaryota; kingdom Metazoa; phylum Chordata; class Aves; order Passeriformes; family Corvidae; genus Coloeus; species Coloeus monedula. The sequence goes on along the minus strand of NC_138822.1, from coordinate 42,167,969 downwards.
AACAGGTTGCAGCAATGTGATAAATTATTTAGAAAATAAATAATCTTTTCCTTACTTAAGACTTGTGGTATACGTAATATGATGTACTAATTTCACTTTTGGAATTGTTCCTGATTTAGCTGGGGCTTAGACAGGATTCCTTTCCCACAGAGACTACAGGACCTCAGCTCTGCCCACCCCTGTTCCACCAGAGCCAAAAACTAAAAACAGAAAACCTCAGTACCTCCAAAGATTACAGGCAAGTCAAATTCAGCACAGGGCCCTTACCTTTTTGAGGTAAGAGTTAACTGCTATCACTTACCTGCAGCTAGAAACTACCCTCACAAAGACAAAAGCAATTTAAACTAATGAGAGAATGCAACTTTTGCAAGCTGTCTCAGACCATGATCCCAGGGAGCCACACCCCACTGAAGTATACACAAGGCTCGTTTATTTTTTCTGAAAATTACTTGCTACACTAGTTAAAAACAAGGCAGTACTTTCACAGGCAGCTACCTTATAGTTCTGGTAGCAGATCTGAACTGTTCCTACTATCTGTTGTAGTCAAAACTAGTGATGTTAAAATGAAAAGGTTATCAGAAAATGTGTATAACAATAGCATTAATATCATATATCAAATAAACTACTGGTATTCTTCTTAAGGATTTTCTTCATTCTTCAAACAAAACTGCATCTTAAGGAACAGAGCAGTAACACCCCACCCCTGCCCCCCACCTGGAACAAAACTAGGAGTGATTTACAAATATTTTTGTTCTATTAAAATGTATTATTTAAATTCATAATCTAGATTAATTTTTGTTAGCACTACTGTTTAATCAATCTTTTGTCAGACTGCTGTAATTCCAAAGATTTATGTAGGGAAAAGTCTGGTGTTGGATCTGACTATTATTGAAATTCATTATGGAGTAGATTATTGCTATTTCCATCTCTGTAATGGATATGTGGAAATACTGAATTTTAAATATACATAGTTTCGGGTTAACAGTATTTCTGTTACACTTTTTAAGTCAAATTTACCACAGTATAATTTTAATAGTATTTTGACTTTACCTTAGCATCCTCTGGACTTCTAAAATTAATAATTTTTCCAAATTCTTTGGCATGGAAGACAGACTTAACTCGCTCCTAAAAAAAAAACAAAACAGTAATTTAAAATTGAAGTTAGTTACTTCAGGCTTTAAGAATAGGATGCTATTTACTAGCAAGGCAGCTATAATGGTTCAAACAGCCACATGTACCAAGAACAGTCATCTGAGTATGTTTGCATCACATGCACATACCCTGAGAGAGGTAATTTTCTGCATGAAAGCACAGTAGAGTGAACACTCCAGCAATAACAGACTCCCCTTTTTACCATGGAGTCCCTGGATAAGGGTCTACAAAAGTGTGTAGGAATGGAAGGCAGATAATGTACATATGGTAACAAAATCCATTACTCTCCAAGGTTTTAATTTGTAATTCTCCTTCAAGTCATTACTTGAGTGGACGTTCCACCAATACTGACTTGCAAGTAGTGGACTTAGGTAGCAAAACCAGCAACTTGGGCTTCAGAAAGAAAAACAGAAGGAGTTATTTGCAAAATACAGTTTTCAATCACAGATTTCAATAAAGAGCATACTGCAGACATGTTAATGGATTCTGAAATGACTGCTGTGTAGGGGTAAAGATGGATATGTTATTCAGCATTGTCTAAAATGGCAGAAACACTAAGAATTATTTCATCCTGTAAAAGTTCACTTGCAGTCAGAAATCCAGTTTGGAGGATTCCAAACCAATATGGCTCTGCCTTTCATGCTCTCTGCAATAGAAACAAATAATCTGAGTGAAAAACTGAATGACGTTGTGCACCGTCAAGACTGTCCTGACAACCAATATGTGTAATTACACATGTGAAGCTTATTAAAAACACCAGCAGGCAAATTCATTAAGTGAAACTAAATGCAGTTAACATTTCAGTAAGAATTTAAGATTTTTTATTAAGGAACTGCCTCTGTAAATAGCCATTGGTGGTCATCTTTCTCCTTATGTCCTTTGCCATCTTACCAGGGAAAGGAATTTTAAGGTTTGGTTTCTTTTTTTTTTAAGGAAAAATTGCAACTAAGAGCAGCATTCTTCAATTTGTATTGAGAGGGAAAAATATATGTCATTACGGTCATTTTTGACGACAATAAAACCTTATTATATGCCCCAGAGAGCATAATAAAAACATTCTGTAATCTTCTGAGCCTTTTGTAGTATCACCATTTTCCAGACTGTGAATACACTGCGAACTGGTACATACAAACAAAAAATGCCTGGGGCTCAAGGAATAATTTCATCTGCAAAGACCAAGTCACCATGCTGCTTAGAACAGCCAGAGACTTGTTATCTGAGGTGTTCACCCATGTCAAATTTCAACTCCCTTCTCTGAATGCATCTCAAATACAAAGGAGATAAAGAACTCAAAGGAGAGTGAGCAGAAATTCAAAGTTCAATTTTATAAACAGTAATAGAAAACAACAACAAAACATGGTAAGAGTAATGTACCTTGGCCTCAATGCGCAATCTTCGACCATCAACGATGAATGGTTCTTTGGTAAATTCATCGTAAGTATATTGCCATTCACATGTCAGCTGTCCAAATGTCCCTTTTGTCACAAATAACACACCACTAGGCACCAGAAAATAAAAGTAGTTTTAAAAATTAATATAAAAATATTTAGAAGTTATTCACTAGAGCAAGTTATGAATTCACTTGCTCTAGTGAATTCATTCATCATTGCAAAATAGGTTTCATCTCATGATCTCTAACTATACAGCACACTTTCCAAAAGAGTGATTTTTGAAAATCTAACACTTAAAATATTTTTAAAATTTAAATTTAAAATTCATAGCAAAACTGTAACACTACTTCAAGCTATACTTGAGAAGGATGTCTCATACTCCACTACTAGACACTGACTGTTCCTGTATAATTCTCTTTCCTTCAATACACCATTGTAAGTGAATCTCACAGCTCAGCTGATTTTAGCCTAACCCAGTTTATAACAAATCCTTCTCAGCTAAAGAAATCTTAAAACCAATACTCCTTTTCCCTTCTTAAATAGGAAAGAAATAACACTGAACACTCTTCTAACAATGACACTGTTAAAGATTATTAACAGCACATTAGGCATGCCTTCCCCATTATTTTGTCTACATATATGGTGACAGTGCAGTTACTGATCAGCAATCATCAAGGCATGCACATTTTGATGATTGTTTTAAGTATGTATTATTCAGAGTTAGAACTGTTTACCTTTTTGTTACCATTAACAGATCAGTACTGTTGACCATAGCATGTGCAATATATCTGAGTTTTGCAAATCTTCCATTTTCAATTTTCTAAAAGAGATAAAAGTTTTATAGCTTTTAATATGCTAGTAAATTAATGTACCAATTTTGTGCATAAAAGGTACTTATGCTCCAAAACTATAAATGGTAACAAAGCACATACTTCAAAATAAAAGGCTATTTTCACAAAGTCAGAATATAACTAACATCTGTAATAGCTAATGTTCATAACTACTTGGTTGCTGTTAATACAGCTATATAAATAAAAATCAATCTTAACCAAAACTGACAAGGAACAATATCATTTCTCAAAAAATTTCAGGACTCAAGTTTTCTACACACTTTTGGTACACACTGAACTTCTGCTAACTAATACAGTTCTGAGACAACAAACAAAATAAAAATTCCTTTCCTACTTTATGTCTTTGCCTACAAAACATTGACTAATTAACTCAGAGAATAAATCTATACCTAACTGTATATAAGCACCATTATCATGTAGACAGTGAGACAATAATACACTTGAGGCAATACTTAGCATTCCTCTATATTCTTTTGTTTCCCCATGAACTTAACCATTTCCTATAATTAATGTGAATACTGTAGCAGAATACTTTTAATGAGCAATATATTTTAAATATTGATGACGGCAGATTAATAACTTTTTAAAAACAGAAGCCCTGTACCTCTCACATGACTTGGCAACCGTTGGATTTCTGACTTTCTGAGCACTGAGTGATTAAACTAGTGGTCAAATTAATATTGCTGTATCTTGGTTGGGAATAGCAACATGATTGCTTGTATGCTTCCCAGCTATTACAACTTGGAAGCAACACTAGATTAGAATAAACTAGTATAATTATCAAAAAAGTTTTAACTACAAACATATAGCTTCATATATGCATGCCAAAATTTTAAAAATATCTAGATTAGATCTTAAAACAATTAGGAAAGCAAACCATTTAATGTATGTTCCCCACCACAGTAAAATGATGAAGATATCCAATTAGTGTGCCGTACAAATTTGACTGTGTGGATAATTCCACTTGCCCAAACAGACTTTTTAAAAATTATGTCTTCCCCAAAGATACCAATTCTTTTGTGACTAAAATGCATGAATATTTGAGTAGCAGGTTACCCTAAAGAGAGCTTTCCAGAAAGCTCTTAGAAAGTTCAAATTATTTCTCTTTCCCCAACTTGGTTAGGGTACAAAATCACAGCTATTGATCATGTGCCTACTTACAGAAGTCACTGCTTGCGTTTATTTTTGCAAGAGCTACTGTTGGGAGCAGGATGAATTCAGCAAGAAATGAGGAACTAAGGGCTTGGAAAATAAGCTTTGTTTTTTTAAATTTTTGGAAACTTCTTATGCAAGCTTTATTGAGGCTTTGCTCTGCCTCTGAAATGTGTCTCCCTGCCTCTTGTATTAAACAGAAGCTTGGATCTAAATAAGTAAATAACTAAAAAAACCTCTCTAAAAGGTAGCTGTTCTACAACATTCCAGTACGTAACACACTGGATGGTTAGAAGACAAAGGAGGCTGTATGGACAGCCTCTGGACAGCATGGATAGGATACCTGACCCACAGGTCAGGCTACTGGTCTAAGTCTATGACCTGATGGATTTTCATTAGTGGCTTAGAAAGAAAGACAGGGAAATGGAAGAGAAGGCTGACAAGAAAAGAAATAACACATGTGGAAAGAGCAAGGGTGGTTCAGAAGAGGTAAAAAATACACATAACTGCACTTAACTGCAAGATACTGTGACAATGACACAAATATCTCTTACTGACCAAAATTATAAATACCACACAGAATGATGAGTATCTCTGTTCTATTCAAAGTAAGTATAGTGTAAAAGCATTTAGCAATTTAGCCTTATTAGGATGGAGAGGATTTCCCATGTTGGAGGAGATAACTTTCTTATGCTTTGCATAGCACTGAAGTAAGGCTCTCAATCCAAGTATTAATTCCCCTTAAGTAGGATTTAGGAGAGGGGTGCTACCTCTTTCTGTCTTCTCATTAGCTTGCTAGCTAATTTTCAAGAAGTCATGTCCCCTGCTGTAACTTACTCAGCTTACTGATAACAAATTGGGAATTGTGAAAATTATTATGAAAGCATAGTACTTAACCACTGCACAAATGACAACCCTAAACAAAAACAATTTAAATGTATACCAAATTATACAAAAAGTGTTTCATTCTACTAAGATTCCCGAACATGTGATTTGTGGAGCACAAAAACATTGTTGGCATGTAGCATACACTGAGATAACTAGTCCTCATTGCTAGCTATGAGTCAAAAATCATAAACTCAAGTTATCTGTTTTTATAGTAGACAACAGGAGTTAATTCAGAAATAAAACAGAGGGAAATGCTGCACAGGCTATTTACAAATAGCACTTTTATCTATGCCAATGCTAAGCAGTAACTAATTTTAAATTTTCTGCCTTTGGATTTTTCTACCCTTCATTTACAATCTTTAATCCTTTTAGTATTAGACATATCTATTCATTAGGAAATACATAATAGAGGGATACTGCTGATAATTCTTATAACAAGCTCACTACTGCACTGCTACTGAAATGTCTAATACAACTCAAACATAAAATGACATATAATTGATCACTCAATACAGATGCATAAATAGTTCTTAGAACTTCTATAGTATGTAGCCATTGTTTGGAGAAAGACCGCAACTTGGACCACTGTTTGGTGATGCAAAACTACGAAAGGTAACATTGATCTGTCATTCTTTGTTCAATGTTAGTTTCGACATTGTAAGAAAACACATACAAATTTTTTAAAAGACAGTGTCTGTATTTCAAATTAAAAACATTTTAATAACCTGATTAGGTATATGCAAATCTATTTTAAAAAGGACACTCCAGAAGCTGTAACACATGAATTAATACAAGAACAGATCTCCTTCCTTGCAAATTCTTACGTAGTACAATTGCTTAGATGTCACTGCAATAATCTAACAGTAAATGTGATCAGTAACGCAGAGATATGCCAATATGCTCACTGTCTTAAAAGTGGTATCTCTACACTTGGGAGAGATTCCTAATCACACCACACTCTCTTAATGTAATGAGAAGTAAGCAGAGAGGCCTTTGATAAAGTTAGAAATGATACAGAGTTAAACAGTGTTAAATAGTGGAGGCAAAAATTAAAATCTATGATCCTTCTGGTAATAGTTCTAAAAAATACTAGTATGTGTGATACTTAAGTCAGAATGTTTGATAACCTTTTGAACTTATCTCAGATGAAACAGTATGTAAAAGAACCACTGAAAAGGCTGTTACTGTTTAAAAAGTGGTTATAAGTCTGCTGTTCTCTCTTGATGTTGACATTAATTTTCATCTGGATTACCAGCATATTTCCCTATGAACTGGTTATGTCCAAATGTGTCAGTTCTGAAGGCAATCCACTGCTGTTAGAAACTCCAACCCTGAATGCATCTTTCAGCTCAAATTGTAAGGTTACTTTTTCAAAAGCTGTAGAATTCCTGATTTCAGCAGGCTAACCTGGTATAATTACCTATCCTGTCTTCCCCATAGAAACATTTAGTAGTTCTAAGAAGTTCCCAGGTGACTTGTCAGATGTAGTTTGAATCAATGTGAAAAAGAAAAAATAACATGTAAAACACTCTTTTTTCGCCATGCAAAATTCTCTCATCATTTATGAATAATAACCACCGATAATCCTTTATTACCTACTTCCTCACTTCATTTATCCTAATGTGCAACGTCATTATACAAAATGCAAAGCAGCGTGCAATGTCCATGATGTGTTAGTGTCAGTATTCAAGATTCCATTTAGCCATGCTGAACACTAACTCTGAAACCAACATGGTTTTATTAAAATCAACAGGAATTTGTGGTCTTGGTTAACATTTAAATCTAAGGTCACAGTATGCAAACCAAAAAATTAGGACAGCAGTTCAGCTTTCTTTCAAAACCCAAAACTCCTACTTCACAGTAGAAATATAAATTGCCTATGCTGACTGTCAGAATTACCTTGATCAATTTTTGATCTGAATACACAGGAGAATTCATTTGAACAGCTGAAATGGAGAAATCATATTGATCTACACTTTCATCATCATGATCACATCTAGATGTTCTGTTTCCTGCCAATACAACCAAAACTCTTGGATTCATAGCATTTGAAGCATGATTACTGCATCACCAGGGAAAAGGAAGAATACTGTCTTTAAGCTTCAACCACAATCAAGTTAAAATGAAACTGAGTCATGCAAGCTTCCATGTACCTCTGCAACAATTGGTGTTAGCTGGTTTCATGGAAAATGTCTTCTATTTGGGATTGGGCAATGGCTGTGTAATAGTACCCAAATGTTGGACATTTAAGTGGTAAGGATCCTGCTTTTTCCTGTAACCTAGACAGACAAGATTTTCCAAAGCAGGACAGATCATGACATCTGTGACTTAGTAAAGGGACCAGCAAACTAGATGGCATGCATGAATATCTGGAAAGAGTCACGACAATCTCAAAAATGAAGTTATTTGAACTTCATAAAGAATATAATTTTATGAAGTGAAACCTTAGTTTTAGGGTATTTCATGATATGGATGTTTAATTTTTGGTTTGAACCCCAGCTCAAGAGCAGTGAGTGAAAGAGAGAAAGGATTAGCATGACATAGTTTTCTGACCCCTCAGATGTTCTTCCTAGCAAACCAAAGTGTGAATACTAAGGAACAAGGGCCTGTTCAAATCACTTCAACATCCCACCTGATCTGAAGCTCATGACCAAGAAGAATCGCTAAACCAAAAGCTGAACACCTCCAATGCAATAGGATATGGTATTGAAGCACAGCTTTGAAGGACTGTCTTCTCTAAAGCAACAGAATTGTGCAGCAACTTTATACTAAACACAGTATAAGTGTTCTGACAAACTCACAGGTTATAAAAGCAAATTTAAAATAATAATAAAAAAATATTTTGCATATATTTTGAGGTTGGGTAGACACTGACACAGAGAACCACTGACTGCACAGTACAAATGCTAATGACTTAGCTTCAAAAGCACAAAACCAGTCTTTCAGTTTTATTCCCCCGCAGGACCAAGACCTTGCAGGTCTATTGCTTCTGGAAATGACTAATAAAAATTAATGTATAAACAATCCATTAAATGATCCCAGAAACTGTCTAAAGTATCCCCTGGCACTGACCTACGTCTACAGAGCATCTTGAGAAAACCAGACCACCAGAGAATCCTGAACAAAAGAGATGCACTGGATAACATCAAAGGTAAAGAGCACAGCCAGTTATTCACCTCAGCAATGAGGAAGTTTATGCAAGTCACAAGAAGAGTAAAACTGAACTCTTGGGAAAAGCCATATTGTCAGCTTGTCAACAGCACAAAAGCTAGCAATCTGAGAAGAAAGAAGAGCACTTAGACCTGGAGTTTTCAGGGACAGTACTGGACTTCAAATTCAATTCAGCAGTTAAAAAGGGACGGGATGGGGGAATTATGCAGCCAAAAGTTAAACTGTTAAAATACTTTAAATTGAAGAAAAAAAATAATTAAATATGGTCTCTATTTTTTGCTATATTACTTTAAATCCCTCAAGAAAATCTCTATATGTTTTGGGGTTCTTGTTTTAGTTTTGGATTGGGTTTTTTTTCCATCCTGAAGGAAGATCAGTTTCTGCTACTAGTTTTCACAGCTTTTTGTTCCATGACCTAAAGACATATTAAGTACTAATATCCCACATGGTAAAGTTTTTTGTTATCTCAGATCCCCATATCCACACATCCAATTTATTTCTTTTTCCATGTATAGTCAGAGGAGCCTAGACTCAAAAGAGAGACATGTAAAATACTTGTACGAAATTACTATCATTTTTGTTAACAAACTTCAAAAATAGAAAAATAGAGCTATATTCCACCAAAGAGACAAAATATTCTAGGGCATATAGTCATATCTGCCAACTCCACTTGCAAGTTCTGTTACTTTTGTTGGCCTTTTTTTTTTTTAGTTAGCATTCGACAACCCTTTAATCTAGCAAGTAAAGAAAGAACTCTTTTCTGTTATACTGCAGTGTAACTTGAATTAATAATATCTGACCCAGAAGTACTACCATTCATGTTTAATTTTACCTCCATGTTCCGCATAAACTTGTAGGATTTTAAGTTAAAAAAAGTTAAAAGGTAGGTCAATTTTTGGTCAAAAAATGGTGACATTTCTAAAGCTGTTTTAGAATGAGGAAGTAATGTTTTTTTCATAAAATTGACATCATTTTCTAGTAAGACTGGTCATTATGGAAGAAAAACTATTTCACAGGATAAAAAAAGAAATTGCACTAAAACAGCACAAAGGAAAAAGATAATGTTAGGTAACATTATTCCAAATTTTCAAAAACCAGTAAAGTTAATTGTCACAGTAACCTTTCCATAATGTTACACCTAACAATTTCCTCAACCTTTCGACATGATGTGTCTTTTTCCCGAACTGAAGATCAAAATGATTTCCTGTGTTCTTCAAAGAAATATAGGAGATCCATTTGTACCTGAAACATTCAAAATCCTTCCCAAAATGCTTCAGGCAGTAACAGACTGCAATACAGCCTTTCATCTATTTCTGCAAGGCATCCTTTCGAGGTGACAACATTACAAAATAAACAGCAACACATGACCTGTAGCAGTCATAAGCATCAGCAATTTCAGCTAAAGTCGTCTCCCAAATTTAGTTTGTTCCCCCTTTTCTCTGTGAGAGCAGAGGCAACAGGTCCCAAAAGATCAGCCTATACAGCAGTTCTTGAATGCATAGTGCCAGAATAAGCAATCTTAACACATTTCAATGGTTCTTCCTCCAGAATTTTGATCAGTGGAAGCCAACAGACAGTGAAAGACATAACATTACCTTGTTAAATATGCGAACATTTCAGAAGTTCTTATTGTTTTAGAGCAATGTTAACTGTCCAGATGTTGGCAGAAGAATTCATTCTCATTATAATACTTACTGATACAGAATTATCTATTACAAGACATCTTTAAAGTGCAATACTAACATCTGAATTTAGTAACAAACCATGATAAAGAATGAGGAAACCGCGCAAGCATTTCAGTGAATATAGAATAAATATTTTTTAAAGAAACCAGTAACTTGTAAAGGTATTTGGTAGAATTTATAACACCAAATTGTAGTGGACCAGTGTTGACACTTCCCCCTCAACCCCCATGTCTAGGTAAATAAAAGAACTAAATACTTCTGCATATTCCATTTTTTCTATTACGCAGCATCTTGAAGAACTACTGGTATTTTTTACACCTGTCTGTGGGTTTTACATGGAGTTTAGTTCTAGGGCTGATTTTTTACTTTTTTTTTGGTGCTATGAAAATAAAGATACTGATTTATGAAACAAACACTTTATAGTCAAAATAAAAAAACAAAATAAACTGTTAGTTCACATGTTTAAGGATATCAAAAGATACACAAAATAAATATTTTTAAAATTATGGTAAAACAAATGAAAAATCAAAAGTTTATGTTAAATGTTTCTTGCAAAATGTATGTATTTTATTTTTCAATACCTTTATAAGCCATTTAGTGTTCTTACACTATCTAGTTCCAGGAAACAGGAGAAACAATGTTGGAACAGAACAGATGAATCCATTTTAGATATACTTTAGGCATGTTTATTGTTAAGAAGAAAAGCAGACAAAATACTTTTGAAATAGTAATTGAATAAAACAGTCAAACAGCATTTTAACACCAATAATGACTGTACAACTCAGTAAAGTTTTACTTAATACATTTAAAGCAATTGTAAATAAACCCTGTTAAACACTTATATAAATGCAAAAACATTAAACACAGCTGATAAAAACACATCTGGAAATAAACTCTAAGTCATGGTATTACTTATTTCTTCATATTATTCAATACTATTTTACTAACGTCCAGTTTTATCTGTAAGACTATCTTTATTATATTATTTGCTTGTTTGTCTAGCACTCAGCAACACACAGCTTATTATCCCCACGTTTTTTCACAGTTTAAAAAGTAAGAATTTAGTATCACAAAATCTGATTTCTCAGCGGGTATTATAGCAGCAACATTTAAAACTTAAAGGTCAAAAGAATGCAACAAAGGCCATGTATATCTCTTACAATCCACATTATCCTAACTGTCATCATCATCACTACTACTGTGAGCCATAGTCCACTCTTTGTAGGCCTGTCTTTTCTGAAAGCATGGTAAGGGAAGAAGAAAGCAGAAGTATTAGTTCAAAAGTACTAGTTTGCCTGGCAAGTTTGTTAATTAAACCAAAACAAAACTACAGAAAACAGAAATTCTGAAGCAACATCCTAGTTTAGGGCACAGTATGAGCACACAAAATAACCTATATCCTATTTCCTTTGATCAGCATATACAATCTCAAAATGACCAAAAGAAGTTTTATTCCAACCTAATCCTGTAATCTGTTGAAAAGCTACAATATAGTGACCGGTATTGTCACCAGACCTGTATGCAAAGAAGCATTGCAAAAGGGGAGAACAATCTTTTTACACATAAGAAAATATTCTATTCAAACTGTTTCAAATACTGGACATGCAATACACTGAGTCTCATGCAAAACTAAGTAACAGCTATAGAGCCACAAACATTAAAAACCAAGAACATTAGTATACTTAAGGGTTAAACTAAGATTAAGACACCAAATATCCTACAGCATAATTTAATGTCTGGGGGAAAAAATATGCAAATCTCTATTTTCTGATTTGACTGTCTACAGGGAGAACTGTCTACTCTGCTTGGAGCTTTGAAAACATTTCTTCAAGAGTAATTACTCCCTAGAATCATCAGTAGCAAAAACTAATATGAAGCTAACAATTCTTCAGTTTTAGCTACTTTCAAATGGTGGCTCCCATCACAAAATATCAAGGGCATAACACAAGGCCACACCTTAGTGTTTTTTAAGTTGGATAATGGAAGGTACTGTACTCAGCCATACAATACAGAGAAGTTAGAATTACCTGTTACATGGCAGATTTTTGTAAAAGTTTCTCAGAAAAAACCCCAAAATACAAAAATGTACAAATTTAAGAAGTAAAAGCAATGTAAAGTCAGTTCATTAGAGCTGACTCCGTTTACCAGCGTTTGTTTTAGCAATACACTTTAAAACAGAAAAGGAGGTATTTTTTAATTTATTTTCTTACCAAAAAGAGGATAAAGACTAGTACCAAATTTACGCTGTTCATAAGTAGTAGCTTCTAACTACCCTCTGGTTAAGGAAATACTGCTTTGTATCACCAGTTATAAATTGGAGAGCACAGTTTAAAGCCATCTCATTGCAAGAAAGGCACAGGTACACTATTTATTATCAAGGCATTTTCACAGTCTGTTGAACTACATCACCAGTGAAAGGAACAGTGAATATAGCTAAGGCACCCCCAACAGGTCAATCCTCTTCTACCAGAAAATGAATGAGAAACTAATGAAATGCAGGAGAAACAGAAACAAGAGTGGAACTCAACATGGAACAAACAGGTGTGGCAATAATCAAAATGAGTCATAAAATGCTCTCCAAAGGCTACTTCATTCTTACCTACTTCCCCAGAAGGGTTATTCTGGTATGACATTTTGATGGCTCACTGTGAATCCTTACATGTGCATTTTTAAAACTCTGTTTAAATTCATGCAATCGCTAATTACTACTTTATTTGTTATGGTTGAACATTTCCAGAAAGAAGTTTTATTTCTAACAGAGGAAAAACCAGAAACTCAGTAAGCTGTATGTGTCACAACTTAAATTATTTCCCTTTATGAGGGGAATTTTTTTAAGTCAAATTTGCTTAAATGGCAGATGAATCATTAAAGAGTAAGGCCTGTTCAGCATGTACTTCCTGCAAACAGAATTCCACTTCAGAACTGTTTAAGTTCTTTCAATGGCTTCAGTATGACATAAATACAACTATTTCTAAGTGTCTTTAAAATGCTGTTTTACATAAAATTGGGACTTAAAAGTCACTGTTTAAACTACGTATTATAAAATTGCTGAAAAAAACTACTTGTACTTATCAACAATTTTCACAAAAAAATAAAATTTAAAGGCAGAAAACTTTTCATTTGCGCATATAAAACTTTTTCTTCTGTCAAAATGCTCTGTGTCTTGCATAAACTTTTATAGATATACTGATATACTTTATGGTGTCTTCCTTAAAAGTTGTACCACAGCAGCCAAATCCCCAATGTGGTTACATGCCTAAGCAATTAAATGAAACTTCTTGACTACTGAGGCACTAGGTAAGAAGTGAATGGGAATTTAGGAAGTGGGAAATTCAAAAGTATTTATTTCTATGTGTAAGTTTAAATGTATGTCAATTTATCTTTCATTTTCTTCACCTGTAACATTTGACTTCCCGTTCCATCTCTTAATCTGTAAGGTCTAATAACTCCATCTTCACCAAAGAAGCGAGGTGGGCGCAGGCTTATCACATCTTCTGATGAATCTGCAACCCTGACAAAGCAGAAAATTTAAGACACATGTCAATATCTCTACGCAACTATAATATTTAGTGATGGAATCAAATTATTTTGTATACACATTGACTCGTAAAACAACTGTTGTTGTCCATATATGGACTTTTGCATAGGAACAAACATTACATGAAACAGCAACAGATTCACAAATCTATTTCAGAGAATCACTATTATCAAATTAAAATTAGATGGCACATAGCAGCACATGCCTGCAAAGACTTTATTAGTGTCTAACTGCTGCACATCAAAACTTCAAAATTAAACACAACTGTACCATATAGAACTTTCACTCTGATATTTTTCTTGCATTTCTCTGCTAAAGAACTTACACAGGAAAACAAAAAGAGACTGGCATTCTTATGGTAACAGAAGTGATCCAATTCACTAAGAATTCAGAGCCACTGAACAATTGTATTCAATGTTACTAAGTGCCTCTTCAAAACACAGTCTCCTAGTTTGCTGCACATAACAGTGTGAGATAATCTTCAGCAATGAATTTATTAAAGTGAGATTATCACGGTATTTAAATGTAATCTTAACATAGCTCTGAGACTGGCATCATCTACTGGTCTTGGAACTCATCTCATACAGTAGTAATAATAAATAAAGTAACTTTGAACTCATCTGAGAAGTCCTTTTTTTCCTGCTTATTTGGGGTAAAAGTTAAAAATCATCAAATGAGGGAATTCTGATCGCTGAGATTTTTAAATTAGTTTTTTCAGTAATGCTAGAAATACCTGAGATTTGTGTCTGTGGTTTTTTAAATTATATCAAGTATGTATTTTGTTAAGGAGCCACCTATTTATTATGTAAATAACATAGAAGTGATACAAAGACACAAGATACTACTAATACTACTATTGTCTGTTTCATGCCATATGGTATTCTGTACACTTATTTTACTTACTTTTTAATACCCTGAAATGTGCTGCTTGCCATATCTATGATTCCACCAGTGGGCCTAGCTACTGCTCCCACTAAGCCTTTTCCGACACCTTTGAAAAAACCAGCTGCTCCTTCTTCCTGAGCTCCTAAAAGCATTAAAAGCAGTAAATCATTATAAAACATAAGAGTTTTTATTAAAATCTTAACAAGTTTTGCTACTATTTAATTACAAATCTTATTTGATATACACCTATGTAGTCTCCACACAAAGTTCATGTAAACACATTTAAACTATAAGTCAGCAGGAATATAAAATCTTGACAAAGAGTTTTATAACTCTGATTTACAATGTCTCATCCAATATCAAGAATTTACTATTGTGTGAACATTTAATGCATCAAGACCCAAACTTACCTCTTATTGGTTTTGTAACTATGCCTGTTATGCCACTGACAAAACCCTACCAAGATAAACAAAACAGACATTACAAATATGCTTCAAGATAGTATTTTTCATTTTTAACATTTTTCTTTCTACTTCATTGGTGAATACCCTCAAAGTGTATGTGTTGGGAGAATTCTAGAATTCACTACAAGCTAACAGAATTAGAGACACCTGCTTCACATTTTCTATCTTCTTTTCTACCCTCTTGTATTTTTCTATAAAACTGTCGCTCAATTGTAGCTATATGCCTGCAAAACCAAAATTAAAATTAAGAAACAAAAATCTAACTAAAAAAATTGCAAATCAACAACTCTGTTGAATACAACAAGCACCTGTTACTCTTGCCTGCGTAAAATTAATTAATTTTTGTTTTCCTCCTTACAGAAACTAGTCCTTTTCCACCACGAGTGATGCCCTCTCTCAGACCAGTGGGTTGTTTATTCATGGCTTCTCTCCTTTTTTGCTGGTAATCCTCATCCATAGTTATTGCAGCTACTCCTTTCGCCATAGCACCTGTGATTCTCGAGGCAGCTCCTGCTAATCCACCTATTGGAACATAAACCAAATTAAAATTCCAATGCAATTTACAAACACTCACCTCTACTGTTTACTATTAGGCAAACCACCATTAGAGTGCTGAAAACTTACCAACAGCTCCCCCTACCAGTGCTTTAAGTCCTAGTGCCATCCCTTCTATAAATTCCTCAGGGCCCTGGATGGCTCCCTATGAGAAAAAAAAAGACACATTCATATGAGTTTTGAATAGTATGCATTATATATTTTTAAACCTTACATTTTTACTGGGATTTATATGTAAGAAATAGAACAACAGGATGAAACTGAGTGATAAAGTGTGAAAGCACCCACAAAAGCTCCTGTGACAGAAAGACAGACTATTTTAGAATACTAAATAATTCCCTGAAGTCTGCTATTTTAAGGAGAACAGAAAAATGGTAAGATTTATTTTAAGGTATGAACTGTAAGAAACGGCCTTTGCAGTTATATGGATTTCTCTGTCCTTTTTATCTCACTTGATTTTTCCAGGCATTTTCACTTGAAATTTTCAATTTTAAATCTAAATTTAAAACCGAAAAAGGTATCAATATAGATTTTCAATACAATGCATACCTACCTACTTGTAAAAGGGCAGAAGAGAATTTTACCTGGTAAGGTTCATAGAAGAAAGCTTCTACTCCTTCAGACAAGCCTCTTATGAATCCAAATGGATTACCCAACACATCAAGGCCAAGAATAAGAACATACATCTGTTTAATAGCCTAAAATAAAAACAGTTATTAGTGAAAATATTTCCTAAATTACACTAAAACAAACAGTGTAGCATCTCAGATTAAAGTAGTGAAGAAACATGAGTTCAATATAAAAACCTCAAAACTGTGTGGAAAAGTAGAAGCAGTTGTACTAAAAAGATGAAAAAGTCAGTGAGTAAACCATACTACATCAGCCAAGAAACAACAGTACTTAAAGGCATTTCAGTAACCCTTTATTATTAATGATAGACAGATAGAAGAGAACTAATTCTTTTATGCAAAAGTAATTGTGTTGGATTCTCTCCACACAGGACTTTCAACAGTACACAAAAGCCAAGAAGGAACCATGATTCATATAGTACTAATGTCCAACAAAATGCATTAGTATTTTAATGCCAATCATGTTCTATCAGAGGTCCATCGTGTTTGGTACCTTTATCTATTCCAGCAAGCTGTTTTGTTATCCATGCCACTTGGCAAGGCAATAAAATTCTATTAATGAGTAATTGGTTTGTATGAGTTTATTTAACCTTTGTACATAGATACAAAGATGAAAGTAATTCTATTTAATTTCATAGAATCAAAGTGCACAGTAGCACTTTCAAAATATAAATTTATTGGAATATTGACATTTACTTATTCTCACCTGTTTTGAATAATGCCTTACAACTGATGATTGGAGCTGCTGTGTAGTACTGAAGTGATACCTGAGTTCAAAGAATGCCAACCTAAAAAAAGAGAAGAGAGAAGAAGTAAATCCTTAGTATGCAAGAGCAAAATAGAACTTAACATATGTAATAGTGGTATAATCTTTGTGAGTGGTTTTTGCATTTGTATTTTTAACCTACTTAAAGACAATATCTTGTACATCTGTAAGGGTGGCCCCTATACTCTTCAGCAGGAGATTCACTGACTGAAATGGTATCAATTCATTCTTTCTTTCTTCTTTGTTACTATCTTCTCCACCTGTACTGAGTGAAAAGCTTAAGTGTAACTGAAAGATAAAAACAAGATTGGAAAATAACATGATTAGTTCTTAGATGTATTATATCTCTATCTTTATAATCTTCTAGATGATTTAAAAATTGAGTTAGGACATTTTTAGTCTGACTGAAACCAGTCTGACTTTGTAATAGAGTACACAAATACACAAGGTAGGCCAAAAAAACCCCATTGACATTTAAAGCCAAAGTGAAGAATTTAAACCACCTTCAAGAAAACAAGAACTTGAAACTGCTTACTTAAGTTTTCAGAGAAGATCTCTGGATTCTTTTAGCTGTAATTTAGGTTATTAGGTCATTTTTAACACATTTCGTTTCTCTAAGTTATACCCAAAATGAAAGCAGACAGAAAATGGTAGCACAGAACAGTGTCCAAGCAAGAATGTAACACAAAAGCCTGAAAACAAATAATTACTAACACAAGTTTTGCAGATGCTAAATAACTACTGGAATACGGATACAGGAAAAATCCTACCCGTGCACACCTGAAACAAAGCATTTGTTTCACAGAAATCAAAACAGAACAACATTAAGGAAAGTTGCTCAAATGGCTCTTTCATAGCACAAAATGGTACAAATCTATCCAGCAATTTTCAAAATCAGATTAAAGGAAGTTATACCTGTTTCTGACTCTCTGAAGACAGTATCACACACCATTCATTATGTTACAACAGAGCTTAACTATAGCTCATTTCAGTGATACACAGTTCACCTTGCAGAATCATTGTCACATAATTCATAACCATTAAAGACTAATCTTTCACTAAAACCTCAAGCCCATTTATTCCATTCTGTTTCCTCCATGCAATTTTTCTTGTCAAATATAATTTCTAACATCTCACAAGACACTGCAAAGAGGTGAAACTCAAATCATTCTTTGATCTACTTCCCATGGGATGGAGGGGAGTTTCTCTTAAGAACTGTTATAGAGCCTATAAAGTCCTATCACAGTTGTAGTAATGTCAGCTATACATTAATCTCCTACCCTGGCTGTGTGCATTTTTTAAAAATTATGTCATTCTCCAATCCACAATACACTGTGTGCACACAAACCAGGGCGTTTTAAAAGGACCTCTTAAATAATAAAAAGAAAAAAAATTACTTATAAAAAAAGTCATAGGAATGCAATAGTAAGTTAGTGGTAACAATGAAAGTACTTTCCTGGCGCTTTTTTTTTATCAGCTGTTTCAATGTTTCTTTATTTCCAGTGCCTACTATCCTGCACAAGACAAAAATTTTCGAAGAGCAAACTCAGTCTGTAATGTGAAAAAGGAATACCTTAATTGGAGAGATATGGAAATATTCATACAAGCTGATTTGTGATGTATCCATTGATGACACACTCATCAGTTCTTCTTGAAGGGACTCAACATCCTTTTTGAAAAGTTCCAGCTATAAATGCATTTGAAAAAGATATTACTTCAAAATTTGTAGTATATAAAACTACTAGTCATTTGTCACTGACTCAATACACTGACTAATACTACTTATACTCTCCTATGTACAAACTCCTCTCACTGTCCCTGTACGATAAGGTTTAAAGCCTTCTTTGCATAGCATACAAGATGAGGATAAAGGAAAGAGTCTACTATCTGTCTCAGGCAATAGTGATTAAAAACCTCATAGCTTCATATTATTCCCAGATACACAGCAATTAACCATTGAAATGGACACAGAAAACCATTTTAAACTTTTTTTAAATACAAGTTGAATAATTACAAATTTGAAATCTATTTATCTTCAAACAATGAAAGGTTTCTACCTCTTGGTCACTTGGCACATCAGACTGCGTAAAGAATTCAACAACTGCATACAGGAAGCCAAGATCCAATCTGAGATCCATCTCTTGAATAAGGACCTTAAAATACCTATACATGAAACGGAAAATAATTATTAAGGTGTTCTACAAAAACGTTAACACTTAAAACAGCATAGGTATTTAGACCACCTACATATTACTTCAGGTACCATTTTTGGCGGGGTTTTTTGTTGTGGGTTTATTGTTTGTTTGGTGGTTTGGTGGGTTTTTGGGGATTGTTTTGAGTGTGTGTGTTTGTATTTTGTTGGTGGTTTTCTTTTTTTGTTTGTTTTGGTTTTTTTTGAGGGATTTGTCATTACTGGTGAAAAGAAGGCTTCCCATATAGGCATTAGATAAATACATTTCCAAGTAACCAGAACCATTTTAAACACATAGCAGCATTTAACACTGTATATGAACCCCTATACATAGATTTTTTTTCTAAATAAAGATGACTAAAAATCTGCATTAAAAAGACATCTAAAAATTTTTGCTTTACTCTTCAGTTATGTGGATAACAAAGGACACTGAGCTTTCATCTCTGTTAAAGTGCTCTGAGTTTCCAAGACTGAGTTTGTGTTAAAATTACCTTTCATTATGTTTGCCTCTATAATAATTTTAATTTTAAACTTTGGTTAAACATAACCAATAGTAATAGAGATGGAACATGTCAAAATACTTACTTAATATGAGATATTTGTGAGTGTCCCGCAGTTCTCATGACGATACTGACATCAGTAAAAGGTTTTGGTGCTATGAAGTTGTAAAATAAAAGGAGATCAGCACAGATTGTTATATGATATACGTAACTTCATGGGTTTTTTATGAAAATGTCATATACATTCAGGGTTTTCTTAATCCTGTACAACAGGATTACATAATGGATATGACTGGCAAACAACTAAGACAGGGAAAAGAGCAGGAACAGAAAGTAATAGGAAGACAAGGATGGAATGGATGCTATTTAACTGAAAATGCACCATTTTCATTTAAAAGCATATAATCTTAGATTTCTATAATTTCTTTAGTCATGGAATAAAACTTTCCAATGGCTGATACAAAAATATAAACTAAACAAACAAAAAAGAATTCTGCAGATTCATGCACTGCAGCTTAAAACCGGTCATATTTAGAATGAACAACTGATATCCAACTAGCTTCTGTACAAAACTGCAAGTAGTATTCTTTGCCTCAATCCAGAATTCCTTTTGATATTACCTATGTTTTCCAAGTGACTTTGGTGTAAAAAAATTAATGAAAGACTGCGGTTCATCACATAGTATAGTGACATGGAGCTCTATACTCCAAGCAATGGAGAAGGCTACATAAAAACTAGACAAAATAGAATTTGCTATCTGCAGAGGTTATAAACAGTGCCTCACCTAACAACTCTGAGCTTA
Source organism: Coloeus monedula (assembly GCF_965178545.1). Taxonomy (NCBI): domain Eukaryota; kingdom Metazoa; phylum Chordata; class Aves; order Passeriformes; family Corvidae; genus Coloeus; species Coloeus monedula. Next base: position 42,147,349 of record NC_138822.1, on the reverse strand, counting down.
GGCACATTTCTTTTGTTACAAGTCAAGATAACTTCAGATAGGTTACTGGGTCGTGCACTGCATGATACTGGAGCACTAGGGAAATAGTGGAAGACTAAAGATGACAAGTGAATCCTCACTGCCCCAAAACTCCAAATGCAAGTAGCACAGAAAGAGTGCAACAGATTCACTACCATCAAAATTAACAAGACTTATTTTATGAACAGACAAGTCTTCTCATATATTAGTCAGCATTAAATTTTAGCTGCGGTCTGAATGCTATACCTCATTTTAAGCTTACATAACTTTCATGTTTATGTTCTCCAAAATCAATAAAGTAATGTGCCAAAAAGACACTCTTAAAAGGTACGATAATGACAAATAAAAGACATTTTCTTTTCTTCTGACTGTTTGCTCTTGAAATGGTTTTCTGCGTATCTTCTTTGTTGAGGTAACTGCTTCCTTACTTCTAACACTATTATTTGTGTTATCTGTAGTCAGAAAGCTCATGCAGACTTCACCTGACAAAAGTGATAAATCTGATAAAATGGTTAACTTCAGTACAAGCAACTTGTTATTTTAAAAGGAAGAAGTATGTTAAACTAGAACAAACCTGAATCCAAGGTGATGGACTTTGGAGGTTTAATAGGATAGAACACAAAGGGAAATATGGCTCCAGGAATCTGGTTTTGTATCTAGTAGGGGTAAGGACAGGACAAGGTGCAGCACATTAGCTTTTCAATAGTGAAATTCAATAGTGAAATATTTTAAAATCAGGACAAACTCTAGAGATATGATCATGTAGCCTTCCACCAAACCAAAAGCAGAAAAAAGCCATCATTGTATTGAAAACATTTATATTTTAAAAATTTAGTAATCCAATTCTAATAATTTAGAAAAGCTTATTTAAATTGGTAGTAATAAATAGTACACAAAATTTTTGCAAAGGATTTGTTTTCAAACCTTGTGCACAGCAGGACAAGAAATTTTACCTCTCTTTTTGCTTGTTATACAGAAATGCTCCAAGAAAAAGCAAGTAAGATCAGTGGCAATTTTTTTTTTTTTTCTGAACAGTCATAGCTGTCTTCCTTTTTTTCCAAGAAGCATTTAGGTAGTATTTTCAAAGGTTGAGAAGCACTGATGTAAAAGCCAATGATTGCAATTAAACCGAAAACATGAGAAATCCAAACAATTTGAACACAAATTTCCATAAAAGTTGTTTTTTCTGAATAAATAACTACTACTTTTTGACATGACTCACTTGTATCCTGTAAATTTGAATTCTGAAAGACTTCTGATGTGCAGAGGAACTGTATTCCACTTTTAAAGCTGGCAGATAATTTCTTCTGATAGGAATCTCATTTGGCTGTTGAATTTTCATGTTCATTCCATTAGGAGTTAAACATACCTATTGTATTATTAAAGAAAATTTAGTGTGCCAAGTGTTTTAAAATCCTGCTTTATCTAATACTCTTAAAAATTTACATTGTTCACCAGTATTTTAAAGCTCAGCAGTGAAAGTTCTGCAGCTTGTAAGTTAGATGTCATAACTTTCCTTTATTTAGAGCAAACAAATTTTGCAATAGATTTCAATAGAAATAAAACTACAAAATATTGCAGTACTTGGGAGTTACTGTCATTTAATACATAGCTATCCAGAGGACAAGCTGAACAGTGTAATGAACTATGACTGAGATAAAAACTGGATCATTTACCTATCCAATGCTTATTTTCCTACAGCGCATTTCTAAGGAGGTCTAGAATTTATTGATAGACAAGGACTGAGTATTCGGAGCATATGTGTTTCTACGTTCCAGAATAATTTCTGAAATTTCTTTTTCAATTGCATGTAGTTGAATGACAGCTAAATCATTCCACAGCAAGCTATATTAAGAAAACAGGATTTCAGGCTAAAACAAACAAATAAACAAACTCCAGACTAACACATTTACTGGTATAATATATGAACCAAATGCAAAGCTTCCTTACTGTAGTTTTATGCATATTTAGTACCATGACCCCCAAAAATGTTACACCTCCATTTCAAAGTTAGGCATTAACAACAAAAAGTCAGCAGCAAGATATCAAAAATTTGTGAAATTTTTCCTGCAGTTTTTTAATACAGAGATAAAGAAATGTTTTCAAATGGAGTAGGTAAATCAATCATTTCAAATTTCACCAGAAGTTTTATCAAAGACAGCAAAATTGATGTATTATCTTTTTCTTGTGCATACATACAAGCAATAGAAATTAGAAAACTATCAGTATTACCAAAACATTCGATTCCAACTCAATAATCTTGTTTTCTGAAGGACTTAGCTCACTGTAATCTTTGAATTCTTGTTCTAATTTATCAATTTGCTTAACACTCATTGGTCTCCATCTTGACTTCTTCTTGGGTTTTGTCTCCCAAACCACATCAGAACTTTTAAAACAGAACAAAGAGCGGAAAGAGAAGGATCAGCTTTTTGGAAACAAGTTTTCAAAAACACCTCCTTTAGTGTGACTTTTAATAGGTTGTAACTAGGGAATGAGAAACCACAACATAAAGCACTACTGTAGCAAATAGAAGTGATCCAAATCACCCACTGCCTTCTTAGTACTAAGCAGAAGCCAGTCTCTCCAATATAATGGGGGGAAAAGAAAGTTAACAAGTCTGTCTAACCTCCCGTTTTGATGAAGATGGGTATGTAGTGATACTCAAGGAAGCTTGATTTCAATATTCATTATTCTGCAATCTAAATGTGGTTTTCTGCTTATACTCCTGCATTTATTTTGGCATTTTGAATTTACTGAAAATTGAAAAGTTCAAGTCAAGACAAAATGCCTAGTGCAATGCATCTTATTTTTGACAGCTTGTTTATTTAGTCTTTCCATCTAAAATCAATAGGTGATGATTTTGTTTTACATATTTCCTCTACTGATTTCATGGTGGGAGTTTTGGGTTTGTCGTTTGTTTGTTTTTTAAAAATGTTAACCTTTCTTCTGTCTCCCAGTTTTATTAATGCAAATAATCAATCAACTTTTAAGGGCATTGTACTTTTCCCCACTGCTTCTGTGAGACATTCTTGTGCCTGATTTCACCTTATAGTCAAACTTAAGGCACAAAATAGGGCACAGACCAACACTATCAGGCAGGTGGAAGGTACTTTTTTCCACAAATTAATCTACAAATCTACAAATAGCCTACAAATACATAGCTTATGAGACACAGCCACCTAACCTCTTTTAGCTACATGTGTGTCTGTGTTGAGACATATCAATGGCAGAAAAAAAAGGTGAGCTAAGGTTCAAAACAACAAAAAACTAACTACAAAAAAGAGTACCATCTTGATTGCTAAGAGCTTCTCCTTTCTTTTTCTTCCCACCTTTTTTTGTTTTCGCATTTGGGTTTTGGGGATTTTGTTGCTCCTAAAAAAAAGCAAGTCTATTTCAACAGTACTGCCATCCATTTTCCAGGAGTATGACATCTCACCAGGGTTTGACAAGAAAACAAAACCAACTATAAGCACTGCTAGACTAATGACTATGGATGACTGCTTCCAAAGAAAAACCAGTTTAGTGAAATCTCAACACTACTGTGTATCTAGGCAATTAGCTGCCACTTTTAATGGAGTGTTTCTACTGTCTAAATATCAGAACACAGTTTCTCAGGTGAGGGCAAGTACTGGAATTTTGTTAGTAAATGATGGATGTGACTATGTGAAGCCTATGTGTATGTGAAGTTTATGCTTGTTTGCTTTGCAGTGCAGTCCAAAGAATTAATCAAGAAAAAACAACCCTCACTCTGTCAACCTCAGAACTGTGAATATACAGAAGGGTGTGGATTATGACAATTATATTCAAGCGTCCCTTGATGATTTTGAAGAGCCCCTGTTCAAATATATGATAACACACACATTTCTGAAGCATTACATAACTTTTCTGCTTCCCTCTGAAATGTTATAGTAGGAAAACCAAGCAGTAGAGCCCTGGATCAGCATAATTAATCAACCAAAACTAAAGAGACCTATAAGCTTTCGAATCAAAATTTTCAACACAGAATTCAGCTGCTTCTGTAGTGACGATAACAAAACCCACTGACACAAACTATCCACAGACCTTACTCCTTAAAACTCTGTTAACACTTCTCAAACTACATGGGCAGGAAATACTTCTGTTTGGTGCATTGGGAAGTCTGCCACACAGAGTTACAAATACGTGTTCCAAAACCACATACATCTAAATACAGAAGGCATATGCATTACTACAAAACACAGTGAAAACATTTCTCTTGACAGCAGGAAAATACAGTGATTAGGTTTGAATATTATTAACCCAGACTTCTTTTTACTCTTTCATCACAAGCCAAAATGAAATTCACGGAGTGAAAATACCTGAAGTTAAACATTTTAGATTGCTGCACACAAAGTTACCTTGTAATTCCAATGTACGACACTTCTTGTTTTGTGTAATTATTAACCAATGAAATTCCCACATCTTGCAAAGACAGAACAATTTCTTGTTCTGCTAGTTCTGCTTTTACACTTTCATATGTCAATTTAAATACATTCTCATCTTCAGTGATCAGGACAATACGCTGCAAACCTTCATAAAACGACATTAAATAGATCGCTTTTCTTGAATCCACACTGAGTATTTCCATTTTGTCCTACAAGTAAGAGAGGTAAAGTTTTTACAACTCTATTAATCGTTCTACTCCACAAAAAAAACCCAAAAGTCTTAGCAACACAACAATGGAAGACATTTTTTTAAAGTACAGGAAAAAAAAGTAATTACAAAGTTTTACAACAGTCTCTCACCACACACACTGACACTTTTCAACTGAAGACAATGTTTACTGGCACAAGCTCTGGCAAACAAAATGTTATTACTGTTCTGTGTTTGGAACTCATGTGAGATGGCTGATCATACTCATATTAAATATTAATTATGAATTAATTATGAATATGAAGTTTCATGCATACACTGATGAATGGACATATAAACATAAAAGTAGACACCTTTTAAAGGAGATTTTGATAAAAAACATACCTCTTTTGGGGCTAATTCCTCGGTTCTATTTCCACATCTCCATTTTAATTTCCTAGATCCTGTTGGGTCTGCCCAAGTATACAATACTGCCTTACTTGGCTGAAGGCAGTCTTCCAATTCACTGAGGGAGCTAGAACAAAGTAATTTTAAATTCAAATGTCAATGAATATTTTGTGTCAATGACCTTTGCATTCTAGCATTTCAACAAGAACACTAATTATATTTTCAACTAATGAAAACAGACCAAAAATAACGTTTTTAATGAGAAAAAACACAAAAAACCATTCTCAGAACAGTAATAAGAACAAGGATTTGTACTTTAAAATACATACATGTACTTTAAAAAAGTATATACAGTAGATTTTAAATACACATTTTCTTCCCCCCTTATGATCAACATTTTCAGACAAATGTGTTTTAAACTCCATTCCACCTCACATACAGTTAAAAACTGGCAGATTTGTCTCCTCCAACTCTCTGAAAAGAGGCTACCTCAGGAGAGGAAGTGGAGAGATGCTGATCTCTTCTTGCTGGGATCCAGCGATTTGAACCATTCCCTTGCATCCACACTGTGCCAAGGGAGGTTTAGACTGGACATTAGGAAGACTTTCTTTCAAAACACTGGAACAGGCTTTCTTGGGAGGCAGGAGATGTCCCTTGACTTGGACAATAACCTTAATACATGCTTTAACTTTTGATCAGACCTGAAGTGATCAGGCAGTTGGACTAAATGATAGGCCCTTCCACTTGAAATATTGTACTCTGTTCTAATTAAATTGACACTAGGGATGCCCACAACTCCCCTAAAAAGATAAAAATTCCTAATCTTTACAGAGAAACACCAAACCAATCAATCATATTTTTCAGAAAAACAGGAAGCAAACAGGATTTGACTAGCAACGCCTCCATCTTCCAAGTAAAAATCTTTAAACAACACTGCTCTGCCTGACTGAGGCTGTTTGGCTTTTAAAAAGAAACCATTCAAGAATGCTGCAGGTATACACTTCTCAGCATTGCACAGTATCTGCATATGGTGACAAAGCATTACAAAGACATTACAGCCCGAGAACAGAATAACTGTGTGCATGTGCAGAACTAAATTTTCAGTGACTGCAGAAAACTAGTATTTGTTAAAATTATCTTAGTTTTGGTCTGGCTTGGCAAAATTTATGTGACTACCTCTCATTTTTTAGTACATTCCCTCATATATCACATAACTTTAAGCAATTCTTTCAGCTAAATCTCCCTTGTTACTTATTCTGCACAGTCAGCACCTACACAGTTCCAGAAAAGCACATCCTTTGCCCCCAGCAAGAATGTAGATGTCAAGGCCACAAAATTAATATTAAAAAACCACCACAAAACATCTCACTTGTAGAACTACCTAGCACTATATAACATTGGTAACAATTCATTGCCTTCAATTTACAAAGCAAGAGATTTTTGGGTGCTCCAACAAAATTAGACAGGCACTTCTTTAAAATAGGCTTCTTTAGAGAATACATGCTGACAATATACAAAATTACAGTTCACATGTCTCCATGCAAACATCCACACTAAACCTTTTCATACATACCTTTGTCCATACTCAATAATTTCCTCTTTGGTATGGTTTATCAACAAAAATGGAGCTGCACCATCATGGTAATCAGAAAAGGTAATCACCGTAGAATGTTCAGTCAGATTAACGTCCACTGCAATTCCTCCAAGCTATCAGTGGTAAAAATTACAAAGGAAGTAACAGTGGAATTGATTTCCAGCAAAGTAAATGTAATTTCAATATTTTGAAAAACTTTTCCTCTCATCATAAGATGAAACCATCATATAGTAAACCTAGCCATTTTACCATACCTTCAAAATATTTCCTTGATCTAAATGCTAGGTAGGAGGTATTACACTTAGTAATTAAAACTATGCAGCAGTTCTGTACTGTGAAAAGTTAGGCTGGTGGTAGAGGAACCTTCCTTATTACAAGCACACACATTCATGCCCTCAAGACCATTAAACTACAAAAACCACTCACCTATTTAAAAACTACTGCTAGATGAGACTATTTGCAACATACAAGTAAACTTAGTGGAGTCAAAGCTACTTTTCAGAGCAACTCAGTGTTACTTTAGAGCTTATTAATACTTCTCACAAATAATACTTGCAAAACAATCTGCGTTTTAGCTCCTGTAGAACTGCTTCCCAGAGAAGCATTTAAAACAGAATACCTACTTATATCTGTACACAGACAAAAAACAGAGCATGGGAATGAAAATGCATAAACATAATCTTATCCTCAGCTAAGGTTTTGCAATACTTGATTGCATGGGAAAAAACAATTTTGAGAATGAAAACGAAAAAGTGAATTACTGCTGTTTTACCTAACATGTAAACATGGAAGGCAACATGTTACCTTATTGTCCAAATGCAGTAAAAGACAGTTTTCTTGCTGATCAAAATTTATCTTCTTTGGAGGGAGATCAGAATTTTCAACTCTAACAAGCAGTTTGTTGGCATCATTTTCAGGCCAAAAGGGAATGCACTAGAAAAGAAAAATCAGAAATTTCAAAGTGAGAATACAACTGAGGCGTCAAATACGATTCACATTAGCCCAAAATTCATCTACTAAATTCTATTCAAAACTGTATTGATTTGGATCAGAAACCCTATTAAAAAAACCTAAAAGTTAGTACTTACCTGAATACAATAAATTCAAAGGAAGTGAAGAAATAATTCAGACTACAGTGAAGAAAGTGAGGAGTTAAGGAGCTAAAGTGAAAACAGTAAGACTTCATATTCACACAAAGAAGTACCTTTAAAATGGATAAAGTACATAAAATCCAGAGTATAAAATAGGTACAACACTGAAAATGCCAAGCTTAAAAAAAAAAAAAAAAAAAAGAAGACAAAACTGTTCTTCCATTAACAAACCTTTTTCCAAATAAGTATAAATTTCAAATCAATCTTAAAGTGACAAGGAATGACAAAACAGGTTATCAGCATAAATGCCACTCCAGGGTAACTTGAGTATACAGGACATCAGCTACTAGCAGTCCTTTTAAAAGTGGTTCATATATATTTAAAAGTACATATACACACATGTATGTGGGTATAAAACACATATACTGCATGGAGCATTAAGCAGCTAAAGCAGAGCACATGTTCTGCTAGTCACATTCACAGCTGAAATCACAACCATTATGGATTTTAAAATCTCAGAGACAATCTCTCTTCCATCGTTTACTTGCTAAATGGATACAGCCAGAAGGTAGAGAAGACACAAGTTTTAATTGTAACTAATGAAAAGTCTCTAAAAAATTAATAGAGTCCTGCCACAAGAACAAGCTATGACTAACAGTAATTCTGAACTATCAAGAGCCAAAGTCTATTCAGATAGACTGTCTTTCCTGTATTTCAAACTGTTGACATGCAGCAGCCAAAATTTGAGAACCATCTTTCTCTAACATAGTTTAAGAAATGAGATGTCCATATTTAATTACATCTGAATCCTAGAATTAATTCTTCAGTGGTGAAAGACTAGTTCACCAACTTACCATGCCACTAAGTTCCCTTTCCCATTGTTTCTCACACCACAGGAAGCAGGAAGACAAAGGAAAAAAATATAGTTAAATGGTAAGATTGAAGGTGTTATTTACATCAACGTATCCCACAGACAAAGGAAAATTAAACTGTGTTGTAAACTAGCATAAAATACAGCAAGTAAGCCTCAACATGGAATTATTTGAGCCCAGAGGAAGTTCAAGGAGAATCAGTCAACAGTAAAAGAAAGTTTAAAATCCAAACCAAATAAGTGAAAAGGATTGGCTAAACAAGACATTACAGAATCAACTACAGAGAATTGAAAAATTAAATTTTTGTAGTAGACTTCAGCCAGATTGTGTCACATAATGATGTCATTTTCAAGCCTTTTACCACACACTTGCTAAGTGCTTATATTTACACAACAATTTTGCTCCCACAGTGGGATCTTTAATTTATATTTAGCAGTGGTGTTATGAACAGTCTTCAGCAATATCTTCTTTCTCAAAGGATGTATGTTGATCAATTGCTTTGCACTATACATAATGCAAAAGACTGTCCTTAGCAAGCCACTGCACACTAATCACTGTCCAACAAACTCTATTGCAATCTTTGAAGAATGATGAATTTTTCTAAAAATAGTTATTAAGGTTTCTGATATATTTACTGCTTTCCAGACAGGGAAGACCTCTCAGAGGAGATTGGTTCTACATAAGAATTGCTTTTGTTCCTGAAAAGACAAGTTATCTGTCACTATAGAACGAACAGTGTGTTTAAATAAAAATCAGCAGGAAAGGCTCTGCTTAACCTAAAATGACAAGAATACAATAGGGGGAGAAAGGAGCAAGCCAAAATATGCATTAACATTTCAGCAAGCTGCTTAGTTTTTTCAAGATCGACCTAATGTAAGAGAGTTATGTGAGAAATACTCAAAAAAATCACAGGCATTAGTTCAAAAAATAATCTAGACTAGCAGAACAGCAGAGCTCCCCATTTCAGCAACAGAATCAGATGGAAACTTGCTCCTGGAAATTGTTCTGGATTAAGAACAGAGATAGACCAAAGACAGACCAATAGAGGCTTGATACTACCTACATTTAGAAGAGATGAAAAACATACTGGATTAGGCAACTGAATTACAAAAGAACAACCCTGGCAGACCAGGTTGTCACAATATGGATTTTTAGAGACTGCCTATCAAGGGGAAAAATATGGACACAATGCGAATAGAATGGCTTATAGATTCTTCTGTTGACCTGTACTGCTCTATTTGGTAAACTGCTGTTCTAACCTTTTAGAAGTTTTTAGGAGTGACCCCAAGATCTGCAAGTCTTCCCTGGATACTTTATAATTGAAAGAAGACTAAGATTAATTAATACAATTATGAAATACCGAAGAAACACTGACATTTGTAGGACAAACTAGAAAATCCTGTAGGCATATGAATAAAACAGCCAACATAGGAAACCCAGAGAGGATATATGCAGAATGTATTTCAACCTTCAAAACTATTACCTTTGAGTAGTTTTTGCAGAAATTACAGAAGTTTCTGTAAATAATTTAGATTATTCTAATAACGAAGATATATAAAATATAAAACAGAAAACAAGAAATAATACCATCTGACTATATTTCCTAAGAGTACGAAATTAGATATGAAGTGGCCCATACCACCACATATACACTACTATACACTATACCTATTGTCATTTCAGATCTTTACCAATGAACTAGATGAGGAATCATACATGTAAAGAACGCAAAAACTATGTAAGGCCAAGCAAAAGTTTGGTTCAGAGGAACATAAGAATATTAGGAAAGAGAACAAACACATAGGCTTATGTCAAACAGTCCACTGTTGAGTAAAAGCAAAGAAACTTTTTTTTTAAAATAATGATTAGCATAATGGAAAGCTGAACTGACTCCAACATTTAAAGATCCAAACATCTTAATGCACACTTAACAAAAATCACAACGGAACAACATATCAATATCAGTAACTGAAATATTACTTAATGGCATGTCTCTAATGACTGTATCATTAAAGATAATATGCACAGCTAAGGAGCATGTACTGAAGGTACCAAAAAATTATTGAAAGATCTGGTTAGGAATCTGATTGAATACATTCTTTTAACTTTTGTAATTTGGTTTGCAAGCATTTTTGGTAACCACTTAAGAGTATTTACAGTGCTGACATTGAGGTGCTGGAGAATGGCAACAGAGCTGCTGAAGGGTGTGGAGCACAAGTCCTGGGAGGAGTGGCTGAAGGAGCTGGGATTGTTTAGTCTGGAGAAAAGGAGGCTCAGAGGCCACCTTACCACTCTCTACAACTGCCTGAAAGGAAGATGTAGCAAAGCAGGGGGTGGTCTCCAAGCGTCAGGACCAAACGAAACAGCCTCAGATTGCACCAGAGGATGTTTAAATTGTCTATCAGGAAAATTTTCTTCACTGAAATGGAAGTCTGGCATTAGAACACACTGCCCAGGGAAGTGGTGAAATCACCATTACTGGAAGTGTTAAAAAAAATTGTGGACATGTTATCTGGGGATCTATTTAGTGGTGGTGGTTTATTTATGGTAGTGCCAGGTTAGTGGTTGGACTTGATACATTATCTTAGAAATCTTTTCCAAGTTTAACAATCCTGTACTTCTAGGATTCTAAAGGAAATCAGCTGGGCCTTCAACCATGCTATTTGTTATGTTAAACTCTGTTTTGGATAATGCTCTCTTAAAGAGGGAAGGGGAGTGGAAAGGGGATTTCAGCCTTCCCAGAAAGCACTGCAGCTTTAAGAAACCTCCAACACTACCCTAAACAAGCACTGCTTTTCCTACATGTCCTGCAGGAAGGCAGAATGGCCCAAAGACTCAACACACATACAAAACATAATTGTGTGATACTGCAGTGCAACCAGTCAAGATGCACACCAGTCTGCAACAGTCTCCAACTCTGCAGCACAGACAAAAGCCCTAAAACCCATTTTCACACCACTTGGCCTGAGGGCCAAGGATGTCTTTCTAGGAAGTACACGTTGAGCACCTAAAAGCAGAAGTGAGACTAGATCCAGAAGATCAATTTGGATCTCTCTGAACTGATCCATGTGAGGGAATTTCTTCCCATACTAAAGTGGCTTCATGCATACCAGGTCAGTCAAAGTATTTTACCATGTACCACTACTAAACTGAACAGAAGCTCCAGTGCCACTGCAGAAAGCTAATACATTAGTAATATAAGTCTCCTCATACTATTTATGATGCAAGGTGACAGAATGAAAAATTCCAATTACAATGTAAACCAGCTTTACAGTATGTCCTAATGAAACACTGAGAAATGGTAAAGGACACAGGTCATTTATTGAAAAAGCATGGTATAGTCAGGCATTGTCATGGGACACATACATGGCTCATGTTTTCCATCAGTGAGTGCTCAAACCAGTTTTTTTTTCTTTAGAGACAAAATTTGGAATAGGTTCTATTATAAGTTTACCTGTTGCAAAACAATGGGAATCCACTTTTCCTTGCCTTCTTCAGCTACTTCCAAAGTGTATTTACTTCTATTTGAAATCATAAAAAATGGAGTGAAGGTTACAATTCTAGTAATATTGAAACTGCTGTTGTTTATGGTGACACCAACCTGGGAACAGAAAGACATTATTTTAAGTACACATTTTTTACCCCATTTATATCTCATGAAAATAATGAATTTGAAAGATAAATTTAACTCACTTGATATTCCTTTTTATGACTCTTGCATTTCACAGAACCATGACTTCCAACAGTGTCCAATGAAAACTGATCAGACAGTTCACTGTCAGTTACCCTAAGTTGTACCTGTGAAGAAGCACCCTGAATTAATTTTCAATTCACAAGTCACTGACAACATTTAAAATTATATATAAAGTATGCATAAACATAAATGGAAATACTGATGTTTTTATTGAAAAGTCAGGACATAACAACTGCCAGTATCATCTCACAAATGTATTTTCCACCATGCTTAGTTATAACCTATGTGGAATAAGCATTTTAAGTGTAAGACACTCCAGAGGAAGCATCACATAAAGATTCTTTAAAAAAATTATCATAATTAAAATTTCAAAGGAAAATCAATGCACTGTTGTAATCTCTCTCATTCATCCATCAGTAATATTCAGCATTAAAAAACTCAGGAAACTCAAACGGTAAACTTAACCTTAGCATTCTATGAACCCAGAACCAATCTACCAACCACCATTGCAAGTATTCATTTTTCAAGTAGCATTCATCTTTCAAGTACCACAGCTTTACATTTCCTACACAATTTCTACGTCTTATTTGGAATAAGAACCTTTACTGACAGTTTAAATCTAAAATGAAATTGTTCTATTTAGAAAACACTTCTCAGTGACCTTTTTCTTTCAAAGTGAGGATCTCATTCTTAACAACACCTCTGACAATGTAAATTTCGTATCTCAAGCATATCTGACAACACTCATTTTGAACACTGTTTTTGGACAGAGATATTATAGGTTTCATGCCCTTTACAGAGCATAGGATAGAGTAAATAAATTTTAAAGTGTAAAAATGCTTTCATACAACAACGTAAGGGAGTACAGGGCTGTCAGATTTGCAAAATACAATACCTTATTATTTTGAAGGAAGTTTTTAGGCTGGAAAGTAAAAAGGAGGGGCTTTTTGTAATCTGGAGGATGCTTGCGGTGAATACCATCAGCTTTGTATTGTAACATTCGACCGGTTTTATTCACCATCCAATAGGGACTGTGAATTGCTATAATCATCTGCCCAGTTGTGTAGGTCACGTGAACAGCAATATCCAGTTCAGTCTTATCCAGCTCTGTGACACAGTGAAATGTTGTGAAGCTGATATCAGGCAGATTGCTTTTTATATGGTACTCGCTTCTCCAGTTTTGATCAAGATAGTTAAGCAACTGCAAATCTAGTTTTGTTTGGTCCAAGACTGCATTATGAATCTGGACTGAACATCCTTCTTCTAAAGTGTCATATTTGTTCCCATTTCCCTTAAAAAGATAAGCAGACACCAAACAGGATACATTTACATGAATCACACACAAAATTCATATCAACTTTTATGTTTTAGCTAGCTTTAAAAATTATGACAGAAGTTATTAGGCACAATTTTAAAATACCTTTTGTGTTATTTAACTATGTTACTTTCCTAAACATCTATCTTAAAACAATATTTTGCAAAGAGAACCCTAATGCATGGTAATCAATGTTCACCATCAAAAGCCCATCTGTCACCAAATTCAAATACACGTATGTTCTTAAATGATAAACTTCCTCAACACAGTACTTTCTTCGCTAAATTTAAATTTGTAAGAGACATACAAAGATGAGCCTGTTACTTCCATACATTTGGTACAAGCTGTGGTCTCCAGTCCTAGTAATTGTTTATTTGTGATGAAGTTTTACTATTAGATTCTAATATTTGAGGTCAAATACTAAATATTAAGACCATCTGAAAAAAAATCTGTCTCCCAACTGTATTTCTATTATCCTAAGTGACATCAATAAGGAGTGGGACACAATTATACCAGATCCATAGAATGAAACATATAGTACTGAGGAATCAATGTCTACACTGCATGTTTTAGGTATTTTACTCAAGACTGTCTCTCATCTGGCACTGGAAAGAATGCCTGCTAACATTCAAACTGCACCTAATTGTTTAATTTCATCTGGAAAGAACTTGGAAGTCTGGCACTAGGTTGCAATTCAAGCCAAAACCTGGCAAAAAAGGCAGGCCTGTGAGAATTTGTTAAAAGCATGCTACTGCTGAAAGTCAGTGACTGCACATAAAATGCTAACACAGGGTGATCCACTTGAGGCAGGCTTCACAGGAAAAGCTGCACTATTTAATTAGGCTCAAGATGCACTTGAGCAACTGAGTGACTCTCACAGGGCCAAACTTGTACAGTGCTACGTTTTACTTTGCATATATCTAAAGAATGGCTTAATAACGCCACATGTCACATTCTGTGGTAATATTTCAATTCTGTAAATACAGACTTTATTAGACTATATAAGATGTATGCCCTTATAAGACCTGTGAACTTGCTTCACAAATACTCCATCAGAATCCCTTTGTTCTAATCTCCATTTCAACCAGCTTTAACATTGTAAGTGGGAAACATTACTAAAATTCAAGCATTATGTAATTACCTCTACAGAATAAGTTATTTGATAAGGAAGAAGATTGCGGAGAAGAACAGAAGGCCATAAATGCACAACATATGGAAAATCCCATTCATCTTCTGCACATAATGATGTTGTCAATGAATCTTTTACAGGAACAATATTGATGATAAGTGAGTGGTTAGTTGACCTCACAGATTGGCATTTCCTTTGCAATAAACTGTCAACATTTTTCATAATATCATCAAATGTAATTCCTTCACACATATCATATTCTCCACCCACTCCGTTTTCATTGGCTAGTGGTTGCAAACTCAGTATGGATCTGTAAATGAAAACATTTTTAGACACTTAATACAGGACATATTAACACTTAATATGCAACAGGGACAGTCTAATATTATTTGGATTTAGGAAGATTTCTGGCAGTAATTTATTGCCTGCCTTTATCTTGATTAAAGGAGGAATCAAAAGACGGACTGGGTCCCAAGAGTTTATACTATTGTAACAGCTGGGGTTTTTTGTTCCATACCTCCACACGCTTCCCTTACAAAGAAAGGGTTATTGGAGATTCTTATGAAGAGACTACTGAATTTCCTTACATGTGCTGCTCTGTTCCTGTTCCAAGCTAAAGGTCTGGATCAACAACTTACTCCTATAACAGATATGCAGAAAGTGCCCTCCTTTTCAGTCCCATAAAACATCAAGTTAGTTCATGGATTATTTACATACATGGCTTTTATAAGGCAGAAGCTTTAATCTAATACAGCTGCTCCTCACTGAAGATTTTTTTGTTTTAACATTTCCTGACTGCCTAGTGGAACTCATCTGTGCAATGAATCAGAACATCACTAAATCTCATTAATGAAATACAGATAGTTAAAATACCAGTGAATTAATGAATCTACAGTAAAATGTAACTTAAGTAATGAAGAAGATACAAAGCTTTCATTGTAAAAAAATGAGGAGAGTGTTTGGGGGAAAACGGAAGGAAGAAAGAGTCTCTGCAACCATAAAAAAAAATCAAAGCAAACCTACCTACCTAAAACTTGGTGATAGTTCAGCTAAAATGTACATGCAAACTCACTGCAGCTTTGCTATTAGATTGAATGTGATAATAACATAGCTATGCTGTAACCCAAGTTTTTCTAAGGTGATGAGTCTTCTTTTACATCTTTGATAGAGTTTAAGTGTATATCTTTTAATCTTTAACTTCAGAATCAAAAAATCAAAAGAAGCCTTTTCAGAAAAAAACCAAAACTGCACTAATTCACCAAACATCACCCCACTAAGAAGTGTACTGTGTGAATTACAATCACTGTGTTCCAGAAGTACCTGAGCTCAGATTCTTAAAGTAGCTTAGCTAATTTAACTTGTTCATAAAAATGGATTTCAAAATTTTAGCTTAAGACTACCTGCCCTGAGAAGATCCTATCCAACAATGAGAGCACAGTATTTTTTCAGTATTAGGTAGCAAGGGTAAACAATTTTTTTAGCATAATTGTATGGATACAATAATAAAAAATAAATAAACATATTCCACAATAAAAGAAAAATACAGTAAAGTACCTGTAAGAGGAAAAGGGTATGTTGAATTCATTTTCTGGTGAAGCAGTCCCTAAACATCTTCCTTCTTCAAAAACATTTAACGGGATTGAAAAGTGATTCCTTATCTATGTAAAATAAAAATCCAGCAACACACATTAGGAAAAACTGTAAGGACAAAGTATTTTGAGCTTAATAAAGCAAGAATGGGAAGTCTTGTTTTTCATTTTACCCATTTACCACTCAAGGTCAGTATTTCAGGTGAACTGCCTCTAAAACAGCAAATCTTTTTAAATTATCTGGTTGTGCAGTTTGATGCTGTATTTTGTTTATGAAATAAATATATTAACTGCAAAATGCTTTTCAAGGAGAAACACAAGACTGAAAAACCAAAGGCAACTAAATCTCAACTATATGGTACCTTTCCAAACAGTGGTCTCCTAAAAGTATAACAGATACAAGGTTCAAAAATCCATAAAGTGAAAGTGTAAGGGAAGTCAGAAGTTTAAGGTTAAATCAGTAATGTCCATTATCATTCAGGGGCATGTAGTTACCTTTCTTGCAAACATTATTTTTTATTTATTTCAGGGTTAATTTAATGGCATTAATTAGCTCTTAGAAATAAAAAATTTAGAAAGAACCAAACAGTAAATTTTGTTATTAATCAAGTCATAAACCACTTTGAATGAAAAAAAGCAACTGAAATGAAACAAGAACACTATCACTATAGAACTGTAATATCTGATTCATCACTGTAGCTGTAAACCACATAATGTCTATCGAAAACACTATTCAATCAAAAGACATATACACTTGAAGGTCTCACTTTTCAACTGACACTGTACTAAATTTGAAATTAACATATCAATGGTACAGGATGAAAGAAACGAAATAACCTTGATTGAAGGATAACTTAGGGAACCAAGGTAAGATTAAAAGAAGTTTGATCCCTTCATACAAAGCAAATAGTTCAAGAACAAAATTAGAGCCAGTATTAGTTAACATTACTAATGAATTACCCTGATCCAAAATCTGATGGATGTCTACCTGCATCCAACCCATCTGTCACTTTGAACAAGCTTTTTATTCTTGAAAAATCAAACACAAAGCAAAGTTATATGGACCATTCCGTTAAGTTTTTAAAGTATGTTTTTTCAATGTTTATTTAAAGACTACAGGATCACTTTCATTCATTAAAAAATTTAATTAATACATTATGGATATATAATGACCTGAACAGGGGAACGTATAGTTATCGTCTTGCTTCCTTCAACAGTGTCAATTTGGCAGACAATGGACCTTTCAACACCCGATTCCTCGTGTCGCACTTTGTAAATACATCGACCCACTTTTGTCAATGGAATCTTTTCCACAGCAGAATGATTATGCGGACCTAGAATTTGCGAGATGAGACATGAAACACTCAAAAGGAGCATAAAGAAGGAGTTGAAAGACAAAAATGTGCATTCAATAGAATTTTCTGTGTCATTCAATCTAATAATAAAAAAATGCCCGTCAGATGAAAAAGTACAAGCAGCACTCTTAATACGCTGCTCTTGCAGTGTTACTAAGGAAACGGCAAAGATTCTTTTTTTGCCACAAGGAAAAGAGCAAATGGGTCCATCACTCAAACATTTAAGTGGGTTTTGCTACTGCAAATAAAATTAGTGCCTCACAGGAAATGTTTACAATGTTTACAATGGCTTATTAACAAGGTACAGCTTTTATATTGTAAAAACAATTCAACTAGTACGTCATATGGTTGAGTTTTAAAAACTGCCAATTGCTACAATAAATCAATTCAAATTGTAAACACAAACACCATTAAAAACAGTTAAATTTTAATTTTAGCTTTAACTATGGTTTGTTTAAAATTATTTAAAACTTTTTTTTTAAAAAACATCCCTCTTAAGAGTAACTTCTGTAAACACACATATATACAGGAATCAATTCTAAAACAAAAATTATTTTGAGCAGTTGAATTCTGCAATAACATATAAATGCAAACAAATATCTGACTGCAATAAAGATTGTTACATAAATCATTTATCACAGTAGAAAACCTAGGCTGCAAAAATTAAGAAGCATATTTAGCCGTAAAGGCTAAAGCAAGATTTCAAATAGTGCCACACATCTAGAAACACTCCTTTCATGTTATGTAGTCCTCCAAAATTTACTGACCTGTACAAGACACTGTATTACACATGATAAATATTTATAAAAACAGGAGATGTATGAACTTTGGAACTTACAGATCTGAATGTAAAATCTCTTGCTACTCAGTGTTGTCATTGCTGTGAACTGGTCACTCTCATTTCTAGTTCTGACAAATTCCATATTTAAACACTCTCTGTCTTCTAAATGAAATAGTTTTGCTCCAAATTCAACATTAAGGACACTGAAGGAATCACTAGGCGAGACCGTGATGGGAAGTCCTAAAGAATTGATTATTACAAAAGGTGCTCGGTCTTTTTTGAAGATGTCTGAAGTCTGACTAGCTGCTTCAGCAAATGCCTAGAAAGCAAAGAATCAATACAAAACCAACATACTGAATAAGACTTCACCAAGATGATCTCTGCAAACATTCATCTAGCAATTCTAACACTGCATAGTTAAGAAATCTTTCTTACCGTGCCCAAGTTACTCAACATTTGCAGTCCTAACTTGGAAAGTGTAATATTGAGCTGGTCTTTTGAGGAAACATTTATTACTGTTTTATATTCTGGAACTTTGTAGGTCTCTTCTTCTTCTTCATCTGATTCAAACAGCGCTTTTTTAGCCTTCTTCATCTGAAAGGAGATGTTTAAAGAATTCTCATCTGACCACTCATTCTGTAGAAGAAAGTTTCACCTCAAGACTTTCTATGTCTCCCTTTCCCATATCTATGTCCTGCCATGGTTTTCTTTTTTGTTGTTGTTGTTCATGTTTTTAATTCTCCAATAAAAATGAAAGAGGGAGAGAATAAATAAGACAAGAGACAAATTATATATTCAGGAAGTCAATGAAATTCCTGTAACAGTGGTTAAATTTATGATAATTCAAAAGTAAAGAAAATATATAGTAACTACTAACATATTCAGTAAATACTGTGTGATAACATTCATCTTAACCTATTAAGTAACACTGTGTAAGAAGTTACATATAATTGATTTCCTAGTGTTAAAACAGTCCCCAGATTTAGTCTTTATATGTTTCCAAATTAAATACCTATTTTGTTTTCATTTGATTGAAAGAAAAAATAAAAAAAATCTGATGGAATACATTTCTCCAGCCTCCAACAGTTCTGGAAATTATGTATTTCTAAATGTTATATTTCATATCTGGGTGAGAAGACATGAGGTTTTACCCATTATCTTCTACCTTTCTCCTGCATTAGGTCTCGTACCTTTATGGAAAATTGTCAGGGATATTTTTAATAGCAGTTTCTTAAATGCAGTATCCCAGTCCATAATCTTTATCCTTCTGTGAGTATTACAGTAGGAAGTTTTTGATAATAATAGTCCTAAGAAAAGGGCAGGTTTTCTATTCTGAGCAATGTCTCAGGTTAAAAATACTTGAACAGTTTCGAAAAAAGAGAGAAAACAATTAAATAAAACAGTTAAGACAGAAGGAGGAAAAACAAAAGGTACCTCCCATCCTTAGATAAAGGCTAGACTATTTCCACGAAAGATAAAAATGAAGTGGTAAGAGCACTATTCCCACAGTACTCTTTGTGCTGCTCAACAGCTATCAGTTTTTCCAATACAATTCTGCTACACCTACTACTGTAGAACAAGAGCAGTGGTTTGTCTTTCCAAAGTCACTGAATGCATCATTAGCATATGGCCTAACAGAAAAACTGATATAAAGCCATTACGATTACCTAGCGCAACTTGAATAAAATTTTGCCACCTGAAAGACAGTATTTCACAGATGTGGGAGTCTGGGCATTTCCTTGTACAAGAACTGGTTTCATTCACTACTTGTGAAAAAACTCTCAGTAACCAACAAGAAAGAACAAAATTGTTAGATGAAAGGTGGAGAGCATTTGTTTCTTCTAAGGTACTGAAATGCAATATGTGAGTTCAGCTTTGGAAACTATACCTTGATTTCAAGAATCCATGGCTTGAATAAATCAGTCTTCTCAACTTCTAGCGGTTCAAGCAAAGGTTCCCACACGCCAAACATCTCGTTAAAATAATGTACCTATCAAAATCCAGAAAGCAGTTAGGAATTTACATAAAACTTAAATTAAAAATTCTGATTTACAAGTATATTAATTATTTTGGTAATCTAAAATATTCATAATCAGATTGCACTTTCAGCTGCCACCATAAGATGAAACAAACACATTAGAAAAATAAATGAGGCAGCAAAGTCTCTACTGCAAAGTCCCAGGTCCAAAAAAGTGGTAAAAATTGTGCCACTTAAAATATAATTTTGTCTTAAACAGTAGGCACTGGAATTCAAAAGCACTATAAATAAGGAAGAATCTACCTACAACAATCACTGAATTTTATGTCACTAATTTCCAAATATGAGTCAGTTTGGGTGTTTTATGAACAATAGTTGAACTACATTGTATTTTATAGAAACAACACATGATATATTCTATTGTAATTTTAACTTAAGATTATTAGAGAGTTTTAGCCCGTTGCCATTCCAACATTTAATACTGATGCAACAGGTTCTGATGCAAGTTCTTTAGGAACTTGCAAAGAGCGTAAATGTGAGGCTGCATAACACCAATTACTGTAGCATTAATTATCATTATATCTGAGGCATTAGATTTTCATTTTAATTTAACTATCTTAACACCTCATTCCGATCGTGCTCCCACAACACATACCTGTAGGAGTTTAGTCATCAAATATGAGGGTTATTTTTCTTTTCTTGTCTAAATAACATGTATATAACATTTAGACAGTGGGGTTTAGCACCCCAGAAAAACTCCGGTTTCTTTATGTAGGATTCCTCACCTCTAGCTCAAGATGAGAATGCAGGTTGATTAGAGTACTCCAGTTCTTGACTTCTCCAGCAAATGAGGACTTGGCTAAAAGCATTGGTACTGTTCTGTGCCCAACTCCAGCTTCAAGTGTTAGAAAAACAGATTCTATATTAATTTTCAATGACTCTCCTGTAGGAACCAGTTCAGTGGTTGGATTTTTATGTTCATTTTCATTTGTCTCTTCAAGAAACCACATTTTCAGATTTTTTATATCTTTCTTATTCCACAAGTCAGGAGGAATTTGACTAATCTCTTCTTCTGTTGTTTCTGCAGTTTGATAAAGGGCTGACGTAATAGTAATTACTGTGTTTATGATTATTGGTGAAACCTACAAATAAGAAATTGGAATAACTGGAAATGAGAATCTAGTACAGAAACAGCTACTTTCAGACACAAAAGTATAATGAGTATGTTACAATAACAAAACACTTGAGTTTTCTACAGGGCTCTCTTGTTTGAAAATAATTCCCTTCCACAAGCTATAGTTCAATCTTTTCAGATTTTCAGCCCCTATCTTATTTCCAGATGGAAGCTTTCTAAACTACATCATTCAATGATCTATCTGAACACTTCAAAACTTATCTCTGCACACCATGCCATTTCATAAAACACAGATTTCAAAGCTGAAGCATAGCGACACAGTTGTTCATTTTCAATTTTATTTGTTTTGACATGCTTAAACAGGTAAGTGGCCTAATGAAGAACAGGAACAATTCCCCACTTCAGTCATTCCTGAAGCAATTTCATAGCCTGCTGAGTGCGAAGTAGAAAACTAAAAACACAATAGACGTCTACTTACTTCTATTGTTAGAGATTTAATCGTTAGATCAGCTGTCTGTGGATTAGTACCCGATTGTTTCATTTCAAAGAAGAAGTCACAAGGCTGCAATACCTACACAATAAAGTAAAAACACATGTCATATAGAGAAAAAACTATTTTTAAAAACTTACTTTGAAATCATACACATAACAAGTACTGAAGAAAACTTACCATTATTTCATTCTTCAAAATTAAGAGAAACCTGAACACTAATAACATGTTGAAAGAAAAAAGTATCCAGAATTATCATTAAAGATTGAAATGTCAGCTACAGTAAAACACATTACACTTCAGTAACTCCACTTTTTAGGTAAAGTCTGCAGATGCCTTCAATGCACTGCACCACCATGCCTCTGACTTCTGAGGAGAACCAGTTTTTCAGTTGCAACACAGCAACAACACAGTTACAGTTTTCCTGAATAACAATATAACTTGGAATCACAACCACTCTGTTCCAACTTTGTTTGGCAGTCAGTCCCTGAACGTTTTAACTTGACGAAGTTTATCAAATCAGAGGTATGCTATAAACAAAATCAGTGCTATGTTATTAATAGAGCACTCAGATGTAATTAGACTCTACTGACACTGTTCAGGTATGAAAATTTGCTCTCCAATCCCTATCTAGGATAGTAAGTCTTTCAAAAACTATAATTTCAAACCATATTGATTTTGCAATCTTTTCTGACATCTCTTTCCATGTCTGCATCAGATGCTGGAGGCATAGATATACCCTGAATCAGTTTGACCACACTTTCCCCAAATGAATTTGATCTAACAGAAGCTTTTGTCCACAATATTATTTTATACTCTGTTGCTCAAATTACCTTTTTTTCTTACTCTTTATTATATTCAGGAATGAAAAATAACATATTCCTCTTTAGACCAACACACCTGTGAGAAATACACAAAAAACCCCTCATCATTGGTGCTATTTTTAATCTGGAGGTTAGTTTCCCAACTTGGCGTCTGGACAGGGCACTTGTGGATATGGTTTAGGAGTGACTATGGTAGTGCTGGGTTGACAGCTGGACTAAATGATCCTGAAGGTTTCTTTAAGTTTTGATAATTTTGTCATCAAAAGGATGAATTCATGTAACCCAATTACTTTACCAGACTAAAATTAGATTGTTTAGAAAACCTGGCTTCAGAGGTTTGCTTACACACGTTTTAAAAAGGAGCAGTTATGCTGCTACCTGCACGTAAAATCTATTTTTTTTTTTACTTTTCTCAAGAACTTTCTGAATCTTCCAAGGAAGGTACTGTTTTAAGCACTAAAACAAGTGTCCTATGACGTTTTTTTTCCCCTATCTATAGCACAAGCATCCTGTCAGATTCAGACCTTTTCCCTGTTCCTACAGTCTGAGATAAGAGATTCCATCAGAAGATATTCCTGTAAACTTGGGAACAAGGGAAAACTTGGTGTGAAGCCTTTCAATAGTTTTCTACAAAGAAAGTCACATTTATACCATGTTTGTCAACTACAAGAATGGATGTCAAACATCTTTGTATTGTGTTGGGGCTATCAGTGCCAAGTGCATCACCTTCTAAATGACTAGGTTAACATTTTAGTGCAATTAAAGATTGTGTACACCCAAGGAGTAAACTGAGCTGCTATGATTCTACCTGAAATTGAGATGAAGGGGAAGCCCCAGTCCTTTCTGCTTATAGCTTTGATCTTTCCTACATCACTCTGTAAGTAAGCAGGCATTAACAGAGAGCTGAAAACATTTGCTCTTCAAAATTCATCTGTGGTCTGAGGACATGTGTAACTGTTGGATATTTGAATTTTTTCTCTGATGCTAAAATATCATCACAGAGTTAACTGAGGTACAGTCTGCTGTAGAGGCAGAAAAGCTGAAAGAAGCTCCAGGAGTCAATGCACTTCCACCTGGCCAGTAACTAGCAAGTCTGATTTTCTTGCCAAAATATAAACAGGCAGCATTAATATAACAGATCTGTGGACCTTTACATAAAGGAATCGATGTACAACATACAGTAAGTAAACTATTTCATAATATGCACTTCCCATTTTTCTGTGACACTGTTATTCTCTTACATAGTTATTTAATACAAAGTTTTAGACTGATAGCATTCCAAATTTACTATACTGCATTTGAAATAGCATACACTTAAAAAATTCTATTTATTTGGGTTACGTGGGATATGAAAGATAATTAACATTTTACTCCTTGGGGCTCTTCATTGTACCTTGTCATACAAAGCAAACCCCAATTCCATAGATCAAGATGATGCTTTAGGCATATCAGATAAAACAGAATAAAATCAACAAAATGTTCACCACCAAATTTTACTCATATATCTGTAGTATACATTTTAATGAAGAATATTTCAAAAATACTTGTATTTTAGTAGTGTAACTTACACAGCACCTTTTAAATACACACAAACTCACCGTAGTGAGCAAACTCACCGTAGTAATGTTCCCTTTCCTTTCTTCTGGAAGAAATGGGCATGCTTTCATCTGTATCTCTTTAACAGCAGCTGTCATGTTGTACCTCTCAGGGCTATTTTTAATGAACATCTCACACTGTGTTGTAACCACCAACGCAGGAGCATCACCTCTTGTTAAATCAGCCACAAATACAATCTCTGGGTTTTTAACAACAATGTTCATTTCCATCGTAGATACAGGCTGCACAGGTGCTTCAGAAATATAAATTACATTAGTTTGATTGTTCAAAGATTACATTTCAATTATTTGCTTGTTGTCACTTAATTATTAATATTAATTTATAATTATTATACTTAATAATATTAATTACAGTAGTTATTTAATTCTTGTAACTTACAGGGGAGGCCTTAACTATTTAGGAGTAATATCTAGCATAACTAGTGTCAGCAAATTTGTAGATCCCTGCAACTGACTTATTTCTAGGCTCTTCATTGCAGGCACAAAACCATTTAATATCTAATTACTCTTGGGTACAACAAAAGATTCCACAAAGCTTCTCTGTCAAAATGAAAAGGGTAACAGTATCACCACTGTTATTATCTCTGACATTAACAAATTTATCAGCTTCACTCCATACCTACATCTGCCAACTCTGGTAAGAATGCAGCATTTACTGATGCTTAATGTAACCACTTGCAATAAAAATTCATATAAGACTTCCTTATCTGTTCAGACTTTGATCATGAGCAAATAATCATAACAGGCCTGGCTGAGAAGAACACAACTACAATATTTAGGGCACAGGAAAACACCACCAAAAAAGCAGGGACTTGCTTTGGCACACCTGAGGAGAAAAAAAAAGAGTATTTCCTGCTCGAATGGACCAGTTTTTGATGTCAGGTACTCAATCTAAAAATCTGTTTTCAGATGTACGAAGAAATGCACATCAGTGGACAAAAGAAATGACAACATTTCTAGGCAGCAATATCAGGCAGGCTGATTCCATGTGTAAGTGCAACACGCTTCATTATTCTTCCCATTTTATTTTAAACAGGCATTTTTATGTATCTTCTTTGCCTAGTAAGACAAGACTTCACTTGGAAACAAAGACTAAAGGTCATGAATCTATTTCCATGATGCAAAGAAAGCAACATCAATGGTTACAGGAAGCTGTTCTATACACATAAACATAGGAAATAGCATAAAAGGAGAATTATATTTTTTACAGAGTATTACAATTACAACCAAAATTAAGCTGATATTTAAATACAAATTTTAAACTATTTCCAGTATATACTGGTATATACCTTGGTCCTTTAAAGGTAATGACTGTTTGAGATTTCTCTGTGCAGCAGCACTCTCTGCATTAGCCTTTAGGAATATATCTGCTACAGTAATTAGAAACTCCATGCTTGCACAAAGGTATATCTCTTGAGCAATAACATCAAGAATAGTGCCATCTCTCCCCTGTTTGTAGTTTATATCCACCATAACTTTCTTTTCAAATCCATGTTTCATTTCCAGCATTCTGAAAGACAATTAAGGAGGCATTTAATGTAACAATAAAGAGCCAGCAACAAATACTGAAAAACACTCAAGATTCTCATCCCAGCTGCAATCCATTAACAAGACCGAATTTAAAAAGTAATACTAATGATTTTAAAACACGACCAATAAAAACACTAACACAAATTTTATATAACTTTAACTGGAATCCCATACACTGGCAACTAAGGGTGTTCATAATTTTTACAAGTCAAATGAACATAATTCCTCATTTACATATCAGAAGTACTACACTTTACTGAAGTTTGTTACTATTCATGAAACATCATCTGAGTCTTACTTAGCATTTCATTAAAGTGGAAAGTGGAATTGTTTTCTATGTGCATTTATTAGATTAATATTTAAAGTTCGGTTTATTTAATTTTTTGTATCTAGCATTTATATCGGTCTCATAAAGATATGTGGAACAAAAGGCAAGTAAGACACATAAATCCACAGTAACACGTACTTTAAGAACCCCTACACTAAAACAATTGAGGTTTTACCAGAATACTAATAAAATTAAAACATTTCTAATAAACAGTAAATTATGTAAAATTACAGACCTTGGTGTAGCCTTCTGGATTGATGGTCTTTTATCATCTAATGTACAGTTCGCCAGTTTGACTGAAGCATTCATTGAACCATCTGATAACATTTTCAGAGCAGCTGACATCAGAATTAATTTAAACTCTGCAAGCTTCAAAAGGTCATCTCTCTGATCCAAACTGTTAATCTGTTAAATCAAACATGTAGATTTGGTTACAGGTAGCAAAAATAATATATAGGTGTTATATACACAGTTTTATTCTAACTGATAATATTTTCAATAATAATAAATTAAATAAACCCACTACTAATTAAAAAGACAACCCCAATCAACAACATACAAGAGAAAACTTTCAAAGAGCAAAGCTTTACCCTTCTACCATCTTTCTAAAGCAACCTGTCATTAGTGAGAGATCTAAGTTTACAATTAATTACAAACTTCTAGTCAGAAATCTGGTGACAAGTTTTCTAAGTTTAAATCAAGATGAATATAAATGCATTCCTATTGACAAATTTAAGAATCTTTCTCCACAATTTTGTGTACACATCTCTACATGTGACTAATGAATATGTTTCATTCCTCTGCATTTTTTCCAAGCTGTATTTTAAATTAATATAAATTTTCATTAGATTTTTAGTCAGGTGACAGAAGATGCCACATATTATGTGCTACCACTGGTTATTCTATTTCCTGTAATATCTGCCAAACAATTTAGCTAAAACAGCTCTTCCATCATTTCCATCACATTTGTTATTATTGCTAGAACACACTTTCTCTGTCATAAATTAAGCTACTCTTGTTCAGCATTTCCAGGACGCTAGGCAACATGAAAGCTGCTGATTTCTCTTTGTAACCAAAATTATACTTACCTGTTTTGAATTTGGACTATACAACACTAAAGTCAGAGAGTCAAATCTGAAGTCCAGTTTTAGTGTTGTTTTTGTTTTCATAGGTGAATGCAATTCCACCACAGCTGATGTCACAACAGTTACACCTTTCACAAATCAGAAAAATGGTTAGTATTAAGAAAATTACCTGACTGCAAATAAGGAAAAAACCAAAACATCCTCACTTATGACCATAAAGACAGCAACTTCCCTTTTTCTCCACAGGTAAATCCATCTACACTTAGCATGTATGCATCATGCTTTATGTAACTACTTTTGACAAAATCACACAATGTTTGAGAATATAAAACACTCTGCTTACATATTCTAGATGCAGCTTTTACCATCTCCAAAACTTAAATGTACAATTTCCCCTTAATGTTACACAGTACTGTGTGCAAGACTCTTACAAAGAATACAAATTTACTTTAATCCTCATTTGTTTATCTGCCACATTTTTGCTGGTTTTTTGCATTTAATAAAGGAATGCAGCAAAAGATAGTTTTCTTAACTTTACTTGCTTTTGTTTTTAGTAGGTCCTGAACAGTCGATGGGCAATAACATGTATTGTTTAGGAACAACTTTCAGGGGTGTCATCATTACAACAGACAAACAGATCTAAATCTGAACAGCAACAAAACCAGCATACATAGGAAAGAGAACTTTCCAAACTTGGGATGTTACCAAATGTAGTCGACAGACCTTTAAGTGCTGCCTTGCATTATGGCCAGGAAAACAAGACAGTCCTTACATTACATGTCATGCTCAAAAACTCACTACAGTGGTCCAGTTGTTCCTATTCACTATCATTACCATCGGACATAGCTTAAACCACAGTGTCAAGATAAGAGATGCACTGGCAGTCAACTGACTGCCTCAGCCAATGAGGCACCTAGCGACAGCAGCAACAACAGCAGCAGTGCCTACAACTGCAGGGCAAATTACCTCAGAGAGCCTGGCAGGGGGTTCCCAGAGTCAGGGAAACCTAAGAGAGGGGAGAGACCTGGCAGGGACTAGAAGCTCTCATAAGTGAGGCCAATATTGTGAGGGCCTTGCCAGAGCAACTGAGAGAGATTTAAAGACTCTAGGGAGCATGAGCAACTTGGAGCACAGTGAAAAAGTGGGCAAACAGGACATGGCACATCAGAAGGATGTGGCACAGCACTTGCTGCAGCAGTTCATGTAGGAGGGCACAGTGACCGTCTCAGCTCTGGAGGAGAGCTCACCTGGTGCTTTACACCTACCCCATGAGAACAGACACAACAGTCATCTTCATAAAGCCAAAAGCCATTGCTTGTAGGAGCACAGCAACCCAGACCAAGCTTCCTCAGAAGCATGCAGCTGTCCAGGCCTGTGGCTGCAGGGAGTGTTTGAGCTTGACATTAGCACCAGAAGGCAGAAGAGACTACATGTGTGTGAAGTAGGACCAGGTGGATGACCTGCTGAGCATGGAGGCTGAGCTTAAAGAGGAAGTAGAGAGGCTGAAGAGTATCAGGGAGTGTGACAGAAAAACAGACTGGTGAAAATTCCTGAGAGAAATGCAGGAGATGGAAGCTCAGCACAAGTCAGAGGAACTCCAACACTTGTCATCAGAAGGAGGGGATCTAAAAGACAAGGGGGAAGTGGAAACAGGTCCCTGTTGGGGGCAGCAGGAGAGTCACCTCCCTTGCTTTCACAGGTAACCTTAGGAAATAAGTAGGAGGATCCAGAACTTGAGGGTGAAGCAACTGATAGTGAAGGTGAAGGTCTACTTTCACTACCTGGAGGGTTGCCCAGAGAAAGTCAGTCAACCAAATGCATCACAACTTCAGGTTAAAAAGAGAGAAAGAAGAGTAATTGTTACAGGTGACTCTCTTCTGAGGGCCCTGCATGCCAGCTGGACCCATCCCACAGGGAAGTCTGCTGCCTCCCTGGGGCTCAGGTACGAGATACTACTATGAGACGGGATCTGGAGCACAAGTTGTGTTCTCTTCTGTCCTGTCAAGAAAATCATGCAGACAAACACAGAATTGTGTTACCATCAGAATTTTGGTTTTGCTCATCATGGGTAATTTTATAAAACACTGAGCGTGCTGGCAACAAGCACAGTTGTCCTGTCTCAAAGGAGAAAAAGGATTTTAGCTCAGAAGTTAGCAGGGCTTGTTGAGAGAGCTTTAAACTAGATTTGAAGGGGAACGGGGACAGGGCCAGGCTTGACAGAGATAAGGTGCGGGAAGAGCAGAACTACAGTGATCACCCAAGCAGCAAAATAAGGCTTAAGAGGGAATATATTCAGCGAGTACAAGCATCCAAAGATGTAACTACAAGACAGACTATGGGGCATCCCTTTGCACAAATACTTCTATAAAGTGCCTGTACACCAATGCACACAGTATGGAGAACAAACAGGAGAAACAAGAAATGTGTGTGCAGTCAAAGGACTTTGGCATAATTGCAATTACAAAGAT
Organism: Coloeus monedula; assembly: GCF_965178545.1. Taxonomy (NCBI): domain Eukaryota; kingdom Metazoa; phylum Chordata; class Aves; order Passeriformes; family Corvidae; genus Coloeus; species Coloeus monedula. The sequence goes on along the minus strand of NC_138822.1, from coordinate 42,117,459 downwards.
GTGGTGGGATAGCTCACAGGACTGGAATATTGTCATGAAGGGCTTTATTCTGTTTAGGAGAAACATTCGATGTGAGGATACACCTGGAATGTATCAAGCTCTGTCTTGCAGTGGATGATGAGCAAGTCAAAAGCTTATGGGTCAGGATAAAAGGGCAGACCAGTAGGGGTGACACTGATGCCATGAAGATTTTTTACCTTTTCTTTTATACCCGTTATACCTTTTATACAACTTCTGTATTCTTAGTGCTTTTTCCCTACATTCTTGGACTTATTTGTCAAGCTAAGAGTCTAAACATTTTAGAAGCTTCGTAGCTAGGGATCAGTGTACCCCAGACCCCAAGGTCCTCTCCAGAACACATTCTGTACACTAAGATAGAACCACCCAGGGGAAGACTCCTTGGGGAGGGGGGCTCACTCGAGCCTCTCATTGGGGAATCTTTGATAGATATGCTAATTAGTAAAACCTATAATGTTATACTAGATCTTTTGGGGCATACTGGGCGGGGTGCATTTCAATGTATATGACCTGGACATGTGCACCTAAGGATCCTTAAAATAAATACCAAGGTAAAAAATCCCTTTTCCCCTTCTAACCGTGTATGACTCTTGATTTTAAGACCAGGAAAAGGCATCAACACTTGTGGGTGTTTGTTACAGACCATCCGAGCAGGAGAAGGAAGTGGATGAGGCCTTCGACAGGTAGCACAAAGCAGCCTCAGAGTCACAGACACTGGTTCTTGTGGGGAACTTTAACTACCCTGACATCTGCTGCAGAACCAGCACTGTGAAACACAAACAGCCCAGGAGGTTCCTGAAAAGCACTGATCACAGCTTCCTGTCATGAACAGTGGAGGATCCCACAAGGAATGTTGTGCTGCCTGACTTCACACTAACAAACAAGGAAGGCCCTGTGGGGGATGTGAGGGTTGGGGCAGCCTTGGCTGGGTAGTGACCATGAGATTGTGGAGCTCTGTATTGGGCGAGAAGTGAACAGTGCAGCAAGTAAGACTGTAACCATGGACTTAAGGAGAGAGAACTTCAGCCACTTCAGGGAATTTTCTTGCAAGAATCCCACGCGAACAGGCCCTGCAGGGAAGAGAAGTTGACATTCAAGGATCACTTCCTCCAGGCTCAAGAACTAGCATCCCAATGCAGGCCAGCGAGCAAGATATCAGGCAAAGGGGCAAGACATCTCCATGGATGAAAAAAGAGCTTCTGCCACTATTCACACTTAAGGAGGAAATGCACAGGAGATGTAAGTGGGGTGAAGCTACTTGGAATGTGTATAGAAAGGTTGTCAGGGTAAGTTGAGACAATGAAGCCCAAGGCCTATCAGGAGTTAGTTCTGGCCAAGGATGTCAAGGACAACAAGAAGGCCCTCTTCAATAACAAAAGTAAAACTAAGGATAACGTAGGACCACTGCTAAATGGAGGGGGGTGTTACAATCCGGTTTAAACCCAGAAAAGCAAAGCAAGCTAAGTCTCTGAGCATAAACTGGAAAGAACTTAGAAGGTTCAAAATATTCCCAGAAATGAGATTAAAACCGAATGAGGTTAGATGTTGTTGCCAAAAAATGGATGTATTTTATTTAATAGTAAAAGAAGCAAAGAGAAGGGAAGAGAAAACAAAGAGAGAAAGAAAAAGAAGTGTGCATGGGGGGGTGGGGGAACAGAGAGAGATGACAGAGAGATGGAAGCGGATCACCCATCCGAGCGTCCCAGTGACATCTCCTTGCTCCCCTCCATCCGGTCTGCTGGTGCTGAGGGTCCCCCGTCGCCGCCGTGGCCACGCCGCTACACACTGTCACACGCCACGTCACACTGTCACACGCCACGTCACACTGCCACACGCCACGTCACACTGCCACACGCCACGTCACACTGTCACACGCCACGTCACACTGCCACACGCCACGTCACACTGTCACACGCCACGTCACACTGCCACACGCCACGTCACACTGCCACACGCCACGTCACGCTGCCACACGCCACGTCACACTGCCACACGCCACGTCACACTGTCACACGCCACGTCACGCTGCCACACGCCATGTCACGCTGCCACACGCCACGTCACGCTGCCACACGCCACGTCACGCTGCCACACGCCACGTCACGCTGCCACACGCCACGTCACACTGCCACACGCCATGTCACGCTGTCACACTGCCACACGCCGCTACACGCTGCCACACGCCACGTCACACTGCCACACGCCACGTCACGCTGCCACACGCCACGTCACGCTGCCACACGCCACGTCACGCTGCCACACGCCACGTCACGCTGCCACACGCCGCTACACGCTGCCACACGCCATGTCACACTGCCACACGTCATGTCACGCTGCCACACGCCACCACACGCCAAAGAGTGCAGAATTCCGCGGATTCATATACACTTCGGGCCAGGTGGGAACACCCACGTGCCTCCCTTGCAGGGGCCAGCTTGACACTGTCCCTTGCAACACTGAGGGTCTGTTGCGTCATCTCTGGGGCTCCGGTGCTCAGTCTGGGGACCCTTTTGAGGGGGGCCCCTGTGATGGGCCATGTCACCCCCTCCTGCTGTGGATAAGCTCCCCCCCGCCCCCAGTGAGGACCCCTCAGCTGGGCTCCTCTGCACAGTGGAGGATGGGCAGTCACTGCACCTCTGACCAGAGGCTTTTCCAAGATACCCAAAGCCTCTCCTCCCTCCCCCCGTTGGTGCGAGGGTCTGTTCGAGCCTGGCAGCTGATAGCCCTGGGGCTGTGGTCCTCATCTTGGAGGTGTTCAGCCTGTGCTCAGTGAATGTCCCCAGCCCTGAGTTGTTACTTTATCTTATCTTCATCAGCGAGCAGTGTCAGGCCTCAGCCAGGGCTCCATTCAGGGTGTGGTAGTCTTCTCTGCAGCTTTTGTAATAGTTTTAAAAAGTCCTTTAAGAAAATGTTTAAGTCATAAAATATAATATTTCAGTCTCTGACAAGGGGACACTGGTAACAGAAGAAGCAGAGGAATTACTGAATGTCTTCTTTCCATCAGTTTTCACTGACAAGACCAGCCCTCAGGAATCTCTGACCCAAGAGGCCAGAGTAAAGGAATCTTGGAAGGAAGCCTTTCCCTTGGTCAAGGAGGATTGAGTTAGAGAACACCTATGCAATCCTGACATCCACAAGACCATGGGCCCTGATGGGATACATTTATGAGTGCTGAGAGAGCTGACAGCACACAATCATCTTTGAAAGGCTGTGGCAGTTAGGAGTGATGCCTGAGGACTGGAAGGAACTAAATGTCATCCCGGTCTTCAAAAACGGCATGAAACAAGGAACTACCAGCAAGTCAGCCTCACTTCAGTCCCTGCAAACATGATGGAGGGCCTCACTCTGGAGGCCATCTCTTCCATCCCCATGGAAGACAGGAGTAGTCAGCATGGATTCACCTAGGGGGAATCATGCTTGACCAACCTGAATGCCTTCTACAATGAAGTAACTACCTGGATGCATGAGTTAAGAGCCCTGGATATTGTCTACCTTGACTCGAACAAGACTTTCAGTAATGCCTCTCACAACATCCTCACAGGCAAACTCAGCAAGCGTTGCCTGGATCAGTGGACAGTGAGGTGGACAGGGCAGAAAGTTATGGACACGAAGTTCCAAACAGAACTTCTTTACTGCACAGATGACCACACATTGGAACAGATTGCCCAGAGAGGTTGTGAAGTCTCCCTCACTGGAGATTTTCAAGAACTGTTTGCATACAATCCTGTGCCATGTGCTCTGGGATGACCCTGCTTCAGCAAGGAGGTTGGACTAGACATCCCCCTGTGGTCTCTTCCAACATGACCCATTCTGTGATTCTGTGAGATCCTCTAGACTGATTCAGCCCCCTGATTATTACCCACTTCTGTTTGTACAGGCTGGCAATGATGAGGTTGAGGGAAAAAGTCCTACGACAATTAGAAAGGACTTCAGGATGACTGAAGTTCAGGTTGAAGGCACAGGAGCATAAGGTGGTGTTTTCCTTGACCCCATCAGTAGCAGGGAAGAATGCTGAAATGAACAAGAGAACCCACCTGATGAACACGTTGCTTAAAGGCTGGTGACATCAGTGGAATTCTGTCTTTTTTTGACCAAGGACGAGTTGCTGTAATACCAGGACTGCTGGGGACAGATGAGATTCTGGCTTTAAACCAGACTTACTTTAGATGGGACTAAGACCAGGCTCACTGAAAATGGGCCTAGGGGTGGGATGCCAGGGTTAGGGGTAAAATCAGTAGCCCAGCTGAAGTGCATCTACACCAATGCACAACAAACAGGAGGAGCTGGAGGCCACTGTGCAGCAGGAAAGCAATGACAGAAATGTGGTGGGATGACCAGTGCTGCACTGAATGGCTACAAGCCCTTCAGAAGGGACAGGCAAGGAAGGAGAGGTGGTGAGGTGGCTCTGTACATTAGGAAGTGTTTTGACTGTACAGAGCTCAAGGATAGTGATGAGAAGGTTGAGTGCCTATGGGTGACAATGAGGGGGAAAGCCAAAAAGGCAGGTATCCTGGTGGGAGTCTGATATAGACCACCCAACCAGGATGAGGAGGTGGATGAACTATTCTATGATCAGCTGGCTGATGTTTCATGATTGTCGTGAAATCATGGGAAATTTTAACCTGCCAGATGTCTGCTGAAAATTTTAACCTGCCAGATGTCTGCTGGAAATTCAACACAGTGGAGAGGAGGCAGTCTAGGAGATTCCTGGAGTGTGTGAAGGTAACTTCCCAACACAGCTGGGAAGTGAGCCTACCAGGGGAGCTGCCCTGCTGGATCTGCTGCTTACAAACAGAGAAGGGCTGGTGGGAGAGACACTGTGGTCAGAGCCATCTTGAGCACAGAGACCATGACACAAGAGTTTTCAATAGTCAGGGGTGTCAACAAAACCTTGGACTTCCAAAGTGCAGACTTTGTCCTGTTCAGGACACTGGTTCAGACAGTGCGTTGGCAATAAAGCCCTTAAAACCAAAGGGGTCCAAGAAGTCTAGATGTACCTTAAGAAGGAAATCTTATAGGCAGAGATCAGACTGTCTCTATGTGCTGGCTTGGCTGAATAGGGAGGAACTCAGGGGTAAAAATCAAAGTTTATGACCTTTGAAAGAAGGAGCAGGCAACTGGAAGAAGAGAAAAAGGATGTTGTTGAGTCATGTAGAGAGAAAATTAGCAAGGTTAAAATTCACCTAGAACTCAATCTGGTTACTGCTGTGAAGGAAAATAAAAAGTGTTTTTACAAATACATTAACAGCAAAGAGCAGGCAAAGGAAAAATCTCCACCCTTTATTGGATGCGGATGCCACCAAGGATGAGGAAAAGACTGAGATACTTCAACCTTTCTTTACCTCAGTCCTTAAGAGTAAAAATGGTTATTCTCTGGGCAACTGGCCCCCTGAGCTGATAGACAGGGTCAGGGAGCAGAAGAGACCTGGAGCAGAAGAGACCTGATGCAATACATGAGGAAGTAATTAGTGACTGCTGTGCCACTTAGACACTCACAAGTCTATGGGACCAGATGGGATTCAACCTAGAGTGATGATGGAGCTGGCAGAGCAGCTCACCAAGTCACGCACTCTCCATCATTTAACATGAGTCCTGGTTAACTGGAGAGGTCCCAGATGAGTGGAGGTTGGCCAATGTCACACCCATCTACAAAAGAAAGATCCAGGGAACTACAAGCCTGTCAGGCTGGCCTCAGTGCTGGGGAAGGGTAGGGAGCAGAATATCTTGAGTGCAATCACATGGCACAAACTGGACAACTAAGGGATCAGGTCCAGGCAGAATGGTTTCAGAATGGGTTTAGGAAAGGCAGGTCCTGCTTGACCAACCTGATCTCCTTTTTTGACCAGGTGACTCATCTAGTGAAAGAGAGAAAGGCTGTGGATGTTGATTACATGTATGTTAGGGCAGTCCTTGACACCTTCTCCCACAGAATTATCCTGGAGAAGCTGGCACACCACAGCTTGGACAGGTGCTCTCTTTGCTGGTTAAGAACTGGCTGGATGGTTGGATCCAGAGAGTGGCAGTGAATAGAACTATATCCAGTTGGTGGCCGTCACCAGTGGTGTTCTCCAGGGCTCAGTACTGGGACCAGTTCTGTTTAAAAACTTTATCAAGGATTTGGACAAGGGGATCAAATGCCCCTCAGTTAGTTCACAGGTAACAACAAGTTTGGCACGGGTGTCAATATGCTGGAGGGCTGGAAGGCTCTGCAGGTGAGTCTGCACAGGCTGGATCGATGGGCTGAGGCCAACGGCCAATGGAGGTTCAACAAGGTGAAATGCCATGTGTCCTGCACTTGGATCACAACAACCTCAGGCAGTGCAACAGGCTGGGGGCAAAGTAGCTGGAAAGCTACCCAGGGCAAAAGGACCCTGTAGTGGCTGAACATGAGCCAGCTATGCCCAGGTGGCCAAGAAGGCCAATGTCATCCTGGCCTGTATCAAAAATAGTGTGGCCAGCAGGACCAGGGCAGTGATTGTCCCCCTGTACTCAGCCAGTAAGCAAAGTGAGGCCACACCTCAAATCCTGTTTCAAGTTCTGGGTCCCTCACAAAACAAAGACATCTAGGTCCTGAAGCATATCCAGAGAAGGGAAATGGAACCAGTGAATGGTCTGGAACACAGGTTATATGATGAGTGGTTGAGGGAGCTGGGTGTGTTCAGGCTAGCGAAAAGGAGGCTCAAAGGGACCCTATTGCTCTCTACAGCGACTTGAGCAAGATGGGGGGCTGGTCTCTTTTCACAGACAGCTAGTGAGTGACAGGACAAGATGATACAGCCTCAAACTGAGACAGGGGAGGTTCAGGCTGGACATCAGGAAGAATTTCTGCTCAGGAAGGTGGTGGAGTTACCATCCCTGGAAGTGTTCAAGAAGACTTAGATGTGGCACTTAGTGCTATGGTTTAGTTGACATGGTGGTGTTTGGTCAAAGGTTGCATTTGATGATCTTGGAGGCCTTAATTATCCTGTGATTCTACAATATTGGTATACACAAATGAATCTGGCATCCTTTATAAATGCAATTCCAACAGAAGTAATATCCAGATAATAATACCTAAAAATGCTAGATGATGTCATTTTAGAAAATATTACCTGCAGAGTGCTGTGAAGTACCATGCGTTTCACTGGAATGACTAGTTGATGCTTTCAATTCTGGCAAAGCTGTTGTTGATGCACCAGAGCTTTCACCTGCATTTTCATTCAGTGTCCTCAGTATTGTGGTAATATCTTCCTGACTAAGAATTAGCTTTAAGAGAGATTGGAATGGAAATCAGAACAACTCTGTTCACATAACTTTTTGTAACTAAAATCTAAGCTTACAAATAAACAGATAAACCAAATTAATCTCATCTGAGTCTCTGTTTAGGACACTAAACATTCTTCTCAAATTCACACAACACCTTGCAGTAATTTCTAGAAATTGGAAGTCATTCACACATTATTTTGTTCTCATCCACAAAATTTTCCTACCATGTAACAATTCAGAAACCGGAATGTCAGAACACATACATATAGTTTGACTTACAGTCAACCAAAATTTTTATCTGCATTTAGTGACAAGGCACTAGTTACTCTACATTAATACTTGCAAGTTCTACTTCAAAATCTGGCAAGTTGGTTTTCCTCATACACTTCACAACCTTTCTATATCTTAATGTTAAATTTAAATCACCCTAGGATGAATCCCATCTGGCCTCACAGATTTGTGAGTATGTATGTGGCACAGCAGCTCACTAATTACAATTTAGGCTTGTCATAGGTATAAATTCAGCACTGCTATTGAACAAACCAATAAACCCCAAGTTTTCCAATCCTTCATTGAAAGACATTGACAGGTAAAAGCCTAGAACAGCATAACCATTTTTAACTAGCAACAGTAATTCATAGTACAAAGTCCTCCTGGAGTATCACAGATGAAATACAGAGCTTAAACTAGAACAGAAATCTATTAATTTCCTTTTCCCCTATGAAACAACAAAATCTACTCTATGTCTTGAAATCAAACAATACCTTAACTACTGAGCCTGGACTTTATTATATAAATAGAGAAAAATGAATCTGTTTTGCACACATATTTTAACAGTTTCTTTCAGAAACGAGTGCTTACATTCATAGGCTTGAGTCGGCCAGATATTTCAATATCAGGAACTTCATTATACCATGCAGCAGCTAAATTTCGTTCAACAGCTACTTCCAGATTGACTGGCTGCAGCAACTGTACTTCAGTTTGCAAAGAATCTTGCTCATAGTAAGACCTGTGAAAAGAAGAAACAATACTCCCAGCTTTAACATATTTCACGTTCTAACAAACACATTTCTGTCTTTTCCTCATCTTTTTAAATAATGCTATAAAACTGCCTTTATACTACCCCAAGTAGCTCTAGATAAAGCCTTACTCCACAAACTAGACATCTTCCTTTGGCAGGGAAGAAGTACTGGGCACATATCAGGCATGCAACACACAAACTCTCACAAGTCAGGACCTCTTACCTGCTCTCCAGTGGAGAGCTATTCCTTCTTTCCTCAGTACTCTTCAACAGTGTTTGAAAAGCCCCTTCCCTTCCCTCTCCCCTCATGAATCCCCTGCACGAAGGACCATTTTCAAAGAGTTCTTTATGGCTAACTCAGTACCTTTGCTGCTATGCATAGCTTGAAAACCCCATCAAAATAGTCTAATACAAATAGGTGTATAACCTGTCCCAAAGTAATGAATAATGCATAAATATATAGTAATACACAATTTACTCTAAACAAACATTTGCTTCAAACATTCTTCTATTTAAAGATGTGTAGATTGCTCTTTTCCTAAGACATACATTTTCATTGCTTTAAAAAAACACTAATTTGCTGTTATATTCCAAGATAATAGTGTATCTGTCAATCACCGACCATAAACTAATTATTTAACAACTCCTCAAAGCTCTATAACTGAAGAATACCAAAAGGATTTAATGGATTTTAAAAATATCGACACTACATTACCTGTATAACTTCAGTTCACTCAATTTCACCGTCATAGAGTCAATAACAGGTGGGAGATTATACCGTGTTTTTGTTTTAGCAATAAAGAATTGGTTTTTCACAGTGATCAGACCAAGATCAGCCACCAGGACATTTGCAGACATTGCTGACTGAGGAACTATCACAACAGGTGCTTTGATATTGATATCTAGTGCCAAACGGGAACTACGCTCTGCTAACTCTTTTACACCTGTAGCTGCTTTCTCTGCTGCTTGAACAGTTGCTTCAGTAAGAGCTTCCTTGGCAGCTTGAAAGTTATTTATAAAAGCCTAGGAAAAGAATACAGGTCTCAGGAATTAATTATTAAGAATTAAAGTACTTCAAAAACACTATAAATCATAGTTATTTAAACAGCAAAGCATCCTAAAATGTTATTTTTGCTATACTTTGTCCATATTCTTTAATAGGATAATCTTCCTTCAAATATGACAAGTTATGCATATATAAAAATAAATTGCTATCCTAAATATTTGGAAAATTAGACAGTAAAAGCAATGACCTTGTAACATGCTTGTATGTATTTAATCATACAAGCAGCAAAAGATTGATTCACTTAGCAAAATTTATGGAAAGGGCATTAATTTTCAGGGTTTCTTACTTACATTTCAGTGTTAAAAATAATGAATGGATGTATACTTAACAGCTGTCACAAATCATCTAAGAAAACCAGTATTATTAATGACAGCAAACCTTTTTGCTTACTCATCTGCTCCACAGTAAAAAGCACATGTAGAGGAAAAATATATAGCACAACCATCAATCCCAGTCAATCCCAGTAAAGTTTTCACAATAGTATACTGGAGCTCTTACACAAATGGATAACACCCCATATGGAACACTCTTATCCCTTTCTTGCTCTGACAACTGCATCTATATGCTAAGAAACAGTATCTGGAAAATTTAACTTACCAAAATAGACGAAACAAACTTTTTGACAAAAACTACTTGAATACACCCAACAGTTAGGTAAATACGATTGTCAACAACATCCATGTTTGTGTATGCAATGCCATCTGTAGCATTCACATATGATACCATTCTGAAGTTGAAGACTTCTTTTTCTGTGATGTAAAGAGCCTTAAGAAGAAAAAAAATAGTATCTCTACTGTAGAACCTTACATACTGGAGAAACTTAACGCCAAAACAAAACGCAGTACCTCACACCATTAAGACATTTTTACTTCAAATATCTCAACAATATATGAAAATAAAAAAAGGAATTTAAAAAATCCATTGATAGCTGAAAATATTCAGTTGACATGTCAGCTTGAATAATTCTCTTCGCTAAAGTCAACAGAGTAAGAGGCACAATGAGCAGCTGAATATCACAGTTGCACAAATTAATATCAGCCTAATAATTACTGGTTGTGGGAGCAAAATCAATCTGTCATACAGAGAATGCTACTCCCAACAAATACATAAAACATGACTGAAAAAAATCACAGTAGAGAGTAGAGTCTACAAAGTTTAATTTAACATCCATTCAAAAAAAAATTCAATGATACATGCAAATGCCCACCTTTTTATACAATGCTGTCTCATCAGAATCCACAATAATGATGTTCTTCAGTTTTGCAGTCACATTCGTTGCTGCTTTCTTCACGATCACTTGGCTATCCAGACCTCAAAAAATGAGACATAGAAAATCTATACACTATTACGGTTACAAAGTTTTGTGTCTTTGTGATTAAAATTTTCTTCCTACCTTCAATGTGAATTTCAGCTATTCTGCGGTTTTTCTCTCTGATAAAAATACGCAAACATGATAAATCCGCACAGATAATGAGGTCAACAACATCGTCACACTTCGATTTTTTTGATGCTATGGGAAATAAAGAATAACAAAAGTTATCATTCTTCAATGAGGACATGTAGTATTTTGGTATCCCTTTGAACTGGACAGCAAGCAAGATGTTCATGCTCCTCAAGTGTAACGCAATAACTGTAAGGCCATCAAAAGTCTTAATTCATACCAGGAAAAAAACCAAAAAAACCTGACAACAATTTATGGGTTTTCTATTTACATTGACTCAGTGCCTCCAATACACAGCAAAGGTACGCCTTGACCTGTGTGTCAGAAAACTGCACATAGTTAAGGATACAACCTTTTAAGTACATATAGCCCTAAGCAAAATTTCTCATATCAAATATCTTTAACAGGTTTACAAAGATAGAAAATACATTTGTTTTCCTCCTTACTTAAGTGAAGAGAGAGGAATGAAAAAAGGTAACAATAATAAAGAAACTTACTTAATTTTTTAAGAACATCCTTCTTCTCCTCTGTTTTTTCATGGACTGGTTCTTCGGCAACTTTAGTTCCTTGTTTGGGTAGAAGATTATTCAGATAGTTCATAGCATTCAGCAGAGCTTCAGTATGCAAATGAACATCTAGAGAAGAGAAGTTTACCTAAAAGAAAAATCTTTATTTATTCAGTATGCCTCTCCTCCCACACTGAGAAAATTATGTTAAAAAAAGATATCGTACCTTTATTTTTTGTAGAACGTTCTGACAGACAGTTTTCAGTTCTGGTCCCTTAATATCAGTCTATTTCATCAAAAGTGCACATAAAACAAACAAATCAGAAGTTCACAAATTCCATTAGAGAAAACTTATTTTCAAAACCACTACAATTTAAGATGTAAAAGTTATTCTGTTGAAGGAGCAGACAGATTTTGCACATGACACTCAAGATGTTAAAAACATCACTAAGTAAGGAAAAAACCTTCAACATCTGCTCCATGTTAATGTGATGTTTGTGACAGTCTTACAATTCAAAAGCTAAGTCTACTCTTTCCTAACCTTTGTATACTCCAGAGTGAGAAGATCATCTTCTACATTATCCAATGTCGTAATTATGTAAACTGGCTTGTCATTATCATCTAAAAAAAAAGGAAAAAGAGAATATAGAAATTTACTTTTTTTAAAAGAAAAAAAATTAAAACTTTCTTAACTATAAACTGCAAACTAGGCTACTAGCTGTTATTCCTGTTTAATCACAAAACCTCTTTTGCAGACGTGAAATAGTTAAATGTCTCTCTACAATCATCAGCACCCGAACATATTTACCAAAACACTAACAAGAGGATGAGTTCCTGATTTACTTCCCCTCAGCCCTGGATTTAACTTAGGAAGCAAATCTTCCTTATCTGACAAAAGCCCTACAGAGTTTTCGAAGACAAATTCACAGTGTTATTTGTGGATAATTCCTTGACCAAGTTATAAATACTTACCCATATACTCTGGGCACAGAAGACCAACTTCACGAAGGAAAGCATTTCCAGTCATGTCAAATGTTCTTAATTTAAGTTCAGTGCCTAAGCCCAAAATATCAAGCTGGAGCACAGGCATCTCAGTATTACCAGTGTGACGGCATAACTTAATTAAGACCTGAAAAAAAAGAACCAAAACACACATCCAAAACCAGTAAGGGACTATAAGAGGTATAAAAACTTCTTAGTTTTTATACAGGATATAACATATTTACTTATATTTTATTGGCTAATGTCTATTTGTGTATTGATCATTTAACTTTATACAGCCAATGCCTTGGAAAAAAATAATTGAAGAAGCAGTACTGGTTGCTGTTACTGTAACAAAAACTTCAAACATTCATGCATGTAATACCAAAGTAACAGTAACAAACTAAATTATTTTTAAAAACAATTCTGTACAGCACTCAGCAATGTTCAATACAGACAAAACTAGATTTTCAGTCAGCACAAAGTGTTTACTACTTTCACTGGAATTTCTCTGAACTCTCCTGCTAAGAGTTCGATTCCCAAGCAGAATGTCAGGCAAGAGGATTTACTACATTTCCACCCATGCATGACAATACTGTTGTTAAGTAAAGACCTAGCTGAGCTGTTGTATCTGACTGACAACCAACCAAATATACGTATTCTTCCTTTCCATGTAATGCTGTCTACAAATAAGGAAAATCAAAACAAAATCCAGTAAGTAATTTTAAACTATGAGGATGACAGAGGTGATTTCTAATAGATTCCCAATTTTTTTTTCTTAAAGATTTAAAGTTAGTTGCTATTAGAGAATAATGTAAAACACAGCATCTTCCTTTTAGACTAGTAGTTCTTAAGTAAGGTCTTGTCATCACACAAACAGTATATTTCAGTTTTATCTGTAGTAAAGGTGTAGTATATAGTATGCTACAAGCTAGCTGTGATGTGTTGAAGACATTCTGTAAGCCCTACCCTAAAACAGAATTTATAAAGTTAACTGAATTTGTACAATTTATTTTTTTAAATAAATTAAAAGTAAAAAACAGTGAGTAGCAGGAGCGTTAAGTGTTAAGAGGTCACCTCTTTTACAAGAAGAACTGATACAGTTAGAAAGTGTTTTTGCATTTGGATAAATACTCTTTTTCCCCCCCAAAGCCTGAAATAGCAAGAACAGAGAAAACTCTTCATAACAAAGATGTTACAGATTCATGTGTATGGACAACAGCAACTGGGAAAAACTAGAGGAGAAAAATATGGTGCTTTTTACAAGATAAAACATCAATGAAGTTTTCCCACTAACCACAGCAGTATCAAGTCACAAGCACATATTTAACTAAAACAAGTATGTAATGTGATTTCTGACCCATAGGTAAAGAAAATTCAGTGACAAAGTGAATTGGGAAATCAAGTGGATAAATCAAAGCATTTCAGTGATGACAAGGATACAGAAGCACAACTACGACTTGGCAAAAGCTCTGCATAATAGTTTTAGGAAAAAATGGAGAATTAATATCTCTGCAGACATGGATTTATAAACCCAAACACGGAAAAAAAATTTTCCTGATGCGCTTCAGGGAAATTTAAAAAGTAATTTTACCTCAGCTACTTCAAACCTTAGCTGGAATTCTGTCATATTTTTCAAAGATTCTTGTTTACGTAGGGTTTTTCGCCTTGTACTGCCGGCTCGCTTGAGAGAATCAGATGGGGCTTCAAAAAATGGCACATCTTCCACAGGACTGCTTAGTGCATCATAAAATTCTTCTTCTGATTCTAAGGATTAGTTCACAACAACATTACATATGCAGTTTACACAGCTAGTATTTTACAGTACTGTGACCTAGAGTTTTTACATCTATATCTATAAAAGCTTAAACATACAAGTATCTAGCTGACAACTAACAACCAATAAAATCTGTTTCCATAACCATCTCAACTCCTGCCTTCACAACTTTACACCGCACCTACAGCTGCCTCCATCACGTCACCACAAACTTCAGTTCTCATTAGCTAATTCCTTCGACAGCATTCTTTCACTTGTGGCTTTGCAAAAGACAGCACACAAACGATGCATTGTCTTGCCTCTGGTGTGACCTAACAGCTTAATTTGTCTGCTGGTCAGACTGCTCTTGACAGTACAGGAGCCTTTGCCTCAGTATCAGGCACATTACTTGGGATTTCTCCCAGCTGTAGATCTCCCATTTCAGAGAGACTCCTAGGAACTATCAAGCTTTTAATCTACTTGACTTTATTGCAGAAATATAACCAAGATAAATAGATTGCACTGTCGTGCAAAGGTCTTCTCCTTTACCTAAAAACCAAAAACACTGAAGTATAAAGTAACTGTGGAAGAAATATCCTTCTAAAAAAACAAATTACATGAAGTATTTTCTAAAGCTTAAAAGCAGCTCTGAGTTCTTGGAGGGTGAAGATAGAGAATTAACATAAATCATTTAAAAGGACTGCATGGCTGTATCTGAAGTATAGATTAAAAATCAGACTTGATTCAATTCTAAATCTAGCTATTACTTTCTCAAATTACTTGTTTCCAACATGCATTCTCATTTCAGCCTAATTTTTAAGAACTGAAAGACATTTCCACTCTACCTTGGGCACTTAAAGGAACTCATATAAAAACAGATGAAGATGTACAAGTACGTATTTCTACACATGCTGCATACACACTGATGTTAAAGCTATAAAGTAGACATAAAAATTAACTATGCTGGTAATTTTGCTAGTGTTTGCTAACCACATATATCATTAACTAAAGAAAGGAGTAGTAGTTTAGCTCTCTGTTTCTCCAGTTGAGTGTTTTGGCATCACAAACATGACTGACACTGAAATAACACTGATATATTGGATTATTTTTCTAATGTAATAACTAGATGAAATGTTAGGATCTAGCTAAGCTGTTTTGAATAGGAAGGTAGTATTGAACACAACTGGTTCTCCCACAGCCAATCTTCTGCTTTATCCAGTAGAAGTCAAGATGTTTGTTTATAGAAACACAGCAGTTTCTAACAGTCGTAATTTTGGTACCTTCAGTACCAGATAAATAAATCCACCTAAATAGGAGAGAAATCCTTCACCATAAGAAAATAACTAAAACCATCATCAGAGGACTAAGTACATGCTAAAGCTAAAAATGTCATACCACTTCAGATGCCCTGAATAGAGCTTTGCAATAGCATATGCCCTGACAAAAATAAGGCCACCATACCAAACAAAATTTTACTGCTATATCCTTCAGGAGGGGAATGACAAAAACAAGCATGCAGAATTTTATTGCTATGAGAAAATACTCAAGTAGTTTATACAGTATCAATTATAAGATAAACAGAATATAACACTACTCAGCCCTCAAGAACTTGCAACAAAGCCCCATATCCTTCCTTACAGCAAGAATAGTAAATTAATTCAAAGAACTAAAAAACTTCTTGACTTGACCTGCTTCTTAAGCAAGATTTTAAAATAGATTATATTACCTGACTCAGCAAATGAATGAAGATCCAAAACAGGATACATGCCTTGAGATAAATGTGGTGCTGAAAGCACAGGAGACAGTGCTGCCTGAAACAGGAGATACCATAAAATTTTTTCTTGTGTTTATTGGTCATGCTATTGCATGCATATATGCTGCATCAAAGTTTTACAACTTAGGGAAACTTAGCTTAAGCACAAATCAATAAAGTTTAACACATTACTAAAATTATAAGCATGGGGAGAAATGAGGCCTAAAATAGGTAGAAGCAGCAGCTATTGCACTTGCATCTAGCTAGTGAGAACACACTACGAAACAGTGAAGAGGTTCAAACACTCAACTTCACAGACCAAAAGATGGTCAGAAATGGCATGTTATATGAAAAATCATAAAAGACAAAACTTAGTCCCTCAAAGGACTACAATACAGCAACTTCAGAGAACAACAAAGATCAACAGTTCTTTACAAAAATTACACAAGTGCCAGGTGGGGAAGAAAGAAAAAAGAACTACACAAAAAATTAGAGCAGACAGTAGAATCATAGAAACATTTATGTTAGAAAAGACCCTTCAGATCACCAAGTCCAACTATAAACCTAGCACTGCCAGGAACATGGCTTAGTGATAAAACTTAAATGCCACTTCTACAAGTCTTTTAAACAGCTGCAGGGATGGTGACTCATCCACTGGGCAACCTGCTCCAATGTTTGACAATCATTTTGGTGAAAAAATTTTCCTAATATCCCATCTAAATCTCCTCTGGAGCAATCTGAGGCCATTTACTCTTGTCCTGTCACTTTTTACTTGGGAGAAAAGACCAACATCGCAGTCTTTCTTGGAGTGAGGAGCCCAAAATTGAGCACAGGATTCGAGGTGGGGCTCTACCAGTGCCAAGGACAGGAGGACAATCACTGCCTTGGTCCTACTGGTCACACTATTGTTGATAAAGGCCAGGATGCCTGAGCACATGCTGGCTTATGTTCAGCTGCCTGTCATACAGCACCACCAGCTCCTTTCCTGCTGGACAGCTTTCCAGCCGCTCTGTCCCCAGCCTGTAGCACTGCTTGGAGCTGTTGTGAACCAAGTATGGGACCTGGTACTTCGCCTTATTGAATTGCACTGCTTCACACATATGGGGAAAAAAAAAAATCAACCAGTATACTGAGGGGAGACCTCACAATAGTCTTCATCTTTCTCACAAGAAGAAGCAGAGGGGCAGACACTGATCTCTTCTCTCTGGTGACCAGTGACAGGACTCAAGGGAACAGCACGAAGGGGTGTCAGGGAGGTTTACACTGGGAAAAGGTCCTATCCCAAGAGGGCCGTTGGGCACTGGAACAGGTTCCCCAGGAAAATCACAGAACCAGTCTGACAGAGTCAAGAAGCATTTGGACAATGTTCTCAGTCACATGGTGTGACTCCTGGGGATAGTCCTGTGCAGGAATTGGATTTTGATGATGCTTGTGGGTCCTTTCCAGGTCAGGATAATCTATGATTCTGAGTCTTCAGCTGTGAAATGCAGTTATGCATGGCCCAGAGTAGTAACTGAAAATATGTGAAATGCCACTAGAGTACACTATAGAACAGGAATCCTCCACTCCACGTGGTTTCATACATGATAGAATTAAATTCTCTTAGTAAAGGTATCCAAATGGTTTATCTACCATCAAGTCTCAGAAAGCAATCTCAGCAATCTGAGTTTGTAAAGAATTCTCACCTGCAAGTTCGACATGCACATGTATTAAACATGTGCCTTGCACAGAGTGCTAAAGTAAGAGAACTGTACACTGTGTGCCCCTTCTTCTTGAGTGTCTTTGGTTCTGGACCGCATGGCTGACAGCAGTTCTTTCTCCGTACCACCACACCTTCTCCTCTCCCTTGTTACTGCACCTCTCAAAGCTCAGGCTCAGACAATTATTCACAAAATCACAGTATCAAATCTAGACATTATGGCAACAAGAAACACTCATCTTTAATATTGTTTCCAAGGCTACATTTTTCATCTCACTCTTAACATTTCAACGTCTCCCTTGGTCTCCAGCCTATCTAATCTGACTTTACCAAGTATATTCATGCCTATGAGTAATAAATAGACAAAGTATTCAAGAGACTTGTAACTGTGAAAGTGTGTCATTTGTAACACTTCCACATTCTAAGAAAACATGGATAAAAACCTGTGAATTTTACTTCATAGTAATAAATCATGAAAAATAGCCTTCCACATCGAAGTGGACTGTGTTCTTGAACTAAAACACTGAGCACAAAAATGTAGAAGGATCTGTTCCAAAATGTCTTCTGTTTTCACAGCTCAAGAACACTTCCACCACTAACTCAAAATGTAAAGAAGAAAACAGCACTCTGAAAAAGGATTTCACATCCTTTTCAGTTCAGAAGTGATGTGATGCTAACAAAGTTCAGAAGAATTACAGCTGTAAGGATGAAAGTATGGCAATATACCAGCCACCACCAAAGCACAAAATCCACTCAAATTAACCAGCAATTAAAGTCTGTCAAGGTCTGAAGTAGATGGAAGCTTGAGCAGACGGGTTTTAAGCTTAAGTTTTGATACGGATTCACAAATAATGCAAATATATTCATACTTGGTCCACAGTCTTCCCTCACCTCATCTAGTGTATATCACAACTAATGTACAGATAATACTAACTACTTCAAGGTCACTTAAAATACTTCAGATGTAATAGTTGAATTCTATAATTAAATTCAAGCATAGTCAGTGTTAGAAAGCCCACGGCAATCATCTTATACATGCAGATTCTATTTATGTAAAAGTGAAGTCCCAATACCTACCCTCAAAAAAAGTTAGTCTGTGATTAGTTGCACAAAACAACCGAGATTAAGGCAGCTTTTGGTTGGGTATACTACTAGTATATGAAGAGTGAAAGAGCAGGTCAGAATTAGCTAAAATTTTAACAGCACCACTAAAGAGATGGCAAGAACCACAAAGTGAAGTGAAACAGTCTTCACTCTAAATATACTTTAAACAGGTATACATGTCTAATTGTTGCATTTACTGTTAGTAAATAGTATGCTAATATAACCCACAGAAAGTACCAAGCTGTAGCAACAGCCTTCCAGAACAGGGCAGAATAATTTGTACAAAGATGGAAAGATTATCAAATAATCTAAAAAACCCCAAACACAAAGATGACCACTAGTCCTTTAGAACCAAGTGTGCGAGTTATTAAGTAACAACACATTGTTAGAAGTATTTACAAATGACAGAAAAATTGAGAGCCAAATTCTGTCTTTAACTTTTAAGATGAGTCCTATTCTAATGATAGAACTGTTTTACACATATGTAAAACATAGCCAGATCACACAGACTAGTCATGTCAAAAATTAGCAACGGTGAGTTCATTTCCTAATTTTGTTAAGAACAGCTCAAAAGGTGAAATACATTTTTCAGGAATAATAAGAAGGGGGCAAACTTCTGTTCTGAAGAAGGTATAAAACAGTGACCCAAACCATTTTCACTAAGGAAAGGGGGTGGGGAAAGAGCAAGAACCACGCTCCAAACTCGTAATTGTTTTGAGTGCAGAAGAACTTCCACCCCCGAGCTACATTGTGTAATAAACTTGAAATGGGAAAAGCACTGAGGTCTGATGAAAAAAACCTGCTACTTTTGCCAGACAGGCATTGTTTACAAAACAGATAGTGAATACTTTTTGTTTGGCTTTTGAAACTTTCCTCTAACATCACATAATATTTGAACTTCAAAAATTACAGCATTTAATGTTTTCTTCACTACATGAAACAGCTGAACAGAAATTCTGCAGCACTATGATACATGTGTAAATATGAAGGTACAACTAAACTCATCTTCAACAAAACTGATTATGTTTGTTAGTCAAGATAATTATTAACTACAAATTAATTCCCATAGTAGTAAAACTCTGAGGGGTTCTATTTTAAGTCCAAACACTGGACAACTATTTCATAATTATTGGCTAAAGTTCACAATTAACTAAATAGCAAGAAAACTTTCTACAGCTTTAGAGAAAGAGCTAACTTTTTCAAGAGGCACTAAGCCAATGCTTGTTCTCCACTTTCTTTGTGCACCTTTCAAAACTGGAATGCTAATATCAAGAAGGTATTTTTCTGATCATTTTTGATGAAATCTCTTTTAAAAACCTTACCTCGGTTACTTTTGGAGGAGAACTGGTAGCAGGTGCACTTTCTGGCTTAGGAATGCTATCAATTAGCTCCAAAATACTTGTCAGCTTCTGGTCTGATATTTGGATAGAAAGTAAAGGCAACTGTCCAGAGAGTTTGAACCTGTTTTTTAAAAAACCAAAGTCAAAAGTTCCACAGTTAAAACAATCAATCTTAAATTTTTTTCAATCAAACTTCACATTAATTTTCTTCTGAAAAACATGTAAGTCTTCCTGGTCAGAAAATTATTCATCTAATCATTACATGTAGTGTGTGTATATATATGTATATATATGTGCGTGTGTATATATACATGCAACCCCTCTGTTGCACACAGAAAAGTTACTTAATCAGAAAATACCCACTCATTAATTTATAATTTATATTATAATATTAATTAATAATTTATATTTCCATTTGCTACAAAGTCTTGTGGATCAGGACTACAAACAGTACTAATAACCACTTCCCGTTAGGCTGCATAAGGCGTATTTTCCTCACAATCAGAAATTGCTCCCTCTAGTTCATGTATTTAATTTAATTACTCTCTGTAAATCACATAACTGAGCTTTTACACAGTATCTTACAGAAGAGAAGGTGGAGGGGGTTTTGCATATGAAATGTTTAGGGCTCAGCTCAAAAAAAGTATACAAAATACTTCTTAGAAGTCACGTACAGCCAAGTGGACTCTAGCAGTAGTCTGGATATTTAATAAAGAGATAAACAGTATAGCAATACAGGATATAAAATAATAAAATAACCATTACTAAAAATGACAACAATAAAACACATTTTAAATGTATTTGAATAGGCTTTGGCCAAAAAAGAAGTAGAATCATGTCAAACATAGACATTGAGTTTTTAAAGACCTAGAACACAACTCAGTTTCTCATAAAAGTGAGTGTAACAGAAGTAAGCAGAAAATTGGCTCAAAGAACGTTATTGTGTTTTCATTACAACTTCTAGTTAGAACAGATAAAGAGGTCTGTTCAACAGGTAACTGAACCAAAAGGCAGCACCAGATGCTTAACACGCAGTGTGTAAGGAACAAGACAAGCTAGTTCCTTCCATTTTTGATGCTCTTAACTCACTTCTCAGTCTTCAAAGGGACATAAAATATAAGACTGAAGATGATGTGAGAACCAAAAAGCTCCATATTTTCAATCCATCTCAGCTAACCTTGATACTATAAGAGTATCTGAAAAAACAACTTCTGACACTTAAGCAAGCACAAAATAGTAAATGTTAAACTGTGACACTAACCAGTTTTCATCAGATCATTAATTTCTTCACATCCTTAAATTTACAGGATTAATTCTCAACTACTAATCTTACTCTTATTCCAGTTCTATCAGGGAGAGATTTAGACTCCTCCTTTTTTTTTTCTTTTTTGTTCTTTTATTATTATGGAGAGGGTTAACGTAGATGTGTATCCACCGGGTTTGAAGGGACCTCTCTCTGCTGTGCTGCTCCTCAGTTGTTGGAGGAGCATACAATAGCAATTCTCACTTTCATTTCACTTAAACCTCTCTACAAAAATTTGTGTATAATGTTAAAACACATTTTTGATGAGTGTTTGTACAACAGACAGCCCATACAGTTAGAAGGAAGACACTCAGCAGATACAAAGCAGACAACTGCAAACAATCTCAGCTCTCTACACTCCTCCTTAAAACAAAAGCTTTTAAGGTGTGGAAAACCTCCAGATCTGTAGAGATCTAAGAGATCCTTATCTGTAGAGACTGAGGCAAGGAGAAGCTAAGTACTTCAATTGATGAGGAAATGTGTGCAGAAACTTCCTTCAAGTTTAGTCTGGCTGTATTTACAGAGAAATAAATGTTAAAAGAATGCCACTATCAAAGCTGCTAATAGGTACATTCCTTCACACTGGAATTTTTATTGTGTTTATAATGAATGCTATTATATAGATGCTCTTAACATTGCTATCCTAATACTGTCTTCACACACCTTCAAAAACCATATGACAGACACTTCCTCCAGAAAATGGGGGAACCATATGACATGATAAAACAAACATTAAAAAAATATAAAACCTTATACAGGCTATAAAACTACAGAATCGTATCTGTGCTTCTAAATGTGAAGTGACAGAAACCGTAAGGAACATCCTGTTACTAGAAATGGAAGAAATGCAGATATACATATCCAATCAGAATGAAAAGACCATTTTAAGGATTAGAAAATATGAGTAGATGAAAAGACAGATAAACAATGAAAGTGCCTTGATACAGTAGTGATTAATAAAATTACCTAAATTGGTATTCTCCTCAAGCAATATAGAAATGTGCCTTTCTAAACAAAGCAAGGACAAAGCCTAGTAAATTCATTACTGTTTTGAACAACAAAATTGCAAGGAATTCAAATGAATTCGATGGTCACTGGAAGACAATCAATCAAAGAATCAAAAAACAGAGACACCCAACCACCTGCTTTTCAGATGACTAAATGTAAAACAGGGGCTTTCCAAACTAAGAAACTAATTCATAAAAACCTACTACACTAAACAAAAATTCTAGTACTAGGTTTTGCTGTAAAACTAACATCTTTCCACTCATTTTTCTCAACAGAACTATGCTGTTCTATGCAGACAGTTCAAAATACTAATTAAAAAAACCTCTAGAAAAATATCATTCTGGGTTTACATGACAGTATACTTAACAAAAATTGAAATTTAAAAGAACAGATACATGTACACTAAAAATACATTTTTATTTATATGTAACTGATGTAAGCATAATACCCTATTCAACTATACTTCCTAAAATTTACAGTTTAGGGGATTCTTGCTGAAACAAAAGATAGAGTTAACTTTTACATTTATACCCAATGTGATACAGAGAAAAATTAGGGAGACATTTTCGAGAATCAGTTTGGACACATTAACTGCCAAAGCACACCTGGTAGCCAAGACAGTTAGACAGGTAGTATTGCAATACTGCAACAGGTGTTCTCATTAAGAGAAGACATTCAGACATTCCGTAATCCAGGTTATACCTGCAAAACTTCAAGAGATGTCAATTACAAATCTACATTAAAACTATGTCATTCCATGACCATAGAAATTAAATTTCACTTTCTAACATAAAAAGATTCCTGTGAATTGTATTCCCCTTATTTGACCTTCTTCACCGAACAGAAAAAAAGTAAGGACGGAAAACGTAACATCTTTTGTAAGCATCAAAATTCAGAATCCGGCCTCCCAGGTTTCCAGAAGGTGGCAGTATTACACCACGCAATCATTGACCATTATTAACAGCACTTATTATTTTGTTCTGATTGGTACAATTTCCATAACTAACAAGATTTTGCTAAATAAGCCTAAGGGCAAACTTCAAGGCATTACGGGCTGTTTCCTGGAGAAGTGATTCACAGCAGGTAAACTAATTAGAGCAATAAGCCAAGTCAAAAGAGAGGGAGCATGCTTCTCAAAATATTTGTTGTTATTTATAGAAGAGATTTTAAGTTCAGATTTTTAGTTCCTCGGTATTTTCAGTAAGAACTGAAATGCAGCTACTAGTAAGACTGAATTAGAAGAGGCAGTAATATTTTTAATAAAAATTTTTAAATGTATTAAACATATTACTATAACATTCTATCACCTTCTCAATATCTAAAAACTTATTTATTTTCTATTTTTCCAGATAAATGTATTTTACTTCCAAGATTTACACATAACCAATGCAAAAGAGCACAGGTATGATTCTTATTTTTTTCTCTTTTCCCCCTCAAAAAAGTCATTTAGCATAAAATTTCAAAATTGGGAAAAATACATACTTGGGCATTCTTGCATCTGTAACAACCATAGCCCTGCTAAATTCCAGGTTTACATCCAAGGGCTGCAAGATACACTGAGATGAATTTTTTTGCTTCCGAGCTTCTTGCCAGTTCTCATCTAGAAGAGCAGAGAAAACCTACTTTAAACACTGAAAGATATTCCTTCTCAGTACACATTACAGAATTCAAGTATCTGATATTAGTATATATGGCTAAAAATTCAGGTGCCACGATCTCTTTTACAGCTTTATCAATAGATGTATATTACACATGATCTGAACTGCAGACATACAAGACTAATTAATAATTTCTCCCATTCTCATCTACACAGCTAACCCATCCATGGGGTAGACTTCTAAGGAACCAATTTTTAACATGCATGGTACTGGGAGTTAAGGCTTTGGATTCTCCCCTGGAACCAAAGGATTAAGAATTAAATGCTTAATACTTCTCTGATTATGACTGACTCTGTGTTGCTAGTTCCCAAAATACTAAAGTTTCCTTTGATACCTTATTGAAATAAATTGACTCCAATTCTTGAAGTAAATTGATTCTCATCCTTTCTTTACCCTCAAAAAATCATCAAACCTACAACTATTTGTGAATTCTGCTTAAAATCTGGAGAAAAGCAAAGGCACTGAAGGAAAATACCATAAACAAAATTATTACAGTCTTATATTTATTTTGCAACAAATCAAATGAGACACCTTCAATAAAAGGGATTTTATTATAAATTTGCTAAGATTGGAATTGAAGTCCTAAAGGTACATCTTGGAAACTCGTAACATGTTCATGGTACAGAATTTAGAACATTTACATTTGAAGAAGTACGTTCCAAGAGATTCTCCACTGCTTCAGCTAAAAATATGAGGCACAACAACTCCCACATTATATTTAGTCATATAAAGAAAGATTACTTTCATGAATACTTACCATGTTTGCTATACAGTAACTGCATACTGCTGAGCTGGACATCAAAACTGTCATAAGCTCTTGACATTATATCTTCAATAGTGCTTTGTCCTACTTTGAGTTCTGATAAATCAGAACGACTTTTGCTTGTCATCTTGAAACAGGACCAAAAAAAAGCATAAATCAATTTAAAAAATATTCAAAGCACTAATTCTACAAATACTTGTTCCTACCACAATAAACGATTAAGTCCTCACTATAAGATCACAGAGTCTTACAACTGCACAGCAAATATCTAACATTCCTAGCCTGCACCAAAACAAAAAACAGAGTATTAACACCATTTCTTCCTCAAAGAAATAAACAAAAAGTGAATTAAAATATACTGCATACTTTGCACAGAATAATTTTCTTTATTAAGTGGCTTATACTCCAAAGTATAAACTCTCTAGCCCTTTGTAATCAGTAGAATAATTCAGAATTTTTATCTATAAAATATTACTGCATTCGTCAACTCAGACACATGAAATTTATTTCTGAATCCTGTTGAATTCAGTTGAGACATATTAGAGAGGAAAAGATTATTTGGACTGTTCATCATCAATGTCTTTCCTTTAATATGAGTCAATATGCCTTTGATTCAGCTTTGGGACACCCATACTTCTGTGATATTTCACATTTATATGTGCCCTCCCTGATGTTCATCTCTGATGAAATGTGTATGTCCTCATCCTAATATGTCTAATAACTTTGGATTCATATTTGGTTTTGTCAAACCCAGGTAATATTCAAGAGAACTAAAATAAGTTTAAAAACTAGATCTAAGACATAGCATTTATTTTTCAGTACTGCTGGACTCTAAGTCCATTTTAACTTTTATGTTAAAAAGAACTTGGAGATTCAAATTCAGAATGACTAAATTAATAACCCCATTTATCTACACTGAGACACAGTTTTAATTTCTTATGTCATTTTTCCTCCCAGGGCTTGATCTTCTCCAGTACGCAACTGAAGAAAAAAGACTATTTGTTTTGTGTGAAGCATAGTCATTCAACAAACGACCTACCTCTCACTTAAGCATATGTCACTCAAAGTGAATACAGAATTAATAAACATATCCTGAGGGGCAACTGAATTTTCGCTTATGGTATTTCTAATTTCTACTGAATCAGAGGAACCGATCCTGAAGTCATATTCACTACAAAAATTACTCATCCATTTCAGGAAAAAGATCTCACAGACACACTGAAGTCTGATTTTGAAATGTATTCTTCTATGTAATTCTTCAAAGAGTAATCTTGTATGGGTGGAAAAGGAGGTGGGCTATTAGATCTAGGATTTGATCCAGGAGGCTGTCTCAAGCACACACACAGCTACAAAGTGCCAGCTCCACAAACCGCCTACAAATGACCAACACTCAGAAGAGCTAGTGAAATTACTTGCCACTGAAAGAACTTGGATTTACAACCACACCACATAATTTTTAGTATCTACAGAGCAATCTTCTTCACTAATTCTACTTTCTGGAGCAATCCAATACATTCTTTTTAAATGTGACCTATTGCAAGGTCCTGCACTTGGATTGGGGCAGCTCCTATTACCAAAGCATGGCACCACCATGAATGATGCAGCTGATCACATAGAGCTCTGGTGGGAACATGCTGCCACCCAGGTGCCAGGCTGCAGGATGTGCCTGACTCTTACACCAACACCAGACAGCAGCAGTGAGAAGTCCTGAGGGAGGTGTGCCCAGGTAGAGAATTCCTCTGCTTAGTGACATAGCTCCAGGAGGAGGTCAGCAGGTTGACCTGATCGACAGCTGTCTGAACATGAGCCAGCGTGTGCCCAGCTGGCCAAAAAGACCAGTGGCATCCTGGCCTGTATCAGAAATAGTGTGGCCAGTGGAACTGGGGAAGGGATTGTTGCCCTGCACTTGGTACTGGTGAGGCTGGACCTTCAATACTATACTAAATCTGGGGCTCCTCACAGCGACAAAGACATGGGAGTGCTGGAACACGTCCAGAGAAGGGCAACAGAGCTGGGGAGGGATCTGGAGCCCAAGTCCTATGAGTGGCAGCCTCAAGGGAGCTGGAGTTCTTTAGTCTGGAGAAAAGGAGGCAGAGAGGGGCCCTTACTCAAAACTACCTGAAAGGAGTCTGTAACTCTTGAGGATGTAGGTGGGGAGTTTGTCTCTTCCCCAAAGAAACAAGCAACTGAACATGCAGAAACAGCCTCAGGGGTGGTTTAGAATGGATATTAGGAAACATTTCTTCATTGAAAGAGTTGCCAAGCACTCGAACAGCCTGCCCAGGGACATGGTTGAGTCATCATCCCTGGAGGAATTAAAAAGCCATGTAGACATGGCACTTACGGACATAGTTTAGTGGTGGACTTGGCAGTGCTGGGTTAATGGCTGGACTCAAATATCCTCAAGGTCTTTTCCAATCTGAGTGATTCAGTAGTTCTGCGATCAATATAAGCTGCTAACAAGCAGATTGAGAGCTGCTCTATGGAGTAGGGCCTGGGGGTGCTGGGGGATGAAAAGCTGGACGTGACCCAACAACGTGCACTTGAAGCCCAAGAAGCCAAACATATTCTGGGCTGCATCCAAAGCAGCATGGCCATCAGGGCCCCTCTACTCTGCACCTCACCTGGAGTACTGCAACCTCTGGGAATAGGTCCAGAGAAGGGCCAGAAATGTGATCAGAGGGACAAAATACATCTCCTCTGAGAAAAAGGCAGAAAGAGTTGGTGTTGTTCAGCCTGAAGAAGAGAAGGCTCTGGGGAGACTTTTCAGCAGCCTTTCAGCACTTAAAGTGGGCCAAAAAAAAAAGATGGGAACAGACATTTTACCAGGACCTGTTCTGACATGTCAATGGGTAACATTCTAAAACTAAGAGTAGATATAGACTAGATATAAGGAATTTTCTTACAAGGAGTGGCAAGACACTGGCACGAGCTGCCCAGAGAAGGGGTGGATGTCCATCCCTGGAAACATTCAAGGTCAGGATGGACAGGGGGCTGAGGAACCTGATCTAGGTGAAGATGTCTCGACTCATTGCAGGGAGGTTAGATTTGATGACCTTTAAAGGTCTCTCCCAAGGCAAATCATTCTATGATTCTAACTGAAATCACACATTCAGAAAGTAATTTTGTGGAAACTACATAGAAAACTTTAGCAAGATTTTAAAATTTGAAACAAATTCTTACTAAAAAAACAGACAGCAATTTAAACAGAAAGTGCTAGAATCAATCTTACACAGAGTACAACTAAAAAAAATTAAATTGCCTGTACACATGTAAGATCATTTATCCTGAAGAACACAAGTTCATCAATGAGTAAGAAGATCGCTAATAATATGGGGAAAGTCTCTTCTATGATTTTGTAGTGATAAATTATAATTTTACATACTTCAGGCAAGGTAAAAGTCAAAAAGATATATCATTATCTCAAACATAAGAGGTAAGTAATAATAATATGAAAAATAAGAATACCATTTAATCACATAAGAAAGAAGTTCACTATTTTATATTTTAAGGCAATGTAAAAAACTATTAGACACTTTCCATGTAACAGTCCAAAACATCAACAGTAGTTTCATACTAGGGGAAGAGTATTTTCTAGAAATTCTTTTGCATTGAATCCACTGAGAAGAGTTCAGTAACTTCTGCCTTGACTAGAAAGCACTTTAAAATAAATACCTAATATATAAACTGCAAGAGATACTTTTACTTAATCACTACCATAAAATGCAAATTACAAAACTGGAAATCATGTAAAAGCTGAATTACCATTTTTGGTAAATTAGTGCACTAGGCAAATACATACTTTAAAACTACCAAGATCCAGAAGTAGTAAATTTGATGTATGATCATAGAATCCTTTCTGTGGAACAATGATGTACGAAGCCATGAGGTTAATTTTGAGGTCAAGAACTTTCTGGGTTTCAATAACATACAACAAACCTGAAAAAATAGTACAATTAGTAAATATAAACAAACAAAAGTAATTAATACAAAACCTATAGGATTAAAAGAAAGCAATAAAAAGAAAATCAGGTCTAATTTTAAATAAACTCTGTACACCGGATAACTAAGGTACATATGATCTTCATATTTTTTCTGAACCAATCATTATAGGCAGTCCTTAAAGAAGCATCAACTACATGAAATGATGATAGCTAACACTGCTAACAAGTATAAACAACAACACGACATATGCAAACTCAAAAAAGTTTCCCACTGAGCAGAGATGAATTGAGAAGAACCAGAATGTGAACTGCAACTTTGCAATTACTGAGTTAACCCACTATGCTCCACAGATTCAGAAATTTAATTGCTCTAGATTTTCTTACTGGGAGTATCCAACTGCACTGGTCAAACTACTAGCATTTGCTAATAGTGAGATACAGAAGTTTACACTAACTCTGCTGACAAGCATCTCCATCTTGAGATATCAAAGATATGCAGATATATAATCTTAGAAAAAATATTCTTAAAAATCATGCAATTAGTTGGGAAAATCAGACAGTCATAAGATTTGAGACCAAATTCTGCTTTTTTGCTCAGCTGAAGAGGAATGAATGGTATTGCTTCAAATTAGTCTGGAAACTGCCTTACGATGCAGCCACAATCCATTAAATATTTACCATGTACAACACGCTGATGATCAAAGAAGTAGAGATAATGAATTATGAAGATGACAACATGACATTCAGCACATCCACTGGTAAAAAACCAATTAAAACTGTTACATTATCAAAGGTTGTCCTGCCACTGGAGAGCTAGACTAGTCAGTAAAGAACTGGATGGCAACTACATTTCAAGATTTGCAAGACAAAACAACCTGGAATAATAAAAAGAGTAAGATTTTTTCAGTTTGCACTGCCTAACTGAATTTGAGTGATGTAGAAAGGTCAAGCAAATATTTTCTTGTTTCTTTTATTTGGGAAGAAAATGTAGCGGAGTCCATAAATTGACCTCCAGTAAACCAAACTTTTGTAATGTCTTTTAGCGCTGAAAATCGTAACTATTCTGGTGTAGCAGGTTCCTTCACTTTTGCAGTTCACAGTTCCCCCATGTTTTCCAGCTATCTTCTACTGCTTCAAAGAAAAGTGTGAAGAACTCATTCTTGAGGACTGCAGGTCTGAACATACTAATTACATTTATATATTTCCATTTTTCTTATTCTACCTCTGAGATTAGCATAGTCCCTTGCAACAGAATATTCTGCAGATCAAATATTTTTTCCCTGGAAATTCTCTAAGACTCAGACAAGATTTTACAAGTAATGTACCACATATATTTAGACATTCCCACCAAATTTTTCATTTGTGACTGGAACAAGGTTTTAGGTTACTGTGGGCAACTCAGCATTCTCATGAGGGTACAAACAGTATTGGGTATACTTCTACAGTAATGATATGGTTAAACTGTAATAAACACAGAGCACAATTTCATATTTCCACAAAAAAACTAATTATGATCAACACCACTGTATTTGGTGCTAACAAACAGAGAACCAAGCATATTTTATCTAAGCAAATTTAAAATTTCATCTCAGAAATTAACAATGAACTGTTGTATCAATATACTCAATATTGCTCAAGAAATTTCTGAAAGAAAAGACAAGCAAGATGACTCACATAACTCTGGTTAATCTGATATTAGTCCTTAATTAATAGTTCAGTCAAAGAAGAACTAATGAATAAAGATACCATTGATACTTGATTTCCCTCCCAGTACTAGCCAGATAAAAGCAATCAATTATATAAACATTTTCTTGAGTTTTCTTTAAATTCTTTATCACTTGAGTATTCAGATTTTCTTATATTTACAATTTAATTATTAATAGGTTATAAAATTAAAAGAGGTTTAAGAAAGCATCCATTGTTCGTTTTTTTTCTTTTAAGAATAATTTATATATTAAATCTCCCCTCAGCATCAACTCCCATCCACAGAGACAGGACACTGTGCTGGACACAGCTCTGATCTACAAAGCCTCAGACATCCTTACTAGAACAAGTTAATTCCACAGACCTCAATGTTAGTCTTCACAGTATTCAACACTTGCATTCATGTCTTAAAATGTAAGATGTCTAGAGATAAACAGGATGAAATGAAAACTAGTGAAATGGCTGTAAAGCTGAGCAGCTGCAAGGCAGATAAACATATTTTATATAACTTGAACGGAGTCAATCCGAATCAAAATCAGTATTCATCAAGGAAGTCAGAAAATCAAAAACACCTATACAAAGGCATAATGTCCCCAAAAACAAGAAATCTGAAAGGGATTTAGAGGTTAACTTAGAGGAATAATATCTCAGTATCAGTATTTGAGGAGTACTAAATAACTAACGCCATTTACATATCAGATGAACTAAACAGAAGATGTAACACTCTTTTAACTCTGTATGGAGTAAAAATACTGAAAGACTATCTATAGTTTTTACATAACCATAGATATGTATATCTTACAAATATGTAGGAATAGGTGAAGTTTAAAAAGATACAGACATAAAATTATTCAATACCTAGAATCAACACATTGCAATGAGATTGAATAATTCAACTTATTTAGGTAGTGTGTTAGAAAGGTATGACTTGGATGCATACATCTCCATAGGGAAAAATGCAGTTTTCACACTCCTAGAATCTAAAATTTGTCTGAGTGTGCCATCAGAAGAGCATTCAGCACTTGCCTGTTGATGTTTTTTCACGGAATTCTTCAAGTTTCATCAGAGTTGCTGATGTCAATTGCTCTAAATGTACATCTTTCGGAGGTCTGAAGAAATCCACTAAGTTATTTACTGTCATCTGTTAAAAAAACACCCATGGTAAATTTACTGTTAAGCAGGATTTTTGATGATTTATAGTTTATTCAAATATTTACTTACTGCATCATATACTATTTCCAGTGGTTGTGATTCTATTCTAATCCTCTGGTCTGCTTTCTCATCCAAAGGATTAGTCTCAAACATGATGCTTAAAAGTGAGGTACTCTCATCTGAATAGACTGTTCGAGAAGACAGGAGACAGGGTGTACACTTTTCTCGAGACACGCCTGTAACTTCAAGCGAGGTAATTTTTGTTTCAAACCTGTAAAGAAATGTAAGCAGATTATTCAGATGCAATATCCATCTGGCTAAGTACAATTAGATGGTAAGAGTATAAAAAAATCAGATGGGGAAAATCCCCCCCCCCCACTAACCAGTACAATACATCTCTACCCCACCTTAAATATAAACAGCTTATTCTAAGGATTTAATACATACAATCATGTGTTAACTGTTTTCCATTTCATTATCTTTTGTGTCTGTTAGCTGCCCCTGTCTAAATACGAAAGGACATCCAAGTTATTTCCTCCATACAGTTTTCATGAGGAAAGGTGTCAGGGCAGGTAAGAGATTCAAATGGGAATTCTTCAGTATGACCTCAGGAATTAGAAGGTGTATTTATAGTAGGAAACAGACATACAGCAGAGAGAAAAGGGTTCTGGTGCAGAGAAATAAAAGAAACAAAGATAAATAGTCTCATTACTCCAAGAGGTATTTTTTAATTGGATTTTTTTTTCCAATACACTGTTCACCTCTGTAACAGCTCTCAGTTGAAGACCTTTATCTCCCAATACTCTAAGAAAAATAATTCACTGTAAAAAACGTAGTATTTTTCCTTTTTTCTTAGTACAATAGCATTATCAGGGCTATTTAGATGCACAGGAGTACCAACAGAAAACCCTTAAGCAAAACTTAACAAAAAATATGCATAAAAATAATCAAGATCAACGGTATCTTGGTATCATACACTGATTATACTTATATGCCTCAAAGTAGAGGGAACAAGGTTTAAAACAGGAAGTTTACCTTCTCCCAGAATTTTAAAGTCATTATATTTGAAATAAAATGGAAATATTTCAGTAGATGCTTTTCACCACCTACTGTGAGAGCACAAACCAAAGGAAAAATCATCAGTTACATCTTTCTTCCATAAATCTAAAAGTGAACTGGGAACACAAGAACTTTTCAGTCATGTTAAATGCCCATGAACAAGCGGTTGTGAGATCACCTTGTTCAGATTAAGTTTCAAGAGGAAACGTAACAGTCACTATTCAAAGCAAGTAACAAGTTAGTAACTGGATTGTTTGCACACAACAACGACAAACTGAAAAAAAAAAGGAGTGTATCTGAATTGGCACAAAAAGCTCTGAAGACGCAGAGAAATCAATCATGGAAAGAGTATACATGATTCATCTGTTAGCTGCAGAGTAATTCCACTCCAAACTGCACAAGAACTGACCACTTAAATACCATAACAGAGTATTAAAATGCCTACTAGACATCATCATCATTTCATGAGGAGCAAAACCACTTTGACAGAGAAAGCTCACCTTATTGCTTGTGCACCTGGTCGTTGGGTAAATACTGTACTCAAGTCAGTTAATGCAAATTCTACCAGCTTGGGAGTTTGTTTGTTTTCTCTTATTGATATACACATGCTTAATAACTTCACAGAGAACTTCATGGCTTCATACTACATGTGCCAGAAAAACAACAACACAAGAGTATAAAATATGTTAATATACATCTTGATACAGTTTATGAAGAGATGACAGCTACAAATAAGTTTGAAACTGTTGTTTTCATGCATGAATAGCTTGTAGCATAGCTGGTGCAAAAGACAAAGACTAGACTATCCTTATAAACAATTGTCTTTGATATCTTTACCACACTTTGTGATAAAGACTGTCTCTTGCAAAGCTAGAAAGCTGTTCATCATAAAATCCTTGGTATCTCACATTAAGATGATTTATCAGACTATTTTCAAATGGTTCAAAATGTTGCTCTTCCCCATTACAATCCTTGAACCACCTCTTTCTTTATATAATCCTTTATTCTACCTCATCTACTATCACTCATATTTTAGATTCCAGTGCACTTTCTGATCCCTTATTAAGATTCCTTAGTGCATTTTCTTAAAAAGCTTCTGAATATTTTAAGATAATATATGACTATACTTCAATGTTTAAATCACAATACACTACATCTACGATTTTATTGTTGTTAGAGCAAGCAAAATTTTATTCTTTACTATTTCAGAATATCTAAAAGAAAGCTTTATAACCACTATACTGAAACTGCATCTAATGATGCTCTGTTATGTAGAAATCTGGCATGCAGTAACTTCAGTAAAAAGTATCAGAACAGTATTCAAATATAGAGATAGAGCTTCAAGTAATTTAGATGTGATTTCCTACCATCTGTAGATTTTTATTAGTAGATATAGCTACCAACTGTTTGGTAGCATATAGTCAGCTATGACTTACTGATTTTGGAAGGGTTGGATCCACAGCTGTTTCACTATATCCAATTGCTGCATAAAGTTTAGCCTTCTCTTCCTGTGTCATCAATTCTTCAAGACCTGTCACATTTCAAGAGGTTAGGTAAACTCAGTATAGGTATACGAAAAATGAAGAGTTATACACTTCCCTGTGCTTAGCAGCTTTATAACATACAATAGATGCTGTCAACATTGTCCTGAATTAGTAGAAGAAAATACCCTGGGGCTTAAAGCCAAGTCTTGAGAATCTAAAGCATGCTTTAAAATGCTCTTACAATTTTTTCCTTACCTGTTCTATTTCCTAGCTTGATAACAACAGAAGGAGCCTTTCTGATTTACTTTCTATGTTCCATAATCTTTACTAGGTGCCTCATAAATCAAACATACATTGCATGAAATAGACAAATTTTAAGATGAAGTAAAATTTTTTACATTCCATTAACTTCTACTGTATTGAAGGCAGTTCAGAAGAAACTATGGAAGGAGTTGTACAATTGTACAACCTCTGTTACATACAATTAACAATTTCATCAGCAAAAGAAAAAGCTAAGGGAACATGTAAACAGCAGTAATTTGCTAACAAAGTTCCAACTGCTAGGGACCAAGGACTCTAATAGTTCCGGTAACAAAAAGAATAAATTATCATACTTGAACCCTTTATTTCTTGGCTTTGTTCATCCTTTTTTTCACCTGACCAGCTCCATATCCAGCTAAACCAGCCACCAGAATTTTCATCATCTTGTTTTACCCCTGGTCTGTAGATTTTCAATCCAGCCTTAGTTGCCTTAAATTTAAAAAATATTCAGGTAAGTAATTTTCTTCATGCTTCTTTCTTCATTTTCCTAAGAAAAATATAGACCCAAGGCAGCTCTAACACACCAGAACATAATTAGACAACCATTAAAAAGGCAAAATGTTGTTTTTCAGTTCCCCTTCTAGTCACTTTTTCAAGTACACAGTGCATTATCGGACCAATTTCATTCTGCATAATAACAACCACCTTTGTGAAACAACAGAGCATGTAAAACGTCAATAAACATTTCTTACATAGCAGATTTTCTCTCTAGCTTTCACCATAAAAAAACCCAACATTATATAGTGTTTTACATTACTACAACAGCTTTATAAAAAAATCATTTAAAATACATATGCAACCAATTAAATAGCCATCACAGGACAAATTTTACATTAGCCCTATATTTTTCCTTACAATATGGATACCCAAAGCAATTAAAGTAGTATTTACTCCCATAATACAGTATTTACTCTAACTATTCCTGCATGTGACACATACAGTTAGAATAGTAAGGAAGCCCTCCCTTCTTCCACACTCATTATTTCCACAACTAGGGGATGTCCTAGCTGATGCCAGTGATGATTCCAATACTGGGTCCTCAAAGAAGGTGTAGACTACATCAACAACTGACCACTGAAAGTTTGTCATGTGGACAGCAAACAAACATCAAGAGATCTAAAAGACAAAGTGATTCTCAGAACTGCAGTGATCCACACAAACTAACTTTCTTTGTGACTGATACGATCCAAA
Source organism: Coloeus monedula (assembly GCF_965178545.1). Classification (NCBI taxonomy): domain Eukaryota; kingdom Metazoa; phylum Chordata; class Aves; order Passeriformes; family Corvidae; genus Coloeus; species Coloeus monedula. The sequence continues at coordinate 42,081,942 of NC_138822.1, read as the reverse complement.
AATATACAGTTGCAGATAAGCCCTAAATTTAATCTAGTGGAAGTGAGACAGGGATCCCTTCTCAGCATTCAAAACCCCAAGATCTCTGCAACACAATTAGGGAAAACAGCTGACTATAAGTCAGTACTCTGTAAGGACTTATCACATCTATATACCTACTGGCCAAAGGAAGGCAGGACTCACCACAAAAACATAAAGGCTTCTGAATTTATACTATTGATTCACCTCGAGAGATGATACAGAAAGTCAGCTTAACAACACAAAGCTTCAAAAAGTTTGAAAAAAGTCCTCAAAGTCCTCTTTATAAAGGTTACCATGTTATCAAGCAGATGTCACAAAGTGGATGGCCCAAAGTAAAAATGGACGGGTCATACATAAAAGGATGTTAAGTCTGTGAAATTACAGGTTTCTGGGATACTGAGGGGTTGGTGCTGAATGACAACTGCCATGGCAAATAGGTGATGTTTAAAGACTCTTAACATGTCTGAGGCAGAAGCACCAGAGTGCAGGGTAAGAAAGATTGCAGACAGAAGCCACTTCTGCAAAGAAGAACAAAAAAATTTGTGCAGTATGGGAACTACAAAAATTTGTTGAAGAATCCTCTCTCCATTTACAATGGTTTAGTAATCAACAGAGTCATAGACTTAAACCTTAATCAGCAAGGTCAACTATTTTGACTAAAGAGAGAACTACCTGAAATGTGGGTGCAGCCAGATAGGTCAGTCTCTCCTCTCAAGGAACAAGCAACTGAACATGCAGAAAGAGTCTCAAGTTGTGCCAGGGGAGGTTTGTATTGGCTATTAGAAGTTTCTGCACTGAAAGGGTTGCCAAGCAAAAGGGTTGCCCGGGGGGGATGTGGTTGAATCACCAACCCTGGAGGTATTTAAAAGGCACATAGATGTGCTCTGGAACACGGTTTACTGGTAGACTTAGCAGTTTTCTGTAAACAGTTGAACTTGGTGATCTTCCAGGTCTTTTCCAACCTAAATGATTGCATAACTCCTTCCTATGTTCTTACTTAGGTAAATCCCAAAAGACTGCCCTAACTTGAAACAGGGTAACATTTCTCAAGCTGATACAGAGACTTGATGCTTAGCTCACTGAAGCTACTATCTGGTACTTCAAGCATTCATGATGAAGAAGCAGAAGTGGTCTGAGGTTTGGAATATAAAGTCCAAACTTTATTTTCTGGCTACAAAGTTGCCAGAAAATCAGCACTGTGATCACAAACGTGATTTCTGAGGAACTTGATTTCAATGTCTAGATAAAAGTAAGCCCTGGAAATTCAACTCTTACGTATGTTTTTAAGAAACAGAAAAGCTTTGGAAACAGCAGGATCATTTGCCTTGCTTTACTCAGCCCACATCTAATGGGTGCTCCTTAAAATATCTGGCAGACCTAAGGCTAACTGTCAGGATACCAAACCAATAGCAGACTTGGCTCTTGTAAGTCCTTCAAATCCCTTTTCAGAGGTATGACCTGATAACAATAACACAGATGGGTCCTGACAGATAAATGGAAATAGAACTCAATTTAGAATCACTGTGACCTGATTTTCAATACTTTGAAATATATTCAGATAATCATCTAGCACATCTTTCAAGACTTCTAACATTTTTCAAATGCAAGACTTAAAGTCCAAACAACCGAAAATTCATTTTCTTGCAACCTACTTCTAAGTGTTACAGGAAGCTATCTTAAAACTCAGGTTTTGAAGGTAGTCAGGAATGCAGTATGACATAACCTTTTGTAAGCAGCACAATCATACTGGGGAAAAGAAGACGAAAACTAGATAGGAAATATTTCAGGATTTCCATCACCTTGCAAGAAGCTGGAGGAAAAAGATAAAACCAAGAGAAACTATACACTATAAGACTATTCCAAGATCAAATGAGAACTAAATCAAAACCAAACCTTCCCCCACCCCTTGAAAAGCACTCCAATTCAGCCAAACTGAAGGGGAACAGCCATGAATGTTCCTTCTGGTTCTGTTACAGTCTGGATAACGATAACACAAGCATTCAAATGTGAGTGTACACATAGAAAAATAGAAGGAAAAATTATGTATATAGATTCCTCTTCAGAGTTTTGGGTTAGAAGCACAGTATCTATGACTCCAGCAATTACATATATACCACATTTAATACACTTCACATACTAAAACAAAAACAAACAAACAAAAAAATTGCTTTCAAGCACTGCCACAAGCAGTAACTGATATTTATAAAGTTTAATTATTAATTACTGCCTTCTTTCAGATTACAAACTTCTTATTCTGCTTACTTTTAGGTGCATTATTAATGGAGAAAAATCACTTCACAGATTTCAGAAAAACCCTAAATATTTCATTTCAGTGTCCTAGAAAGATGCTCAGACACTACATGGAAAACTAAGCAGTACATTAACCTAGGAAAACCAAGGCTAACAAATGAAATGTAACTAATCAAGTCACATCATCTTACCTAAATGCACTTACCTACTTTAAATCTGTTCTGCATTTGCTCTATCCTGAGTAACATTTGCAAATAGAAACATTGCATCTCTTTGCTAAGAGTCAACATACTGCAGGTGATCAGTCCACGTAACACAGTATCATGAATAAAAAGGAATAAACTAATGGTCCAGGCCCTTGTGGGGCGCAGGGAGGGACCCTCCAACCCCACAGCTTTGGGTGTAATTGTTTCCAATTTGACTTTGGTCATCCTTTGGCCATATTTTCCACAGCAGTTCTTTCCAACCAGAAGTAGAAAAGAATTTATCCCAGATCAGTCACTTTGAAGAAGGAGTATATGGAGCTATTTAATTTTTGGTTCATTACAAGCTGAAAAATTAACTACGCTTTATAATAAAAAACCATGAACAAGGAAAATCGAAAGACTGTATGATACCCAATTCAATCACCATAACTAAACGGCATCTGCCTAAAATTTCCACAACCTCATGTTTCAGCTATTCATAAGACTTATTTAAAAGATGCAATTTTACCTCAACTTCTGCTTGTTGCCTCGCTAGAGTGATGTTAAAAATATCCAAGGCTTTTTCAAATTCCTACAAGAGAGGTGAGAAATTAGTTTTGACAATTTGACAATTGTTACATTCCACAGCTCAGTTTTACAGGAAACAACAGCAAGCAATCAAATTTATGCAATCCAAGTTAATTTGCTCAATCTGAAAACTTCAAAGAAACCTGGAAAAGCACCCCAGTTTAAGTTGTTCTTTCTTGCAGTTTCTAATTTAAAGACTTACCTCATGTATTTGTTAATATTACTCACAGAAAAAGGTAGTGACAAAGTTGCAAGTACGGCCACTGAAAATCTTATTTTAACTTCGATCGATTTATGAACATTTTAACATTTAAGCTGGAACAAGTATCAAGATGAACAATATTTAAGCCTTCACCACAAAATTACTCACCTCCAACAGTTTTAAGATTTCTTCATTAGGTTTTTTTGATGTTATCTTGGTTTTATACATCTCTTTATAGTTCTTCACTTGCTTCCTATGATGCGAAATATGTTCCCATGACCACATTTGGAGCTTAGGTTGAACATTTACTTCAAGGATGCCATAAATAATGTATTTCCACCTAAAAGCAAAGACAAATGTATAGCTTACCTTCCTTTTGGTATATTGAAAAGACTCCTAAGCCTTTGCAGACTTTCACAGACATCAAGTTGAAAGAATGAAATGCCCTGACTAATACTGCACTTCTGATGAGTTGAGAAACCTAAGAATTTTACTCTTTTTCTCCCACACAAAGTTGACAGATTGCTGTTTCCTAAAATTCAAAGGTAACTGTGTATGACAAATACCCACAAATCTATGCATGTATGTGTGAGAACAAAAAAATATATTTGTATGGAATCTTCAGAAAAGAAATCAAATCCTTGCCATCTGTGTTGAAAAGGTTTACCTATTTTTAGATAAAAGCTATGTTCTTGTAATACTACCTAACATATAACAAGCAGGCCTTCATTTAAACAAAGTTATGATCCAAAAATACTATCAGACCTAAGTTCCTGACACTGGTCTTTAATAGAGCAATCACAGGTTTTCAAATATTGTGTCCTCAGCTTTGGTTTGAGGTCCTTATCAACTTCTTACAATACCAGCTTAAGAAAAACTAATAAAAACAAAAGAGAAGACTTCCTTTCAGAAGGAAATTAATTCTCATCTCCTTAAGTAAGAAGCAATTCCTTGGTAATTATTTCAAGGTAATAACCAACAAATTATTTTCGAAGTCTGAGGTTGCCTACCATGTCTTGGCGTTGTTGTGCAATGGAACATCAGGTCTGTACTTCCTATATGGCAGATTTCGAGTCATCATATCAATAGACTCAAGAAGCTCCATAACACTGAAGTACTAGGCAAAGAAATTCAAACTGAGCATTATTACCTGAGAACAACAAGTATCAAACTTCTCTTTGAAGAGAAAATTAGTAAAAAAGAAATACAAGACTAAGTTAACAGACTCCATACGTACACCGAAAAATTTAAGACTGCCTTTCTTATTTGTGCTAGCTGAATTTTTTACTACATTACATATAACTTCAGAAAAATAGTTTGTACCTGTGGCTTATTGAATTCAACAGTTATATCCTGTAAGTTTACATCTAAATCCATTTTTGGTGATGAAAAGTCAACATCAGATCGAGGATTCATAAGGAGTTTGGCTCTAGCTGAAATTGGGCGGAATACTAAAAAACACAAGTTGATACAAAAAGTGCAATTAAATTATTTAAGACTGTAATTAATTTTATATATACTTAAATTATGACAGATTATTAGTTTTAAAATGCTAGACTTGAAAAACATTAAGTCCATCAACAGAGCTTAAAATAGAATACAATCTAAACTAAATTTTCAGTTTCACTCTGGCAACATTTATCATACAAATTTTTGCAGATCACCACCACAAACTTTCCTGTATGCTGAACTACATACAGATGTTTCAATAAATAGTTTACATTTGTAACAAATGTATTCTTTTTTTGGCTATGATACATTTATAGCACAAGACAGATTCAAATATAGCATTTATTTCACTATAGGAACTCTTATTCCATAAGGTTTTTTAAATTGTTTTTGTTACGAATGCTTTACTGTTTGAGAAATTATACTCACAACAGTGGTTAAAACCAAACATTCCATATTTCTAAATCCAAGCCCAAGCAAGAATGAAAAGAAAATCAACATGGATTCTACATAAAAGTGAGGCACATCACAAGAAAAAACATTCGGAGCAGATGTTTTATCTGTTCCATAGCCTGGCAATATCAGGCATTTGACGCGATGTTTAGTTCAGTATTTTAATCTGTTTCAGCAATTGATCCAACAATCAGAATTTTTATATTGCTTGAATTTGTGTAAATCATATTTTTATCAAACACAACTTCTTTCATCTCTGATATATAATACAGAAAATACTGATATATTACCTATATATCAGTATTTTATATCACTATTTGCTACCTATAGCAAATACTCCAAATTCTCTGAAAGGTTCATACAAGTGGAAACAGGCATTTTTGCAAGATGAAACCATGAAACTTCTAGCTACACCTGTATATAGTAGCATTTCAATTAATCTTCTCCCTGTATTTAGGTTCCTAAACTTCATTTTTTGTAATTCTCATATGTAAGTATAATGTTTGTATTTACATCAAGTGATAGAATTAGACTTCATGCTTATTGCCTTCCTATCAAAGTTTTAATCTGAAGACTTGCCCTAAACAGGACCAAATTTTCATTTACCACAGAACACCATAGTCTGCATCTCTGATGGCACTGCTGAATTTAAAGAGTGTAAATCATGAATCCTAAGCTTTACATACACCTATTTTGAACTTACTACATAAAGACTTAAACATCCTACGATGTTTAACACTTGTTCTCTTACAAAAAAGAGTCAAAGCCAGAGTCAAAAAAGATGGATAAGAAATCAGAAGAAATTGCTACATAGTTCTCTGTCAGTCAAAATAGGACTCACTCAGGGGAAAGTGGCAGCATAAAGCTGACAGTGTCTTTTTTAACCCTGGCTATAGTAAACTGAGGACTTTCTTCCCAGAAAACAAGCCACTTCAAAGGCCATTCAGCCTTGTGAACAGTTTCTAAACCATCACACAGATGCACATGATAAATACAAATCATGTATTTTACAATGGAAAGTAAACTATCACCATGTTTGAGTGATGCCAATGTGACTTTCAGCTTTCCGACTTAAGTAAGAAACACTCAAAGCAATATAACTTGCAATATTCCCACTAAAAAGTTAATGTTTCAAAGCTGTGTGATTACTGTTTCCACCTCACATGAACAAAGACACTTTGCACAAAGCAGGTGACCTCAAAAACATACTCAAACTAATCTAAATTCACAAAATTTACACAGACCACATGTTATTGCTAAGCTTCTTAAATAAAGGAATTCATCAATGGGTGTTAACAATGAGGGTCTATGTATGACATTCCATTAGAATGACACATGACTCAAGACAAATTTTTATTAAGGCTTTTTTAAGGCTACCTATACAATATGGTATTCACTGTCACAAAGACAGTGTCAGAAAGTGTCAGTAAGTTACTCTTACAGGATTAAATTGCACTCCTTAAGATTTTTGAGTAACAGCCAAAGTTACAACCTCTCAGATGCACCAAAAATTAGAATTATGAATGCATATTACAATTAATTAACACTCACCAAAATCATAACCCTCTGGAATCACATTGTGGCTGGCAACTCCGTGTTTTAAGTTAACCTACACACACAACAGAGTTAAAAGAAAATTGCATTTCTATTTCCAGATAAAGCTTTTAAAAGTACAAAATGTTAGCATTTTTAAACAGTTCTCAGATAATCCCCCTGATCCAAAGTAAAATTCAAATACTCATCTATGTTTTAAACAGAATGCTATGTCTGTCTTTAGCTATCACTGAACAAGGTGACGATCAATTGTGTACATTTTGTTACTGGCAGAAGACTAGGGTTTTTTTAACTTTCTCAGATGGGTGTTACATGTCCATCACATAAAAGCCTTAACCATGTACTATTTTTTCCTAAAAACGCTTTTAGCTACAAACAGTTCCCCAGGACGCTGACATAAACAGAAGCAGGCCTGAATGCGAAGCACGTTCTCTGCTTCCCAGTTTCAACTAGAATGCAAGCTAGATACACTACTTCGTGGTGCTTCACTTACCAATGATTCATCATAACCACCATGGTAGAACATCTCCGATTTCACATTCCAATAAGCAAAAAGGTTATCCAGTCGCACAAGCTGAAAATACAAACAAATTTTAGATCAATAATTTGAAATTCACAAAGTCTGGATGAATAAAAATATAAAAATGAATGTTACTTTTGGTTTAGAGACTACATAGTTACAACTTTTCTTGATCTTAATTTCTGTGGAAGAAATTCTAATGCAGCTGGTTTTATTAGGAATTCTTTCTTTAGCCGACAGTTTATACTGTACCTTGTGGAACAACTTGGCAGTTTCATCATGTAAACATGGATTCCAATTCTTATCTGAGGTCTGAAATGAAAATTAAATGAAGTTACTCTGTTTATAATTCACCAACATGTTATAACCGAAACAAACTACTAAAAAAGAAAGAAACATCATCATAATTAAATGCCATGGAAAATACTGGGACACAATCTTCTGATTTAAGATGATTAATCCATTATTTTAAGTGAAAACTTGATAAGGCTATTTTCCCAAAAAAAATACGTATAATTATAAAATATGCACTGATTAATAGGCTTCACACAAGAACCAAAGACACCATAAAATTCTGTTTTCTGTATTTCAAACTGTTTTCCTTCACACCAGTATTATTTTTAGGCAGGTTCTTTGAACAGAGATAAAAAAGGGATTGAATTCTTTTATAAATCTGGAAGTAATTCATTTTAGTTTGAGCCTAAAGAAGACCTTTCAATGTGCTAGGAACAAGCGTTCATGAGATCACCGTGTCACTGAAGAAAGTAGCACTTGTTTAAGACATATTTTCTTTAAGACTAGCAGTTACACAGCAAAAACTGCTGAATCAGAGCAACTCAGCACCATCAGCATATTGCTACTACACAGTCTTCCAGAAAAAAAATTCCATACTGTTTGTGATGACTACTCTTAGCACAATAAAGTGCAGTTCGAAAAAAAAATTAGCTCCAGCTGAAAAAAAAAGACATCATCCTTTTTTTCTTTTTCCTTCCCCACCACGACCCCCACTCCCTGTTATCAGGTGGTAACTTCCTTTCTTGGAGCTCAAGTCAGTTTCAGTAAAATATTCAGAGTTTGAACAGCCCAAATACAGCAAAGTGGATTGGAAATCACAAAGTGCAGCAGGATGATTCCTCCTAAAAATCTATTTTAATGCTAGCATTTTACCTTTAATGGCATACCCACCACAGTATTTATGCTGAATTTGATAAACCAAGTAGTTACCATTGTGCGTTGCTGATGATTATAGCTACACTTTCATTAAACAGTATGTTACCAGAAGCACAACACACAAAAATACAACTTCACCTATTGGTATATATCAACACGTTTTTCAGATAAAAGGTGAAAAATAAAATTACCTGCAAACTTAGATTCTGAAGTGAAATCCCAAATGACAAGGGGTTATCACGATTTGTGATCTAATAGAACACAGGAAAAGACAAAAAAAGAATTATTTCATGCTCTATAAGCACATATATTTGGCTAAGAATTTAAGTATCTTTATGTTTTGGTAGAAGCTTTTTTTCAGGTTTTATTTTCTATTTTTTTTTAGTAAGACTAAGAAAATTCCACAGCTTTACTAGTACTGTCTCAGCATGAAAAGCAACTGGAAGAAATCAAGACAGGTTCCCAATTTCATGTTACAGTGAGCAATCCCTTATGCTATGATATACAAAAATACTTACATCATCTTCATAGCGAATATGGATGTTGGAAATTTTCAGCTGAAGATTTTTGATGACCTGAGTAACTAGCTTTTCTACAAAAGTGTCTTGTTTCTCTTCTTTTACTTTATCTATGTAAAAGGAAAATAATTTAGTGTTTTGTTTACATTTCAGCATTTTTTAAAATTAGACAAAACATTAACATAACAAATTTAGCATGATAAGCATTTAAATTCTCTATTACATTGTACTCCAGTTGTACAGAAACATGTTTGTTCTGTGTAATCTACATCATTTATATTCTCAGACCAGAAGGTTTCCTAGCTTTACTACCTGCTGAGTGAAGAAGCAGGTAGTTCAGAAGTATGACCAGCACACACCAATATTCAAGGTCGCCAATACATACTTCTTGGAAGTACTGGAAGTTGAATTTAAAGATAAGAACTTGCATGTATCGAAGAACAGGTTGAAGAAAACCTTTAAAAAGCTGAATTTGTAAAAATGCTTTGATATGGGAAACAAAGTTAAATTATTTCTTACGAAAGAGGAGAGAAAATGTCAGGCAACATGGTACAAAAGTAATATCTCAAAAGCCCAATTTGTATCAGATCACGTCAATGCTCAACCCTTTTTGTTTTCAGAATGCTGCTTCTGCAATGGCCATTATACCTAAAAAACCATAACTAATAGGTTTTTAAGCAATAAGGAAAAAACAAGAATCTAGAACACTTTGACAAAGTCTGTGTCTTTCTGGATTAAAATAAAGAAAGAAGCAGCATCACGTTCATTAGCTTTTCCCACTCTTACCTTGGTCAGCTATCTTCTGCTTTGCTTCCTCAATCCTCTGCAATTCCCTTTGTCTTGCTTCTAAGAGTTGCCTGGCTTCTTTTTCAGCATCATATTTTATGCCTAAACACATAATGTAAAAAGATATAGTAACAAAAAACATACTTTTTTTAAAGATACTGTTTCAAATGGTGTAATTTCTGCATTTTTGTAACAGTTACAAAACAGCAAAAAGATTAGGTGATGAAATGTAAATTACTGAAAGACTTCCACTCCATTATTTAATTGTAATTGCTTAGAGTATCTACTAGGAATAAAGGTCATGAAAACAGTATCAACCCACTCCAGATACTTCTGAAATCCCACCAATCTACAGTCACTTCTTCCTATACATTAACTTACTGGCTATGGGCACAATAAGCAAATAAACTCCATCAAGGACTGCCTCAACAGGTTGAGTATAAAGGTTTTGCCATGGAATCTGTAGGTTAAGTTGACCTGCAAATACAGAAGAAAAAGGTTGAGGTATGCAGTTAAATATTTGACTGGAAAAGAAATGCAAAGTTAATTGATATTAGACACAAAATCTCTTAAAAATTATTATATTGGATAGAAAATACCCCAGTGTATCTGAGGCAAAAGTCCTTTGGGTTGTATATTCATACACAACACACAAGCAACATGAGAAGTTTTTCCACGAGGAGAACTATCAAGTCTTTCCTTGTCTTTCCTTAAAACCCTTGAATTACATTCTTCCTTCTCAACAGCAATGTCTCCCTCCTTGAAAATCCACTGCAGCTCTCTCAGAAACAAGAAAAGCACATGGGCAGCTCATACATCATCAGTCAGCTAAATATTATGTTTTGTGAACTCAGGGATCATGAAGTTACATGAGGACTCTTCTTCTTCACCCGAGTGCCAATTTTAATAAAATATTAAATCAATCACAGAAAATACATTACTCCAAGGTAGATTTAAAGGACACATAATGGCTTTAGACTCAGTTTACTTTAAGAAACCACTAACTTTTACAAGACAATCAACGTGCAACAAGAAAACAAGGAAGGAGATGAAAAGGCAAGTGAAAGGTAAAAATCAGTTGTGGAGTCTTGTCAGGACAAGGACTGAGATCCAGTCCTGACCAATTGCTCATCTTTGCTGTGTTGGGCTCTTTTCTCATTGAGGTGATTAAACAAGACTCCAGGATACTTTATCAAAAGGAGCTTCTCCAGAAAGTTTCTTTCAGAAGAGACAAGCATAAGAGTGTACAAAGTATACAAATCAATGAACATATGGAAATTTCTTGCTTAGGATGCCTAAAGTCACTTGCAAGGAAAGGTAATATGTTTAGAAATTCCTGCATGTGTACAAGATAAAATGCAACTTACTAATATGTCCTGCTTTAACTTTAAATGGCACATCCAACTGACTCTGAAAGAAAGAGGTTCAGAAAATTTAAGCTCAATTCAGCAACTTGTGAAATGTTCCAATGCAGGAAAAGATATCACAATAATTTAACAAACCACTAAAAAAAAAAATTCAATATAATGAATAAGCAAGCATTTGGATACCAATTTATACTGTTAAGCCATGTTAGGCTAAATACATTTCCAAAAACAAAGTCCTAGCTTCATCAGCTATAAAATAAAAAGGTCTTTCAGTACCGATTTTGACCTAAACACATTCTTTTAGCAATTTCGGAAAGTTCTCTTAAGGGAAAAAAAAAATGCATACACTTTCCCCTTTAAATTTAATCTCAAATTAATCAGATAATCTACACGGGTACAAAGAAAGCAAATCAGTAAGCTTCCACTTAAAAGAAAGTGTATCCTAAAATAAGAACTAAAAAATGCACATTAAACCTAAAACATAGTTCAGGAATCATTTTTGCAAGTATTATTGTTATTTTCACTAACTTACCAGTGCATTTTCTTTTATTTCCAGATTCTTCAGTGCTACAGCTCCTAAAAAAAAAGAAGCCAACAAGTAAAACTGGAATAAGTAAAGTAGGACTGGTATACACTGCAAGTCCTACAGTCTAAATCAGTGGGTTACAGAAGCCTAGAAGATAAGGGGACTAATGTGTATGTCTCAAACACCATTGGAGGATAGCACTGGAGTCAACCAAGAATTGTTGGTAAGAACATGCCATGAGAAAGAACGGGATGTGGCAGGAAGTGGGGGCCATACAGACACAAGCCAGAACTCCTCTCAAACAAAGGTCTATGCTCTGGCTCCTGAAGTAGAGCACATGCAAAGCAATGAGGTCAAGAAGCAGGCATGGACTGTCAACCTAAGGTAAACCCAGTATGGAGGGATCGAAACCACTAGAGACCCCCAAAGCCCTCTGACCCATTTCCAGAAAGGTCTGGAAGAAGGAACTGCACATGACAATCCATTTGCATAGTAAACAAGCAATTTAGCTCCATGGCACAGAAAACTTAACTGTGTAAAGGCACCCTCATCAAACCCAGGCACACATGTGCCCCAGGACCTTGGACACCCCAGCTGCATTGAGGCTGGAGCCAGGACTGCCAATCTTTCTTCCTTTCTTTCTCTGTACCGCACTTTAACCTCTCTGTGTTTTTTTCTTTTTTATCCTATCCCTTTTCCAGGATTTACCACCACATTTCCTAAAATCTTTACCATGAAACAGATCCACATCCTACATGTCAAATATTCCTGAAAGATGATTAAGACTATGAAAGATGATTAATCATGCTACAAAATAATATCTGAGATTGTCACATGAAGCTGGCATGTCCATGAAAAATAACCTAAAATTACTCAAAGTAAAAATGCTGGAAATCACTGTCTGAATTTTGCAAGGACCTATTTTGAAACCAAAAATTAGCTTCTTTTTCCTCAACCATCTGTTTCCTATGCTTGTAGAAATCTATGAACAGTAAATGTGAGTGAAATTTTAGCCCTCAAAAGATCTTACTCTTGCCAGTTTTATTTATAGCCTTACAAAAATTCACAGGAAGCATTTCAGTAATCTAATTTTTTAAGGACAGAAATTCAGTATACTTAAACAAAGAAAATTCAAATTGCAAGATCAGTTTTACAATATACATCACATCATATACTTGCCATAACAAAAGGAATACTGGGATCAGAAAACTCATAACTTAAACATGCACATAGTCCAAAGCAATGTCTTCTGCAAAATCTACAAGAATGAAGCTTCTGTGATGGTTACTTTCAAATTACTTGTATAGCATTAACACATGCACATGGAACAGACACCTGATACAGCTGAGCAGGGGCATAAAATGAGATTCCAGAAACCAGAAGCAGATTACAGGCCTGGAAAGGAATACAACTTGAGGTTGCAAATGAAGATTTGATAGACTCAAAAACGCTTTTCTTTTGGTATGCATGTTAGAAATAGCAAAATGTATGGGGAAATGGGAGCTCCAATTGGAAGAATAATCTTGCAGTTATATAGTGCTAATGGTGATAAACAACTGTTCAAAGTACCACCAATTTTGGGAAACTGGACCCAAATCTCAAAAATGCATACATTAAAAGAATTGGCTCAAATTGTTGAACTGATATGGAAGAGATGATCAGGTAAACTAATCCACCCATCTTGTAGCACTCACAAAATACTATGAAGTTATAAATGTTTTAATTTATTCATTGCAACAATTCATAATCACTTTCCAGTAGAAGTCTATACATCTGACATATGCTAACATCAGCCTCTCCAGAGAAATGCTACATGCAGAAGGATGTTTTTTGATAGCTGCTGGTGATGCTTTTAAGCCTTAAAATACATATACATTGCCAGAAACAACAGAAAAGGAAAAAAAAAATAAAAGCAAAGAAAGCATTCCCAGAAGTGGTCTGTAACTACTCTAGGAACTATAACTACATAGTCTTTGTGGGCAATAACAAGGTGACAGTTTTATATACCATTGGTTCAATTCCATTCTAAATTTATTCCCTGATAAAGTTTACTCTGCAGAGATCATTTTAACACTAAAACACGTCCCGTTTGCTTCTTCAAGAAGATATCACTAACTGTAACTGTATTCATGGCAAGTAACTCTAATGGTATCCAGAGCAAAGGTCCAGGTTTGTAATCAAGTTACCAGGCACAACATGCAATTTCTGCAGGCCAGTTGAGCCACGTTAAAAACATTCATAAGGAAACTGTAAGACTCCGTGACACATGAAGCAGTTTAACTGGGTTGAATTTCTTCATTTTCACTGATGGCTAAGTAAACATTGCCTCTCATTTAGCAAGGATCTGACACATGCCACAGTTCTGCAGAGGCACTATAACTCAAGCTACAATAATTTGGCAGCCCAGATACTTCCAAAAACAAAGTACTGCAAAGTGAGTAAGGATTATCTTAAGCATTTACAAACAATACTTTGTGAAGGCAGAACTCTTCCTCATTTTACCTGAGCACCTCATAATAGCAGAAAATAAACATGGAATCAATAATGTTTCGAACAGGAAGACTTCGAAATTTCTACATTAAATGCTAGGATTTGGAAGTGGGGTACATCATTCTTCACTGCTTTTACTTATGATTTTACAATTAAAAATTTTAATGTTTTAGTTAAGAATCACTAGCAGAAATACACATTAGTAGAACTCCAGGCAGCTGAATTTTAGTATATAATTACTGAGACACATTTACTAAAATACAACAATTTACTTACAGAAACCTCAGTTGAGGGTCACAACCACAGTGAATGGCCTATTAAAGCACACAACAGACTACTAAGGAGGCACCAGGTTTTGTGTATTGATGTGATCTTTCTTGTTCCAACACATGAGAGAGAGCCTAAGAGACTGTCATGGGTTAGTACACAGACTGAGTAAATACTGACCATGGCAGTATTCTCTTTCACTACCAAAATTTAGTCTCTATCATATGTAGTCATTTCCCTTGCAATGAAATGTAGATCTAAGTGCAACTACACTGAATCTTGACCATTCTGTTGGGGGTGGGAGGCAAAAACCCAAAAGCCCCCACAAACAGAAGCAGGAAAATCAGGGAACAAACCCTAGTTACAGGATGTAACACAGCTAGTGAATTAGTCTTGGAGTACTGACAGTAGATATTAATTACAAAAATCAGGAAATACATCAGGATTTGATTGTTAGTTTTGCTGATGGTTTGTTGGGGATTTTTTTGGCAGGGGTGGTGTTCCCCTGTTGGGAGCAACTGGATGTTTTGATGACAGAAATGCATCCAATGCATGATTAAAGATTACCCAACTAAGCAACCTCAGAAACTGTATGTACAAGTAGTTGGAGTTGTATAAACATCTAGAGTTAAACATGCAGGCTACCAGCCGAAACAATAATAAAAGCCGGAACAGTTTCAAATATCTATCGCAAAGTCTAGGATTTATTTAGACTGCATTATAAAGCAAATTTTTACATTTATTGATCTCTGGACAATGTGAATAATTCAACAAAATTAAAAAGTTTTCAAAATTCTAGAATAGGTTTATAGTTTTAATTTTAGATACTCAAAATAACTTCATGAATTTGAGTTCAAGAACCAACATCTACTACCAAGGATTCAGCTTGCATAAAGAGATCTGGTAAACTATTTCACCAAAGAGGCCTAACTGAAATTTTGTTATGGTTGTAAACAGAAGTTAAAAGGAGGGGAGAAAATTAATCTACATAAAAATCCTGCAGATTTCACCTAATTAATCACTCTCTGCTGTCTTGTAAATAAAGGGGAAGGGGAAGGAAAGCAGAGAGAGAGGAAAGATCAGAAAGCGCAAATACCCTAGCTAGTATCTGATCGGTACACAACACTCCTGTTCACATATTTTAACAAAATTTCTGCTTTTTTCTAACAGCATTGTCAGCTTGTGAACCCCCCTGATCACTTTATACAAACAGCTGCCTTTGCTAGTCACGTTCCACTTTTTTTGGGGCCGTTAATTATTTCTGTTTAAGCACACCCTCTAAAGACAAGCTGTAAGTCTTTGAGGATCAGTGCCTGCCAAATACCTCCTCTATTGACATCTATTTTAAAACAGGTCATGAAAGACAACAAAAACTACTAGACAGTATGTATCCCTCAAGTGAATTCAAATTACTATTATGTAAGGGGAGAGCAGGAGGTTGCACCTGCTACACCTAGACAAGGCAAGGCATGCAAAAGTAGTTGCCTTTCACTATAGTAATAGTTGTAGCAAAAAAAAAAAAAGTGGTTTTGTGCTCACAAACATGCCAATTATCTGCCTATATCATCTTACTCACACAGCTGCACAAAAAAGAGTTACCAGCTACTCAAGTAATAAGTTGTGTTAAGTAAGACATGCTTGAGACATTACGTAATAAGCAAGTGTGCCAAATCAACTGAGAATTAAGCTTTTTAAAGGGCAGTACAGAGGGTCTGACCACGACACTGAAAGGTTATTTAGACATAGTCAAAAGAAAATAATGGCATCATGAACTGTATAATAAAACAATTGTTTGGTCTCTCAACACTGTCTGGAAACCTCACTGGCACTTCACCTCATGTCAAAGATAACTGTGTATGTCTCACATTGCTGCAAGCATCTTTCCAGGTATTTTAACTTGACCAGGTCTAGAGCATTCAAAAATATCTAACTCACCTAAATACTTATCTAACCTGTTTATCTAAGCCAAGTACTAGCACACTTGTTAACACAGCCCATTGAAACGATCTTTCTTAGTAAACACTTGATAAAAAGAAGTTAAAAAACACTGTCCTTCCCAGCATCAGCCATCCAATAGCTTTCTCTCATGGCTGCCTAACACACTAGTCTTTTACCCTGCTTCATATTAATGGAGTTCCTTATGCATGTGATTTTGTCCCGTTACCCTCTTTTCTGAGCCTTGCCTTTGCCAGTATTAGCTTTACATGTTCAAATCACCTTTTTTACCTGTGTAGGTCGAGCTACCTTCAACTTTCTGCACTGCCTTTTATATTTCAGGTCTTTCAGTTCTTGCAACATTCTCAGCCACAAGTGTTTTCAGATATTACATCCTTCTTCAATATTGAGACAGTCTACATTTTTACCTTTCAATCTGAGAGGTTTTTAACAAGAAAAAAAAAAATCAAAGCATTTCCGTAATTATTACCATGTTCATGTATTTTCTGGAGTAGCATCATCATACAACTTTACTACACAGATTGAATCTGGAATAGCTTTAATACAGCATGATGAATTCTCTCATTTATTCAACCAAAGTTAATATCAAGCATGCTCATTTAAAACTCATTAAGAAATTTCTCCATTTACAGAAGCTGAAACTATGTAACATTAGGTTTTATACATATATTCAGTCTATAAACAAAAAGCAGTGGTGATTTGTTACAAGGAAGAAAAAAAAACAAACAACTTTCTTTTTTTTTTTTTTTTCCTTTTCATGCGATGGATTTAGGACAATTTCCTTTCAATAGTATATGATTTATGTAAAGTTTAGTAACCACGACACACAAACACTGTATGAAAACACATAGCTGTCATGGAAATGCTTTCAGAGCATGCAGACAAGCATTAAAACCATTAAGTTTTAATATGAAGGCCAAAAAAGTAATTTTTTTATTTTAATACCTTAGTTACAGAATTTTAGTAATTAACAAGCTAAAAAAATTATCCACACTTTAGGTATACTGTGAGTGTAGGGATCTGCTAATCAATGATGCACTCCACATAAAAACAGTATTCTACTGCTGTTGTTACTAATAGTCATTGCCTTTTAGATAGAAGAATGCAATTTCTAGGTCCTTTGAGATATTTGAAATGAAAGAAATATTGCAGATTCACAGATGATTAAACACAATTTTATTAAGTTGAAAAAAAGCATCATGTGGTAGGCCAGGAAAAAAACTCTACAGGTGATGCTTCACTACTGCTGTACATCAGTATTCACTACAAACAAGTCGGCAGGTTATGAAGAGAAAAAATAAACTTATTCTAATACATAGGCACTAGAGAAGTGAGAAATTTAATTTAAATAAAAATATACTAAAACCTCTTGAGACCTTCTTGAAGAGGAGATAATAAAAAAGAAAATTAAGTTCCACAGCCATGAGAAAATATGACAGCTGAATATGAAACTTCCAAGTAAAACTGAGTTGGTGGGGGTTTTTTTAGTTTTCAGTTGGTTTTGGGGTTTTTTTTAGTTTTTTTAAACTGAGACAAAGCATCTAATCTGTTAACAGTTGCTTCACAGAGGCATAAGCTGTCATGATTAACCATCAGTAATGTAGCAAGCTGGTAAAAGAAGCTTCTACCTTTTTTGTAATGCATAAACATTGCCCAAAACATTTACACAGCATTTCATATTTTTCATTAAATATTCTGCCTGTCTTCACTGAACAGAAAGAAGATACTATGGTAACTTCAGAACTTCAGTACATAAATCAAGCAATTAGGCTGACACAGTTTTGCAATTAGTCAAACCTTCCAAGTAAGACTCACCTAATCAGTAAGAGGTACGCGATATTAAGCCTTACTGCTATAGATCAAGGACTACTACTTTGTCTCCAGCAGTTAGATGTGCTGTTGCTGTGTTAAGACTCCTTACAGAGAATGAACTTTACAAAGATGCTATAAATGCCTTGACTAAACGAAGGGAAATTACTGCAGAGATGCAACTAAATAAGGACGCCATTTCGGAAAACAAGCATGAAAACAAAAATGTCCACGATGTAACAAGCTCCAGAAGAAGCTTATAAAATCTGGTTAATGTATATGAGCGCCTAGGAATGGAACTGCAGGTAGGCAATACCTCGAGGATGTTTCTCACCTACCAATACATGAAAGCACCTGAAAAAAAAACCTTGAACCTCTGTGTTTGCTTTTGCTGATGCTGCAGACACCTGGGATGCACATTCGAAACCGAGCCAGCAGTGGACATTGCACACACATCCGTTCGTGGTCTGTGTCTGACGGACCTCTGATGCTGTTTTGTTGCACATACCCTACAAGGGGACCTCAGGAGAGCACATTCAAATAGAACACTTTACTGCCATCAGAACTAGCACGTTAATTTAATTCTACAGACCACCGTTTACCTCACCTAGCACAGCTGGGAACGACCTCTGCAAACACTTAAGGCACTATCTACTACTGGTTCTTTAAGGCTAAAAATAACAAATATTCCAGACCTACAGATGACAGCACCAAAAAAAAAAAACGGGATGTCACTGCTGTTCGCAGAGAGGCCACTCACTCCCACGAGCAGTAAAACCCTTGGCACGGTTTACTTCCAGGCGTGGAAAACGCCCGTAAGCCAGTTCAGTTGCGCATTCCCAGAGCCAGGTCAGACTCCCGCCTCCAAGCTGCCCGCCCAGCAATTCCCAAACTTTCCGCGAGCACCAGAGACACCGCGGCCAGCCAAGGTCCGTCCGCAGCTACGAGACAGTACGGACGGCTCCGTAGGGAAAAACAAAATAGGAGCGGCCCTCCATGCGCCTCCAGCACTTCGCCCGGTTTCTCTTTCCCCGGTTCTGCAGCTCCTCCCGCGCCGCCGCCGCCGCCCCCCACTGCCGCAGCCACAGCTCCGTGGACACCACCTCCCCAACCCGCCCGCCTGACCGCCCCCGCGGCTATTTTTAAGCGGCCGGGCAGGCGGAGCGGTGGTGAAGTTGTCGGGCGAGCAGGCGGCTCGGCTCGGCTCGGCTCGGCTCGGCGCGGCTCGGCGCGGCTCGGCGCGGCGCGGCTCGGCTCAGCTCGGCTCGGCGCGGCGCGGCTCGGCTCAGCTCGGCGCGGCTCGGCTCGGCCGCGCCTAGGGGGCGCCGCCCCGGGCTCCTCCCTTGTGCGGGCGGCAGTGCGAGCCCGGCCGGGCAGAAAGGCACGCGGCGACATGAGGGCACACAGGCGGCTCCCGGCGGCGCCCCAGGCCCCTACCTCCCCAGATGCCCAGCTTCAGCTGGGAACTGTCCAGGTTCACCACGTAGTCGCCAAGGAAACGGTTCAGGACGTCCACGACCAGGGACTCAAACACCATCCTGCCCCCCCGCCGCCGCCGCCCGGCAGCAGCGCCGCCAGCCCGGCTCCTGCCGCTCCCCGCCGGTCCGGTCCGCCCCGCCCCGCCCCACTCGCGGGGGCGGCCCAGCGCTGCCCCCGTCCCGCCCCGTCCGGCTGCGGGCGCGGCGAGGCGGGGAAGAGGCGTGGCCTGTCTGAGGCTACGGCAGCCGGTGGGGGCTGCGCAGGTTCGCCTGCCTTGGGCGTTTCCTTCCCAGTATCGCTCCGTACAGGCGGTCTTGAAAAGGTACGATTTATCACAGAATGGGTCAGGTTGGAAGGGATCACGGGGGATCATCTGGTCCAACCTCCCTGCTCAAGCCGGGTCATCCCAGAGCACATGGCACAGGGCTGCGAGCATGTTGTTCTTGGATATCGCCAGTAAGGGAGACTCTACAACCTCTCTGGGCAACTTATTCCAGTGCTCTGTCACTGCACAGTAAGGAAGCTATTCCTCATGTTCAGGTGGAGCTTCCTGTGCGCCCGTTTTTGCCCACTGACTTTTGTGCTATTGCTCGGTACCACCAAGTGGAGTCTGGATCTACCTGACACCCTCCCTTCAGATAGTCACGGACATTGATAAAATCTCCTCCCAGTCAACTCTTCTCGAGGCTGAGCAGGCCCAACTCCCTCAACCTTTCTTCTTAAGAGAGATACGTCAGTTCCTTAATCATCTCTCTGTTCTCCACTAGACCGATTAGTTTGTCCAAGGGATTTAAATGTGAGATAGCCATAACAGTTTTTTGAATATTTTTCTCATCCAGGCTAGGCAAATGTAGAAATTACTGCATCTGTTGAGCTGTTCAAAAATGGTTGAGCTATTACTGGCATAATGGCTAAAACAAGTTGAATTTAATTTATCTCTCCGAAGAGCTTGACTCCCAGGCTGTGTTCTGGCTTGGGTGTCAGCTGAATCACATTGAAATAACTGGGCCATGTTTGCCCTGAGTGGCTGTGCTGAGGACCCCTGCAGTCACAAGGTTTTTTGAGGTACCTGCCCGGTGTGACCATTCACAAGGCTCCTTGACAGCCACGCTCCCAATGCCAGAGACTCTCACTGCTAGAAGGCCCTTCACAGCAGGTGGCTCCAGCGAGCCGATGGGTGCCCCGCCCCCGCTGGGCTTCCTACACACCTCACCTCCTCAGTGTTGCTGAACCTTTGTATTTAATATAAAAATTTAAACCATTGGGGGGGAAGGAATGAGAAAATTGTCAGGGATTACACATCTTTTCATTCCTTTATACAGAAATAAAAGAATACTACCTAGCACTGCTGACCTTTCCTTTCACAATGGGTTATATAAGCCTGTTTACCACAACCTGCCACACCAGCAATGCCTCACATCCACCCCATATGCAGAATAAAATAATTTGCAAAGAAGTTGTTTGCTTTAAAGAAATGCACTTCTATCAGGGATGACATTCTTTATTAACACAAGGAAGGGGAAAGAGTAATACTGAAGAAGGTTAACAAAAGACAAAAAATACACTGTCTAATTCAGGCTTAGGTTCCTCTGAAGTTATTTTGTATTGTTTGGAAAAATTACAATCTCAGCATTGGTTTCTCAGTTCTTGGATTTAGCATCTTTTTCTATTGAAAAACAAGTACTACGAAAAAAACCCCAACATTAGAAAGAGATTCATTGGACCAATGCGCACGTCAAATGTAACTGTGTCTGTGCACTAATACACATACTATATTTATGCAGCTGGCTTTCTATGAATTTCTTACACAAAGCCAGACATTTCTTATAAGCTATCTCAAGAAAGAAGTGTGAACAAAAGGCTTTATTTTGTGACTCAATCACATATCTTCCTGTTTAGTTGTGGAAAAGCTAGATGTTGAACCCATTTATATTCATGCCTGTCCATTTGCTATTCCAAAGTTGAGCTTTGGCAGCATACATCTTCAGGATTATCTTCTACCAGTCAGTTTTCCAAAGTAACTTTACTTTGTAAGTCTACAGCTTCTTAGGGTGTAAGTAAAATTTCTTTGTCATATTCAAATATTCTGGTGAAGTCACTCTGAAGTCGGGAGAGCAGAAGTGTCCTAGGTCAAGTACCACTTCTTTGCATCAAAAGGATACAGGATTTTTATTTTGTTACTGCAAAGAAAATTTTATGCTATGATGGATTTTTCCAATTCACAAAGTGTGGGTGAATCTTCCACAGCAATCAGCTAAGTTTGAAGCTCTCCAGCTGAGAAAAACTGCTTGCTGCTGGTGAACTACTAGGCCTAGGGTAGGCAACCATGGATAAGCATGTGTTTCCTACTAGTGACTCTTACCTACTAAAAAATCCATAACATTTGCAGACTCGTCAAGGCACAGGGTTCCGTCTTTTTCCCCTTCCTTCCTTTTCATATCCCACAGCTCACTAGCACTAGCAGATGCAGTGTAATTTCAAGCCCAGGCTGGAGCAGTATCTGAGAAGTAAGGAACAGAGTGCATCAAACAGTGTACCATCTGTGGGGAATCCATCTAGTCCCATGAACCAAGTTTTCTCCCTGGCATTTGCACAGAATTTGGGAACTCTGTCTACATACACAACACAATCAGAGCCACCTGGACAGCAGTTTTTCCGCTTGAGGTCTTGTTTTATATGTTCTTCCAGTCTCCATTGAAATCAATTAGTAATCACTCTACTTTTCCCCTTTTTGTAATCAAAGCTTCTGATACCTTGATGGCACTTCACACCTGTAACAAAGCTGTTTAACATCTGGCTGGATGTTAGCAACCAAGTTTCTGGGTTCCCTGCTCATAGAATTTCTGCAAACTGAGGCTGGAGGCCACAGACTTCTCTGTGAGTATGAGAGATTCCATGTCGGCTTTCTGCTACCCTCTGTGTGAAGGCTGCTCAGACTTGTACTGAAGTGACTGAGCACCTCACAGGTCTGCCAGGATGGCAGGTTATCTTTGGGTTAGGTGTTATCCTCTGCTTCAGGACAATCACGAGCAGCCTTCTCAGTCACATCTTAGAGTTCAAGGAAGTAGATTTGCTCATTAAAAAAAAAAAAAACAGTGTAAAAGATGTTTATCCTTGTTTTTACTCTCCTCAAATACATCTAATTTCCAGTGTCTAATGAAGTTACATAACTTTAGTTATACTGCCATGATTTTATGCATTTTCCTGCTCATAAATATGAATATCCTTATCCTTGTTTCTTCCATGTTGCAGATAGTGCTTTCAAAATGGTTTTAACTCAAAGCATGGAGTGCAGTGAATAAAGCAGGATGTGAACCTGTGAACCTCTTTAGTGTGTTTCCAAAAACCCAAAAGCCCAATGTTACAGGGCTTTCAAAAATTTTTAACTATTTCCTGGAGAATTTTAGAATATAACTGCTGCAAAACCACAGGGGTGCCTTATTTCTAAATCTTTCAGAGTCACCTGCTTTTGAATCTCCTTCAGAATCAGCTGAATCATGGTGGAATGTTTGCTCTACTCAGTTGCACTGAGGCTGACCTGCTTAAGGATTTTGAAACCCAAGGACAAAACCAGATTTTTTTACCTGATCATGCTATGCAATAAAAACTCCAAGATCTTCTTATCAATAGAACACTTCAGCTAAATTTTAAAGCCAGTTTTTGCAGTTCAAGGAACAGACTAGAGAGTAATTATATTCTTCCTGTCATCATCAAAGGAGTGCATTCAGTGGCTTGGTAGATAGAAACTTTAGAAGTCCAGGAGCCTTCTTAGCACTTTCACTGAGAAGACCCTGATCTACGAGCTTTATCCAAAATTGTAGTCTAACATGGCAGTAGACAAAACATGTCTCTCTAATATATTTGGCATGTTGGCAGATCTTCTAGTTGATTAAAAGAACTTATGAAGTACCATGCTTAACATTATGAATACTGTCTTTATACTTCATTTAAATATATATAATTTACACCAGATTTCTGAATATGCATTTCATTTTACATTTGTTAAGTCATTCATAAACACTGAAAAGCAATATGACATAGAAAGAAAATCAGAATTGGAAATACTTTGTTGGCATGTGCAAAGTAATACACATGTCTTACGATCTGGAAATAGCTTTGCAGAATAAATTTAAATCTGACACTGAGCGTGTTTTGTTACATGTCCTTGTCTTTTTCTTTACTCATCAAAGTATGTGTCAGGCAACACAAGACATTACAAATAAAGCCCTGATTTCAATCAAAACAAATTTACTGTCAGAAATTTTATCTTGGTAAAGGATATAATCTTCTTTTTGAGCAGATATGAAGTAAAGTAGACTACTTACATGTCTAGTAGGCATGGTTCTGCTTTATTTTGAGCAGGGATATTAGGATGAAACCAGTCAACTGATCCCAGAAGTTATGATGGACTCTTCCCTTACTTCTTGTCATTTTTAACTCACTTTTATACTATTTCTTTACAATTTGGTGGAGCTTGAGTACATCTTACTCAGTGAGGGGAGGCTGTACCTTGGCAGCAGATATCTCAGTACAGTACCAGACATAACCTTGGGACAGGGTCATGTGTCAGTCCAAGGAGAGTGATTTCTCCACAGTTGCTGATTCAACAGCAAGACATCTTTCTTTATCTCACTTGGTTTTCAGCTGCTGTGCAGCTTATCAGCTAGAAAATACCACCAAGTTCCTCCCTCCTCTCCAAGGGTGTCAGCAGAGCCTGGTCTTGGTGTCTCCACTCTGCCCTTTATTTAGTTGCCCTGAGACTGTATTGTGTGTGGGAGGTCAGATATGCTGGCTACATTCCATCCAGGGAGTAGCAACTGTATTTTCCCCTGTGGTTTCCATAACATTATCTTTTTACCCTATTATCTTCCCACACAAGCAGTATTCATGGATTTGCAGTTTATCTGTCCTTCTCAGAGCAAACATATATCCAGGATTGGCAAGTGGAAGGAGAGATGTTTTTGTTTGAGGGAATGATGTAGAATTTGTTGTGAATTAAGGGCCTGCAAAAGGAGATAAAAAGATCTGAATGGAGACTGATACAGTATGGAGAGGTCCTATAGACATATAGTTGGGGTTTTTTTCAAAAAAAATGAGTACAAAAAAGCAATGCTGATGTGTAATTCCAAACCTATGGATGATGGTTTCAGACAGACAAAAACTTTTGACACTTTTTTTAGTAATAGCAGTATTTTTTTCCATCAAATTTGTTTAAAGGATTTACAGTTTTATACATATATATATAATGAAAAACAGTTAGTCCGTCCAAAAGTTCACAGATAAAGGATCCCTTCTTTGTTTTATACCATTCGAGAGATACTGTCTCCACCTTTATTTCTTGCTCCACTACTTTTCTAGGTCTTTGATTACTGAAGCCTGTCAAAGCATCTTTTACGCCTTTTAAGTATGCAGTTTCACTGAAGCCCAAGTATTATTATATAAACAGAAAATTGGAGTTGACAGTGAAAAGGGAATGAGTGAAAGGACTACTCAGTTTGAACACACACAGTACAATAATTGCTTCACTATTAAAGTGCTATTAAAGCACTTGAAATTTCGAGACCTTTCATACTTTGAGTTGTTAGACCCATCAAACTTATTCCTACTGTATTTCTTGTATAATTCGCAGGATTTTGGAGGCCTATCCTGACCCTTACTTTTCCAGTGTAAGTAAAATATGGAGAAAGGACAACTCTAAAGAGTTCCAGTTGAAAAAAAGAAATGTAGAAAAAGAGCCAGCAACTTTAGCAACTTACCTTAAAAGTGGCGCTTCCCTGGACTATCACACATACTCCTGGGTTCCCAAAAAGTCAAGTTCTGCAGTAGCATTTGTTTTACTGTCTGGTTTTGGAAGAGCAGCGTTAGTGTCTTTCCAAGTGATTCCCTTATTAGCAAAGTAAACAGAGTGTTGCCAATTATTTGAGTAGAAATGGCATCAGGACACCAATGGGGCAACTTTGAATACTAAAAATACAAGTAATCTGTATTTGACATGACAAATTTGCATAAGAGAAGCCAGCATAAATACAATTAGTCAGAGGATACAGATACTATTGACAGAACTGCTCAGGGTACGCTACCTGACATTTTATATGACACAGATCTCTTTTTGACACAAAGGGCAGGTATATGTTATTTCCTTACTTTTAAGAAATCAATTCACAGAACTTAGTGGCCATCCTCATCTACTTGTTTTTTTTATTACAGCGCAACTCCATGTATTCAGTCACAGTGTACATTCCCGCTGTGCTACAGAGACAAATACCTACGGCATGCTGCATATCCTGCTCAACATGTGGGAATTTTCCTCTCTTCATGCATGATATGTAATTATTGAACACTTTATTTGTGTTTTAATTAAACCCTAAGCACTGGTCTTCAACGAAGCCTGCGCTTCTGTGCTGCATTCACACTTCTGTTGTGCTACTGAACGTCAGTCAGGTGATATCATTGTGCTAATGCAACTGCACACTTGTAATGCTCAAGGTTGGTAGTAGCAGTAGTAGTCGAACAGTAGTCTGTATGCTAGATTTAATCTGTAAGACTCTTTAGTCTGCTAAATGCATGTCTTGATCGGGGAAAATAGGAAGGAAGGGAGGCAAGAGAGAAGGTAGGTGTATGGTGTCAGATCTGAAGGTCAGCAAATGGCTAAATATTTTTCCACCTGTTTCAGTTGACCAAATGTCTAGGTTTAATCCCAGCTGGCAACTAAGCACCACCCACCTGCTCACTCTCCTGCAGCAGGATGGAGAGAGTCACAAGTGAGAAAACTCATGAGTTGACATAAAGACAGTTTAATGGGCAAAGCACAAACCGTGCCCACGAGCAAAGCAAAACAAGGAATTCATTCATTACTACCCATGGACAGACAGGCATTCAGCCACCTCCAGGAAGACAGGGCTCCATCACACATAACAGTGACATGGGAAGACGAAAGTCCCCCACTTCTTTCTTCTTCCCCAACACCATATGGACTGGAATATCTCTTTAGTCAGTTGGGTTCAGTTGTCTTGGCTGTGTCCTCTCCCAGCTCCTTGTGCATCCCCAGCCCACTCACCAGTAGGGTGCTGGAGAGGAGCGGAAATGGCCCTGACACTGTGTATGCCCTGCTTAGCAGTAATGAAAGCATCCCTGAGTTAGCAGCACTGTTTCCAGAACAAATGCAAAACATTACCCTATATAGCTACTATGAAGAAAATTACCTCTATCTCAGCCAAAACCAGGACACCAAACCAGAAATACGAACCTTTATCATGAAGTGTGCGTTGCTGGGACTGTTTTGCAGAAAAGAGAGAGAGTGGCAGAGCTCAAATGCTACTGGGAAGTCTTAACCATGATGGAGCCTCTGGATATTGAAGTTGGCATTTGGTTTTTTACTCACAAGGTTGCAGGAGTCAGAGCAAATGAGCAATTTTTGCTGGTTATGTGAAGGACAATTGGAGTGGGAGAGCTCTCCTTGTTAAATGATGGACGTGGCACCATCTGGTGGCTATATGCAGATTTTTGTGAATAGTGTTGGATTGATGGGCTCAAGTATTTTATGGTAGTTTATGTTTAACAAATAGTTACAGTTAACATTCATAGTTTTAAATTATTTTATGTCCCTTTTTAAATTAAGTGCACATGGAAAAAGTGAATTCTCACAACACAAAGGTAATTGCATTTGGAGTTGGGTAGATGCAGTGGAATTCGTGTTTGCAAAGCACCCTTGGCAGCCCAGCTGTCATCCAGCATTGAATGGGTGTCTTCTATATGGCGTTAGATAAAGACTGTGTAATTTCCCCGTGTTGTTTATT
Source organism: Coloeus monedula (assembly GCF_965178545.1). NCBI lineage: Eukaryota > Metazoa > Chordata > Aves > Passeriformes > Corvidae > Coloeus > Coloeus monedula. The sequence continues at coordinate 42,054,556 of NC_138822.1, read as the reverse complement.
CTTAAGTACCATATGTAAAAGAGAAGATAGAACCTACTGCAAAGGTATTCTTGCATGTTTATCTGCAGAATAAATAAGGCAATATAGATACTAAAGATAATTTTTAGAATTCCTAGGGATTAATGCCACATTTGTGCCCCCTTTTGAAAAGTCATTGATACTGTAGTCTTTGGAAAGTTCCTGAAGACAGGCCCTTGCAAACCAGTTCTTCAAAGTAACATTTGGATGTGAACCATGAATACCCCTACTGAAATGGGGTGCCAACTTAGCCATCTCTGCTTAGTCCTGAGGCACTAGAGCCATCACTGCTATGCCTTGCTTTCTGGTCTTTCTGCTCTGTTACTCACTCTGTGGTTCTAAATGAAGATACTTTGACTCCATGGCTCAAATGGCAAATCTGAATCCTGTAGTTCCTCTGTACGAGCTTTTACATAGGAAATGGGTGTATGTGCACTTGTACTCCAGTGGCCTTTAGAGAGACCTCGACAAATTAGAGGGCTGGGCAATCACCAGCTGTATGAAGTTCAGCAAGGGAAAGGAACAGGTTCTGCACCTGGGGTGGGGCAATCCTGGGCGTACAGATAGATTGGAGAAGGAGGTGTTGCACAGCAGCCCTTCAGAAAGGGACCTGGTGGTCCTGTTTGACAGGAAATTGAACAAGACTCAGCAGTGCTCTGGCAGCCAGGATGGCCAGCCATGTCCTGGGGGGCATCAGGCACAGCATCGCCAGCCTGGCAAGGAGGGGATTGTCCCACTCTGCTCTGCACTGGGGCGGCCTCACCTCAAGTCCTTTGTATAGTTTTGGGCACTGCAACACAAGAAAGACATTAAACTACTAGAGAGCATTCAAAGAAGGACCAAAAAGATGGTGAAGGGCTTTGAGGGGAGGCCGTGTGAGGAGTGGCTGAGGTCCCTTGGTCTGTTCAGCCTGGAGAAGAGGAGACTGAGGACAGACCTCATTGCAGTCTACAGCTTCCCCATGAGGGGAAGAGGAGGGGCAGACATTGATCTCATCTCTCTGTGACTAGTGACAGGACTCAAGGAAATGGCATGAAGCTGAATCAGGGGAGGTTTAGATTGGATATTAGAAAAAGGCTCTTCCCCCAGAGGGTGCTTGAACACTGGAACAGGCTTCCCAGGAACGTGGTCACAGCACCAAGCCTCTCTGTGTCAAGAAGCATTTGGACAATGCTCTTGGGCACTCAGTGTGATTCTTGCTATGTCCTGCATAGGGCCAGGAGTTGGACTTGATCCTGCTGGGTCCCTTCTAACTCACCATATTCTATGATTCTCTGATTCTCTGATTCTGAGTCAGCAGGCTTAGAACCTCTTTCATAGAGTTGTCATCCAGGTTTTTTATGAATATTCTGGCCTGGGTTGTACCATCTGTGTGATGCTTGCAGTTGATTTCTTACAAGCTGGAGTCGCCCATAAGGACAAGGGCAGTTGACTTGGAGGTGTCCTTTAGTTCCTCAAAGAATAATTTGTCGGCATTATCGTCCTGGCTGGCAGGTCTATAGCAGACTCCCACAATGACATCCACATTATTTGTTAGTCCCTGATTCTTACCCAGTATCTCTCAACCATGCCATTGCCAATTGTGAGCTCCATACACATTTTATCCTTGTCCTTACATAAAATGCCACTTCCCAGCCTCTTCTGCCCTGCCTGTAATCATCCAATAGGGCACTTCTATCCCACCATAAAAGTGATTTATTGAAAATATTATTTTCAAACTGAACAGGGTAGGTCTGAAGTGATCACCATGCTAAAGATAATTATATCCTCGGAAATTGTGGTGTGTTATCATGCATGCATTTTGGATTACCAAACCATTAGCTTGGTTGTATGTACACATTAATTAGTCTATTTTCCTAGAAATAAAGGTCCTAGTCTATTTGCACGTCTAGCTTATTTGTAATTAGCTGGCAAGCCCTTGTGTCATTGTTTTGTACTCTCATGTCATCTGGGGTTTTGAACCTCAGAATTTAGGGCGTTGTCTCTCATTTCATACCTCTGCTCAATTCTAGTTGATCTGGGCCTTGGAAGCTGCTTTAGAATTCTCTAGATTTCCCCCTCCACCTCTTCTAGTACTGCATTAAGGTTGACCTTCAGTGTCCAAAAGCATACTGTGCTCTTAGTGTCAAAAGGGCTTAAGCCCAAAATGTGTTTTACTTTGTTTTGGTGGTGTTGTTGCTAAATCTAGTTTTTATACAAATTTAAAATATCTGTACATATAATACATTAGAAAGACTATACATGTGTGTCTTGGTTTGAAAGACAGGTGTCTGCTAAGGAAGGCAGGAGCCCCCCTTGGAATGGCAGATGCAGCCCCCTTCCCTCCGAGTTATTATAATTTTGAAATCAAGGGGCTTTTAGGCAAAGATGTGGGAAATAGGAATAAAAGTTCTTTACTATTATATATCTATATGTGTATAACCAGTCAAACAAACAGCAATAACTCTGGCAGTAACAGCACACACAAACCCAGTCTCAGCCTTCTCGGCTGTCGGGCCCTTTCCCCTCGGGTGCAGTTCCGCTCGCAGCCGGCAGGGGCGCTGGCGGCTCCCGGTGAGCAGGGCAGGTGCGATGGTTCCCCCGCGGCTGCAGGGGGCGCTCCGGAGCGAGCTCGGGGAGCACGCGGCACCCGTGCCCTGGGATCCCGGGAAGGGATGGGACAAAGGCTTCACAAACCCCTGGGCAGCTGATCCCAGTGTCCAGCTGGACCCTCGGAAACAGCAGCTGGAACAGCAGCTGGAACGGCAGGGACGAGCACAAATCCCGGGTGGCAGACGCAATGTATCGAAGCGGGGAATCCCCCGGAGGTCTGGGCAGGCAGGGCGAGCAGGGCTACAACGCAGCGAAGGCTCGAAGCAACGGCGGGGGCAGGGCAGCCACAGCCCGGCTCCCAGCGGGGCAGGGAAGGCGGGCTTTGGGATCCCGGGGCTTCTCCAGCAGAAGGAAAAGCAGCCGAAGAAAGCAGCCTCCTTCTCTGTCCTAATGCCAGAGACCGACTGTCCACACACCCAGGTGAAACAAAGGAGAAGCCAGCTCCTTTGTTTTTCTTAAATACCCAGCCATTTGCTCCCCTAGCAACACGAATGGGGAAAATTCCTTTAACAGAAAAAAAACCCAAGAGAGCTCCTAAAAACCCAACAATGTGTATCATAAATGGCATTATATAGTAATCCACATATGTCACTGAAAACATACCAAATACATTATTTTTAGCATCTATGCAATATAATTGCATTATCAATAGTTTCTTCTAATTTCTTCTTCTTATTTTGTGCTGCCAAAACTTCATGTGTGTTTTTTGAAGAATTAGACCTGTAAGATACGAACATTTTTATGGAATTGGGAAGTAGATTAGTGACATTTAATTTTGTGTTTGTACCAAAGAAGTATTTGGGTTTGAAGAGAAGTACTTTTTGTGGATTTTTATGAAACCAGAAGATGGCAGCAAGTGTTGATTAGAATTTTATGCCACTGAACCTCTTCACACCTTCAGAGCAAATCAATATTCTTTTTAATGCAAACATTTGCTTTGAATGTGATGTATAACAGAAAAGAGCTAATTTACATTTGTATCAATACCATTATTCTTGCACAGGGAAGTGAGAGGGCTAATCCATTTCAAACAGGTTTATTCATTTGAAAAGACTAATGCTGTGAGGGGCTGTTAGTGTGCATATGCCAAAGAAATAATGCGGTGATCTGTTGAACACATAAATACAAACACACGTATAGAGACAGTTTTTCTTCATACTGCTGTCTCTGGAGCTTTTTTGCAGCACGTGTTTGGAAGATAAATGCTGTTTCTCAGTAGTCATATCAACAGTTAAAAGTGTTAATGGTGATGGAAGATAACCTTATATGTTGATTTCAGGATAGCTCAGAATGAGGGTAGTGTTTCCATTGGTCTTGATGGGAACACTTAAAACTGAGGTCTAATTCTTCTCAGTGTGTCAGCCTGTTTCTAGTTAGGCAAGGTAGATAGGACTGAATCAGCAGGTAGAGGTGCAGGAGGTTTAATGCTTTGTTTCTGGATTTTAATTTGAGTACTGTGTATAATGTTAGCTTGTGGAAAGGTGGTAATAAATACAAACTATACTCTCTGCACAATTTTATTAGAGTAGCACGTTTGGCCAGAGCAGCTCATTGGAATAATTTTAAATCCTTCTGGAAATGACCTACTGGACCACACATCAAAACTAGTTTTGAGTAGACAGCTTAACAGATCTTGGTAAAGTTCAGGAGAGAAAAAGTGCACCTGATTTAATATAAATTACAGTGTATCAGAGACGAGCTGGGAGAAAAATACTATGAACTTCACACATCATTAAATAGTAGTTCTGTCATATAAGCATCCTTCAAAGTCTTTACATTTAACGAATTGCAGTGTAACTATTTTGAAGTAAGGTTTAAGTATCATCAAAAGTGACCTGGAAGCCACTTACAATTTGAAAAGCCTGCTGAAAATCTTGCCTCATCCAAGCCTTCATAAGTGTAAAGAATCTTAATTTATTTAGTTTCTCATCAGACAAACCATCCCATAACTTTGATTATGCACATTGTCTTAGTTTTGTTTTTCCAGTTTACCTGTTCAAGGTGCAGGTGAGCCATGAGTGAATAGTGGTATATGGATGTTTTTTCAGTGACTTAGTAATGTTGCTGATATTCTTTTTCTATTAAATCATGACATTTGACTTGCTTTTTTGTATCTGCTGGTAGCCCAACAGGCATACAGTGAGGGAAGGCAATGGAAGCAAAATACAACCGTGGAACTGATAACAGAACATTTTTGCATGTTGCAACGGCATGTTTAGGAATTCATTTCACTTCTAAATAGAACAGCTGGGAAAGTTTTATTATTTTTCCTCTGTCCAGTGGGTAGAGTAGTAGGAAAAAAAATGGACAAAACTCGTGAACTCCAAGGTAAACTAGGTGGCCGTACTAAAATTACAGGAATAATAAGAAAAAAGACTATATTTGTTGGATAGGTGTCTGTAAGAAAGATTCTGTGTTAACACTGCTCAGGGGAACGTTAGTAAGAATTGTTGAGGGAACTGAATGCCATCCATCTGGTAGAAAAACAGATCTATAAAATAGTGGTTTGAAAAGTGTAAATATTCAAGTGTCTTAAATGACAGTATCACCCATCAATATTATAAGATTGAAGAAGAGTAAGGATTGTTATACCTATCTGGTATAAAAGATAGGTCATACTGAAAATTAGGTATGATTTATTTCCAAAATTAAATTCAGTATAGGAAGTACCTCGACTTTTTAATTGATCCTTCAAGACCTTTCCGGTTTAGAGACAAGTTATAGTAATCAGATTTAGACAGGAAGTAATTAGAGGTTTTTTCTGGTAGATCAGTTAACTGGTTTGATCAATTGAATCAATTGGTTTGATTCTCTGGTTCACTGTGTGATTGGTGAAACTGTGAGAAACTTCTCTTGTTTCCTAATCTAGCAATGATGTAACAATTATTCTAAAATAAACCCATTACCCCAAATAAATATGCAGGTCTAAGAATATGTTCTTTGATAACATGTATTGTGTTATCAACCAATAAACCAGCACTGTTTAAGATTTTCTTGGCAACATGGACAGAGGGATCAAGTGCACCCTCAGCAAGTTTGTCAACAATACCAGGCTGTATGGTACAGTCAATATACTGGAGGGAAGGGATGCCTTTCAGAGGGACTGTGACAGGATTCAGGCATGGGCCCAAACAAATATGATGAAGTTCAACAAAGTGCACGGTCTTGCACCTGAGTTTGTGCAATCCCAAGCATAAATACAGTCTGAGTGGGAAAAGCATTGAGAGCAGCCCTGCGGAGAAAGACTTGGGGGTGTTTGTGGACTAAAAGTTCGTTGTGTGCTCACAGCGCAGAAAGCCAGTTGTATCCTGGGCTGCATCAAAGGCAGCATGGCCAGCAAGGCAAGGGAGGGGATTCTGCCCCTCTGCTCTGCTCTGCTCTGCATCCAGCTCTGGGGTCTCCAGCACTAGAAAGATATGGATCTGCTGGAACGAGTGCAGAGGAGAACCATTAAATTGATCACAGGGCTGGAACACCTCTCCCATGACCACAAGCTGAGAGAGTTGGGGTTGTTCAGACTGGAAAAGACAAGACTCCAGGGAGAGGTTATAGCAGCCTTACAGTACCTGAAGGGGGCCTACAAGAAAGCTGGGGAGGGATTCTTTACAAGGGCATGTATTAGTAGGACAAGAAGAAATGGCTTTGAGCTGAAGGAGGGCAGGTTTAGATTAGATATTGGAAGAAATTCTTTACTGTGAGGGTGGTGAGGCACTGAACAGGTTGTGCAGAGAAGCTGTGAATGCCCCATCCCTGGCAGTGTTCAAGGCCAGGTTGGGTGAGGCACCGAGCAACTTGGTCTGGTGAAAAGGATCCCTGCCCAAGACTGCAGGGCTGGAACTTCAAGGTCATCTTTAAGGTCATCTTTAAGGTCTTTTTCATCCCAAACCATTCTATGATACTATGAACATATTATACACAATGTGATTTATCCTTCAGACAAGTCTATCTGGAGGCATAACTAGAAGAAATGTCAAATAGGACTGTTAACACCTTTAGTCATCTGCTGTGGATAGTCAGCAGTTAAATGCCCTTTTTTCAAAATTAATTACTATATTCTTTATTACTGCATCAAAACACTGTTTTCTTCAAAACTAAGCATCTGAAAGAGTGGAAAGGTGCATTTTCAAAAGTTTGTGACTGCTGTCAAATACAAATTAGCATTTAGTGCTTTGTTGGCTAACTCAATTTCTTTGAAGCATGCTTCTTGCACCACAGTGGGTTCCCAAAATTTGTTCATTTACTTGACATATTTTCTAGTGCTGTTCAATCACCAGGAGAAACAAGAGATAGGTAATTGAGAATGAATATCAAGTAGTGTTAAGACTCCTCAGTTCATAAAGTTGATGATTTTTTGTGTGATTACATTTGTCTGTTTATAGCTGGTACGGTTTCTGGTCTCCCTCTTTTCAAATCTTTAAAAGAAGAACATGTATTACTCAACAAATACCACATCTACACCAGCGCTGTTGTATTTGCTTCTGAGTAACTACAAAATTGTAGAAATGGAGACAAGTTAGACCTTGATTTTGAAGGCATATTTTTTCTAACCAAAAAAACCCCCAGCTCACATAATAAATTCAAATCAGTGAAGCATGAGAACATCTCAATTGATTTCTTAACTATATGAATAATGAATTCAGATGTCTAGTAACGTTTCATTGTTCTGTCCTTCTATTTTTGGTTTATCTTATTGATCATTACCATTATTACTCTCTTACATAGTCTTTCCTATTCCCATTCAAATTAATTTCTTAGTACACAGTGGAATATAAAGCCTCTGGAGAGTGATTCACTTTTGTAGTAACAGAATTGCTTTTTGGATTACTTAATCGGTAGGGCGATAATGATACAAGCAAATGCACCACAGCCTCTGTTATTCAAATACATCTACACAGAAAACTGGTTTTACCACCTGAGAATATGATACATTTGAAAATAAATTTTAAAAATGTTTTAAGATGTAAGTGTTCCATTAAATGTATGCCAGTGACATTGAAATAAATTTATCATCTCTAGCTGCACTACTAGAAAAGACTAGAAAAGATTTTTGTCTTTGCTGAACATACAGAAGTGTCAAAAACCTAGAAAGCCCCTTTGGCCAATATTAAAACTCTTCTGTATTTTCTTGATACCAAATTTATCTCAGTGAGGAGGTATACTTTAAGTATTGTTATATGTACATTCACATTTTTTAGCTTGTGCTTTTTTCCAAGCATGCCAATTGCAAGAAGAAATCTCAGGTCTGCCGTCCAAATGTGTTATTAAGGCTGGCATTATTTTTTCATCTCTTTAATAACGCATATTTTTCATTTTAAATGCATTTCAGTTGCCCACATCCCAACAAAATTTTGTTGCAAACCATCAGTCATTTATACTTACTGTACAAAAATTCATGTCGTCACACAGCTACTGGCTGCCCAAGATTTTCCTCTACTCTTTTTGTATCTTCTTCAAGTATCTTTCTTAATTTATCTTGTTGGAATTCTTTCCTAAATATTCAAGGTTTCAAAAACATGAGTGAAGTTCTCTTCTGTAGTCCAATGATTTATTTGCAGTTTTGGTGTTGGTGTCTCCTGCAAGGCAGCTGAGTATTGTACCAGCTCACAAATTGCAGTAACTGATCTTTAGATAGATGTGAGACCAAGTTAAAAACAATGTTATGAATCCTCTTGTTTCCAAAGCAAAATTCTTCTCACTATTTTATTTAAATAATTTCCATGTATTTTTAGTGAGGAAACAAATTTGGAAGTTTCACCTGTTGATTTTGTAGAGGATCATGCTGTGGTCAGACTACTGAATGATGGAGAAGTAATGCTGATAGGAAATTCATAATGAAAATGGGTGAGGGCCTGATTCTTTACAAATTCATTCTTTTTCACGTCACTTTTATTTCTCAGACTTGTCAGCACTGTTATCCCAGCATTGTTAAGTGTTTGCTGGTTGTTTAATTATGAAAAATTGATAGTATGAAATAGTTGGCATTTGCTAGGTCCCTAAGCTGCTTCTGTTAGATCTTCTGTAATAATGTTTTACCCCTATTCTGTGTTTACATGCATTCTTGGCAGTTCCTGCAATCAATTTGCTCACAAAAGAATTTTGATTTGTTCTATATTCAGTTATGACTTCTAGTTAATGAACTTGGAAGCAATTGGTGCTGAAGTACATTTCCTGGCACAGACTTTGGACTGCAGAATGTATTCTTCCCCAGCACTGAAGCCTTACAAATTAGCTTGTAGTGATAAGCATGTAATAAATTTAACATCAATATTTAAGGATATTTATTATCCTTTCAATTTTCCCAAGTTTCAGCTGAGGTATTACTGTATAATCTAACCAGAAAAAAAGACTATTTATTTTGCATTGGTATATGGTCTTCCATGTAGCATGCATAGCTACTTGGCTTCTGGAGTTCATGTAGTCTCTACTGCTTTTGTGTACCTATCAAATTGTATCACCAAGAACCAAATTGCAGCTTGTTCTGGCAACAGATAGAACTGCCTAACAGTGTGGAAAGAGATTATTCTTGTCTGATACAACTCTTGCCTGTCTTAAGACCTGTGACAGATAAACGTATTTAAAAGAAGCTTGATTTTCTAGTTTGTTTCTTGTTGTTTAGCTTTTTTCCTGACACAACTTTACTGCTAAGTGCATGGAATATTATGTATTTTCTCTGGGAGTATTTAAGTATGAGTTTCTTCTGTGTGGATGTCAGCTGTTTCAAATGCAAGAATATATTTTGTTGCCTTTCTACGAAAAAAAACCAAAACCAGACCTCTGAAAATCCTGGAATTTCATGTTGAGAAATACCTTACAGTTTAATTTATTTGGAATTCAGGTTTGTTTAAATTTATTTTCCCCAGGACAAAAAGAAAAAAAGGGGTTTTTTTCCTAAATTCAAAACATGTACCTGTATCTTCTAGCCTGAAGGTAAAGACAAATCCCTACCTTCCTTCTATGACAAGAGGTCATGTAGCAGACATAACCCTTTCACAAGTTAATGCTGAAATTGGCAATATGAGCCCACAATTGCCAAGGAGCAATTTTTTGTTACTTCATGTTCCAAATGAGAATGAGAAAACCAGCATATGGTGGGTTGACCACATGGCTGTCCACCAGATGCCCATGAAGCTGCTTTATTATCCACCCCTCCCAGCTTCACAGACGGATAAAAATACAATGAAAGGATCATAGGATGACATAAGAAGAGGAAGAGATCACTCACCAATTACTGTCACAGGCAAAACAGACCCAATTAGGGGAAACCACTATATTACCAAACACAGCAGAATAGGGTAATGAGAAATAAAACCAATGCTTGAAACACACTCCACCAGCCAGCCCTTCCTTCCTCACAGGCTCAACTTCACTCCTGATTTCTGCTACCTTCACCCTCCCAGTGGCACAGGGCAACAAGGAGTGGGAGCTGTGGACCCTCACATGCTGTCTCTGCTGCTCCTTCCTTCTCACATTCTTCCCCTGCTCCTGTTTTTCCCACAGCAGGCAGTCCTCCACAACCTTCTCCAGAATGGGTCCTTCTCCTTCCCAGGGGCTGAAGTTCTTCACAAACTCCTCCAGCATGTGTCCCTTCCATGTGGTGCAGTCTTTTGAGAACACACTGCTCCAGCATGGGTCCCCCTGCAGGGACACAACTCCTGCCAGAAAATCTGCTCCAGTGTGGGCTTCTGTCTCCATTAGGCCATCGGTCCTGCCAGGAGCTTGCTCAAGTGCAAGCTTCCAATGGGGTCATAGCCCACCATCATGGGGTCCTCCACGGGCTGCAGGTGGATTTCTGCTCCACCATGGACCTCCATGGGCTGCAGGGGCACAGCTGCCTCACCCTGGTCTCCATCACAAGCTTCAGGGGAATCTCAGTTCCAGTGCCTGAAGCACCTGCTTCCCCTCCTTCTCCACTGACTTTGGTGTCTTCAGGGCTGTTTCTCTCACATATTCTAATTCTTCTGTTTTAGCTGCTTTTTGTGGAGAAGATTGTTTTTCTCCCTTCTTAAATAAGAATTTCAAAGGCACTACCAACATCAGTGATGGGCGCTGCCTTGGCTAGTGACAGGTCTATCTTGTAGCTGGCATTGGCTCAGTCAGACATGGACAAACATTCTAGCACCTTCACTCATTCCTTCAGTCCCCCTGCTATCAAAATCTTGCCATACTAACCCAGTAAACAGTATTACAAATATCTTTGGCACCCTTAGATTGAAATATGTATGAGTCATGTTTTAGGAATACATAATTCTGTGGATTTTAAGTACTTGTACATGTCAATAAATTATAAATGTATGTAAATAAATATTTAGTTGTTCAGAGTTTTATTTCAACAGGTTTTGTTGAGCTTTGTATATAAAATAAATATTTATAAAATAAGATAGTATATATTTTATAATTTTAAAACTATAATAATATATATGTATAAAGGATGCAGCAAAAGCATGTATAAATTCTTTTGAATTAACAGCTGTTATTCATATATGAAACTGAATCTAACGATGCTTAAACGGAAACTTTGGAAATTTGCCATGTATATTAGCTAATTCCAAGTTGAACATTAACAGTACCACGTGAATAAGTAACACTCCATTACGGCATTAATGACATTAATTCACCATAACAATTTGAGCAACTTTCAAATTTGTTTACAAAGTGAGAGAGTAAGTCAAAACTGAAGAAGACTTCAGCTGTTAAAAGTTGCTTGAAGCCCATTGAGCATGAACCAGACTACTGAATAATGCAGACAAGATAATGAACTGGAGACAAATGAGCCCAAGCCAGCCCCTGCTGAGTGCCAGGAGAATATGTTTATTCAGTAGATTTATTATCTTAACATCTTTTTGCAGTGACCTCCAATTTAGAGAAAAAACACAAAATATTTCTAATCTGTGTGTTTTTATTTGTAACTTCAGGACAATGTTATTTTTCATCTGGAACAAGTGTAAGTAGTTGTCTGTTGAAACAGTAGAATCAGTTTGCTAGATTCTTCTTTCAGGTATATGAAAGTAATTAAATTTGAGTAGGAATCCCAGTCAAGTATGTTCTTGGACAAGCATTTAAGATTGGTAATTTATCTTCAGGGCAACAAACCCAGTAATTTCTGCAAAGGTGTTTTGAGACTTAGTCTTCCTTTCATAGAAAACCTTGCTTTATAAACATTGTTACTGTTATTTTTTCATGTCCTACTATTCTTAAAAAGAAATGGAAGAAAGAGTTGCTTAATACAGGTCATAAGGACTTTCATACAGAATTACCATGTAGCCATATTCTTGAATTCTGTAAAGTATTGATATCACTGGCTGCATTAAGGTTCATTCATCAGAAGCTGTGCTGGGTAGAAGTTCTTTCACTTTGCTCTTCACAAGTACAGTGTAATTAATAATATTTTGTATTCTCTTTTATATCAATTTGCACTTCAGTGATATAATATTTGGAAAATGAAATAAAGAATTTTAAACATAAAATTGCTTGTTATTTATATAGTTATGAAGCATATAATAAGGCATTGAAAAGCATAAAGGCATTTCCAATTCAAATGTCAGTTCCATATATTTCTCTTTTAACTCCATAAACTACTTAATGTCCACTGCTTTATGGCATTTTTCACTCTCAGACAGCTCCTAGGTGTACACCGTCTTCCTCTTCAGTTCCCAGAAATGCATCCTTCCCAGCAGTGAGACTTTGGGCCAAAAAAAAGGAAATGCAGTTAGACCTTTTACCAATTAATGGTTCATCAGCAAAAGAGCTGGTCATGGAGGTCTTGAATGCATCCAGGAGATAAATTTTGTTCACATTCCACAGTACACTAGAATCATATTTCCATGATCATATGGGATTAGGCCGAGGATTTTATATGGACAGAGAAAATCTGTTGGACATCTTATTTTTTGAGAACGTCATTGAAATTGCACAGTTTTGCAATTAAATCCTCAGTTCTTTTTCCCTAGGTTTAGACATAGAAATTGTAAAAAAAAGACATATGCAAGGATTGCAGTAACACATTTTTTTTTTGCTATCGAGGTTTTTTTCTGCTGATAGGGCTAAAAGAAGCAGAGAGTAATCTCATTTCTTGGCTGCCCTTTCAACATCCAATGAAACCTGAAATCCTTCTGCAGTGAGGTGACTACCTTGGTGGACAAGGGGAGAGCAGTGAAGGTTATTTACATCAACTTTAGATATGTATTTGACACTACCTCTTGTAGCATCCTCATAAAGAAACAGGCAAAGTACTGTCTAGCTAAGTGGGCAGTGAGATGGATTGAAAACAGGGTGACTGGCCAAGCCCAAACGATTGTGGTCACTAGTGGTTTACACAGTGGAAAATACTGGGGCCAGTACTTTTTAGCATGTCATCCATGGCCTGGGCATTGAGACAGAGTGCACCCTCAGCAAGTTTGCAGAGGAGGCAAAACTGGGAGGATTAGCACAAACATCAGAGGGACTTTGCCATGCTGGAGAATTGGGTTGGGAATAATCTCATGATGTGTAAAAGATTTGCCTCTTGAGAGAAATGCATCCCCATGCCCAGGACATTTTGGGGGCTCTTCAGCTGTAAAGTATCTTTGCAGGAAAAGACCTGAAGGGCAGTGGACACCAAGCTGAAGTTGATCAACAGCCTCTGGAGCTGCAGTAGGCTGGCTGTTGTCAGCAGATTGAGTGAAGTGATCCTTCCCCTCTAGTCAGCACTGGTGAGGTACATCTGGAGTTCTGGGTGCGGTGCTGGACTCCCCAGTAAAGAAGAGATACAAACATACTGGAGTGAGTCTGGTGCAGGGTCTAGAAGATGATAAAGGGACTGGAGCATCTTTCATGTGAGGAGAGACTAAGAGAGCTAAAACTGACCAGGCCTGGAGAGATTGGCTCAGGGAGATCTTAAGCATGTGTGTAAATAATAAATGGGTGAGAATGAAAAAGAGGGAGCTAGGCTCCTTTTACTGGTGCCCACTGACAAAACAAAAGACTACAGGCACAAATTTTTAAAAAATGGCATTTCTTCTGAACATAAAAATATTTTTGTGTTGTGAGGATGGCCAAACACCAGCAGAGATTGCCCTGAGAGGCTGTGGAGTTTTAATCTGTGAAGAGATTCAAAACCCAGCTGGCCTCAGTCCTGGACAACAAGCTCTTGGTAACACTAGTTGAGCAGTAGGTTCCATGTGATGATCTCAAGATGGCCTTTTCTGAATAATTCTCTGATTCTGATTGTTTTTGGGAAAGGTGGGAACAGTATGCTTTTTTCCTTGCTTATATGCAATGTGTGTGTGTCGCTATTTTTTTGGAAAACAGAAGCTCAGCTACTAAATTCTCTGGGTAGTAGTCATATAGGTATTTATGAGGGCCCGGTAAGAAGTGTGGAAGGGCAGAAGTAGCAAGAAGGAGGGAAGAGGAGAAGAACAAGGAAAAGGAAGATGTATTTTTAGTTCATTTTTTGTTTATTCTACACAGGGCCATCACCAGTTTTTATCAATATGACACAAATTTCAGTTAATTAATGGTATTCAACAAGTTCCTATGAGCCTGTACATATTGAACAATTAATACATTTTAATATTCGAATGAGAAAGTGTTATTTTATATGGCACTTAACATGTATTCATAAATAATCATGCATACAAACATATTAAATCACTAAGAACAGTAATGAGTAAATTTCAAGTCCTAGCAACCAGCAGGATTCAATTGGAATATACTGTTTGGCCTACTTGGCCTTATTAAAACTTTCAAAGAAGGGGCAGCATGTCCTTTTTAATCTGTTTCTCAATGAATAGTAGTAAATAAATGAACATGAGATTGATGGGTATGACAAATTAATATGCACACTGACATCTTATAAACACTGCATTGCTTAGGGAATTACTATATGAATATATACAAGCAATTATATGTTTTAAATTATTTATTTTATTTTCCAAATAATATACCACTGAAGTAGAAATTGATAAAAAAGAGAATACAAATACAATATTATATCAACTTTTTACTGAACTTATTAACTGGAGGCCCTCTTAATGAGGAAATTAATGAATGAAGCAGTTCATTATGGCTAAGCATTCTTTGTTGTCGTTAAGAATTTGCTGGCATAGACCTGTTATAGTCAGTTTAATTATGATTAATATCTTATCTTGAATTCCATCTCCACTCAGATTTGAGAAACAAATGCAAACCCTATTACATGATCAAAGTTCATAAAATAGGGTAAGCTGCTGATGACCTTATATTTTATTCATTTTCACATTCATATTTATCAGTTTTTATAAGAACTAATGTCAGTCTTTCAATACTTTTTTTAAAGTGCATTTATTCATGGTATGTTATACAATCCCTTGTTCTTAGAAGCAGGATCCTGTGTTCAAGATGAACTGTTTCAACAGCTTTATTACCCTTTTTCAAATGCAGTAGCTACTATTTATTATCAATTTAAATAAAGATAATCTAGTCTTAGTCTCTAAGATTTACTCCAAGTAAGACTTACTAGACTGTCTAATTTAATTTGATTTGATTTAGCCAAAGAACTCATAAACATCAGTGCAAATTGTACTTCAACTGTAATCAAGGTTTAATCTGTCCGTTTTGTGGAGTTTTTTTCTGTGTGTGTGTGTCCATGAATTGACAAATGGGGAGTATGTTTTAATTAGTTTGTGTTTCTAAGGGCCTTTAAGTAATAATTGGTCCACAATTTCCAGTATTGGACCATATATGGAATCAATAAAATCTCATCCACTGATGAGCTAATAGTTCAATCTGAAATAGTTCCTGTACTGTCTTTGGCTGTGTGGTACTGGTTACATTAATATTACCATTTTATTCTCTAATTTCCTTCACAAAATACCTAAAAAAATTGTACAGTCAGACTCTCCATCTGTAATTCCTCTTCCCTTCAAGCCTCCACCTTTCCAGAGAATTATACGTCTCAAAACGATGAAATGTCTTTGACTTTCATTAAATATGAAACTGAAAGAACTGGATGGTTCGTGGTAACTGAAAGATAAATTGAGTGCACATATGAGTCATGTGCTCTAGAGAATGTAGGAAGCAAATCAGTAGTGCCCCAGCTTTAGTGCTTCCATTGCTCACACAAAACTTTGTTTTCTCTTACAGAGTTTCAAAATAAATTGTTTTGCCATTCCTACAAAAGTTGACATATGGGATGTTTTGAAAACAAAAAACTGAAAAATTTTCACCTAGTTCTCTTATGTATTAAGATAAGCCAACAGTAATATGAAGATAAAAATACAGTCTTTAGAACCCTTATAAGAGCCAAACTCTTAACTGTAAGGGGAATTGGAATCTGCAACTTCTTTTTCATGTAACTTCTAATAATTCTTAAGATGTTATTAATATGAAAATAGTGAATTGATACTGTGCATTGTCTTTAACTAGAATGCCCTCTTAGTATTTGAGAACAGGGACTTGACCTATCCAATTGGAAATTGCTTTACCTAAATTTGCCTACATTGGGAGAATTTTCTCAGTCACAAGCATTTAGGCTGTGTTTTATTGGTTTTGTGATGTGCTTTTCAACACCAAAATGTTGTGAGTTCAGTTCAAGTTGTCTCAACTGT